>NW_012104809.1:4482736-4527249 GCF_000951045.1 Mandrillus leucophaeus
GAGAAATAGGAACACTTTTACACTGTTGGTGGGACTGTAAACTAGTTCAACCATTGTGGAAAACAGTGTGGCAATTCCTCAAGGATCTAGGACTAGAAATACCGTTTGATCTAGCCATTCCATTACTAGGTATATACCCAAAGGATTATAAATCATTCTGCTATAAAGACACATGCACACATATGTTTATTGCAGCACTATTCACAATAGCAAATACTTGGAACCAACCAACATGTCCATCAATGTTAGACTGGATTAAGAAAATGTGGCACATATGCACCATGGAATACTATGCAGCCATAAAAAAGATGAGATAATGTCCTTTGTAAGGACATGGATGAAGTTGGAAACCATTATTCTCAGCAAACTATTGCAAGGACAAAAAACCAAACACCACATGTTCTCACTCATAGGTGGTAATTGAACAATGAGAACACTTGGACACAGGAAGGGAAACATCACACATTGGGGCCTGTCGTGGGGTGGGGGGAAGAGGGAGGGATAGCATTAGGAGATATACCTAATGTAAATGACGAGTTAATGGGTGCAGTACACCAACATCGCACATGTATACATATGTAACAAATTTGCATGTTGTGCACATGTACCCTAGAACTTAAAGTATAATTTTAAAAAAAGGGACACTTGTTTCCCACTTGTTTCAGCTATGTAAAAATAGTCTACTCTTGATTCTTCCTTAATATGTAGCAGCTGTCTTTTTCTGCTCTTCAAAACCAGACTGTAAAACAGCAGTAATTACACATTCTAGGATTTTTTCCTTTAAGCTCCTGTTCATTTATTATGGCTTTGAAGTGTGGCTTCATCTCCCATTATAGTTTGCTTTAAAATATTGCCAATCACATCTCAATTGCTACATTTAATATGTACTTCATCGTCTACATCTTAGATAATCTCTCTTAAAAACTTGACCAAATTGGCCAGTCTCTCAATCTTAAAACTCTTTTGACTTGAGCAACATTGCTCTTCCAATTCTTTTTTAAGTTTTAGCCACTTTGGAGTCTCTATTTAATATTACTGTTCTAAAATATTATCATGTCAATGAAAAGTATTTTATTATCTCTAAGTGGCTTCTTCTTTGTATTGCCACTGCATTCCTTTAAACATACCATTTATCCCTTTAGTTCTGTCATTTTCATAGTTAGTTATTTCTACACTAGTTTTACAAACATGTATGTAATTTTTTTAGATTTCACCTATGGAAATCTTTTCTAAAACATATTAGGAATTAGTTGGCTTAATAATTGATTATAATTATAAATATGTCATCAGATTGATGTTATAATTTTTCTTTATTTTTCCTAATCCCAGAGACTGTAAAAAATATGATCTTCAAAGTTATTAGAAAATATAATCTCTTCATGGAGACTTTCTTCATTTAATAGGGTTAAAAAATCAGATTGTTGTTACTTTGATATATAATATGGATTGTTATTGTTTGCAATAGTGTCACATGATAACGTAACACAATGGCTGAGTACAATATACATTACATCCAGCTAAACCACAAGAGCCCATTTGCTGATGATGATGACAGAGAAGTTAATGATAATCCTGGTAAATCACTGGTTAACACATATTCTTGCCATTCTAAATTAGCATTAATTATCTATTTCAGATTAATACATTTAAAATAAAGGAAAATCTAACCCATCCAGAATTTAATAAATTACCTTTTGTAGTATTTACATATTCTTAATTATTTTCAGAGAATGTTATATCAATCTTGATGATGTATATGAAAGAGGATAACGATTTCAAAATAAGATTCTCAATTAAATTAATTGAAAACTAACTTACTTTCATCGGTGGAGGCAAGTATGAACTCTTTTTAGAGTGTAACATCGTTGTCTTTTTCTGAATCTATGCCAGTGCATGCCACCTATTACATATTTTTATTTTATCCGCTGAAATGTGTAATGACAAGGCAATTTATCTGTAATGATATACCAGGAAGTGTATACCAGAAAGTATTATAAAGAAAAGCACAGTTTCAAAGAGGTACAACTACTTTCTAAATGACTAACAGTAGGGAGTTTCTAACTCTAAGATTAATCAGAAAATATGCAAATTGCCTTCTTAAATTTGCTTCTTGCAAAATGAATAGTGTCAGAACGACCTTGTACTTGGAAAAAAATTGTATGGGAATAAAGTGTTGAGTCTCAGAGCACCTCATTTCCAAACATTTCAGAGTATATCAGCATGTGCCGGCTTAAAAATTGCCAATTAATAGTTAGTTGCTAATGATACATACAGTATATTAATAAAAAGTAGGCAAAATACTACATCAAACTAAATGCAATTACAAGTTTTTCTTCTGTAAATAAGTGTAAAAATGCTTAAGGATAGACATGACCTTTGGAGTCAAACAAATATGGGTTTCAGCCATGGCTCTGCCATTCATTAGGTATGTCATGAAGGGTTGAATATTTCAGCTCTTGAAGACTAAGTTTCTACTAAGATTAAGTAGAAAATGTGCATACCACCTGCCTTTTAGAGTGGTGTGAGAATTAATTATTATATATGCAAAATGTGTGCATGTAGGTTCCCAATAACTTGGAGTTCATGGGCATATTATTATTTAGCTAATAGAAATTCCATTAAGTATTTGTGAATGAAAGTACTTAAAAAAAAGAAAAAAAAGAAAAGAACAGTATGAGAATAGCATAAAATCGATGAAAAGTCAAGATCATTATTTGAATGCACAGAAATATACATTAATTGAGCAATGTGTGTTGAAATAAACTCTTGCTTTGTGATATTTTGTGTCAGGAAAAACTGCAATCATAGTGTCAGGGTATATTTTTGAAAGGGATTACAGATTCAAGGAGACTCGTTGCTTAAATTAAGAAGAAATAAAATGTCTGTTTAATTTGTGCAATTTAGAATGAAATAAGGAAGATTTATCAGGGAAGGACACTTCACAAAGGGAATTTAGATTGTTTACAATATTCCTACAAAATGGATTAGAGTATAAATACAGACCTTGTTACAGGTTTAGAGAAAGCTAGTTTATTTCATGGAGTAGCATAGTGGCGAATCTAATACAATGATAAACTCAGGTTAACAAAGCATGCTTGTCAAATATATAATCAGATAATTCAAGGACAGGCAGAGAATGGAAGCTATAAAATGATGTGGGTGAAGTGACTCCTCACATAAAAGGACCAGAAAGCAAGAAGCAGCTGTTAAATAATCTAATGGTCAAAATAGTTATTTAGAGAAATATTTTTCTATTCTTATAACCA
This sequence comes from Mandrillus leucophaeus, assembly GCF_000951045.1. Classification (NCBI taxonomy): domain Eukaryota; kingdom Metazoa; phylum Chordata; class Mammalia; order Primates; family Cercopithecidae; genus Mandrillus; species Mandrillus leucophaeus. Next base: position 4,486,003 of record NW_012104809.1, read on the forward strand.
TATAAAGAATAACTCAATACTACTTGTTTTGCTAAACAGAAATATACATTTTATGAATTAGGCATAACTTCATTACTGGTATGAGAGTTTAAATTCGCAGACGCTGAAGAATGCATTGATTAGGGAAAAACGTAATTATATCTAACATTCTGCTATTATCAATAGTGGTTGCAGATCAGTGCTGTACTTCTGAATGAGTCCATAAATTTTGTCTTAAAGGAAAATCAGGACGGGCGCAGTGGCTCACTCCTGTAATCCCAGCACTTTGGGAGGCTAAGGCGGGTGGATTACTTGAGGTAAGGATTTCGAGACAAACCTGACGAAAATGATGAAACCCCATCTCTACTAAAAAAATAAAAATATTAGTCCAGGCATGGGGAGGAGAGTGGGCGCTTGTAATCTCAGCTACTCAGGAGGCTGAGGCAGGAAAATTGCTTGAACCGGGAAGCAAGGTTGCAGTGAGTCCAGATCCCGCCACTGCACTCCAGACTGGACAACAGAGCAAGACTCCATCTCAAAAAAAAAAAAAAAAGAAGAAGAATGGAAGAAAAAAAGAGAGAGAATAAAGAAGCAAGGAAGTAAGGAAGGAAAGAAAGAGAGAGAGAGAAAGAGAAAAAAGAAAAAGGAAAGAAGAAGGAAGGAAGGAAGGAAGGAAGGAAGGAAGGAAGGAAGGAGGAAGATCGCAAGAGATAAAAAATATTGTAGCTCTAAAACTGATAAATAAATGTTGTGCATAGCATCAACAAGTAAATTATGGTGCAACAATGCAACTTAGAATACGTCAGTCCAGTGCAACCTAGAATAAATTAACCAACAAATGGAAGAAATTTAATATGTAAATTCAAACATTTTGAAATCATCTTTGCCTTTACCATTTATTATGGGGACATGAATAAACTTATCTATGGTTAGTTGGACTGTTATGAACTGCCATAGATAAAAAATAATGTAACCCCTCTTCAAAGGGGTTGTAATTTTATTGTTATAGCTTTGTTTTTTCTATGTTGACTTGGAGTGCAGTCATTGTGTAACGTAATTGAGAAAAAATAGATATAAAATATATTATATATTGAGAAATTAGGACATTGAACTCAATTGTCCTGTAAGATTTTGGTTTGGATTTAGGTATTAAAATTATATAATTAATTGGTGTTAATACATTTGGACAATATGTCCACATGGTTTGCAACATTAATCTGAATTTAGGGTAGATACACTGCTGTTGAATGAACGTATTATAACTGGAATTTATGAAGCTTTGCATCGACATGTTGAAGAAATGGAGCATGCACTTTGAAATAGTCTATGTGTATATTTGTAGTCTTTTTCTTAGCTCCAGAGTTGACATTGTAGTTACAATAACAAAATATTTGTGGAACAATTGTATTTTCTGCTGCTTCTGGTATATATTATAGTCATTTGGGATAGTTTTATGTTTGTTAAAGATAATCATTATTTTTCGTTATTATTGAAAACTATAATGGCAATAGTATGTTGTGATGGTATGTGGTATGTTCTATGAAAGGGAGGTGAGACTGAAAGCTAAGAAGACAGTGGGAAAGTGAAGAGATAGATCTTAAATAAACAGTTGATAAAAATTATACAAAGTAGGTAGAAGGGCAATCTTAGACTTAAGAAAATGGGTAACATAAACTGGAAAATAGAAAACTTTATTGGAATGCTCTAAATATTTAGAAAAATTGTGACAAATATGTTCAGGATTATATAATGTCTACAATATGTGACTTGTATGGCAGTCCTAAAGAGATAACCTCTGTTTAAAATTTTGTTCTCCTCTAAACAGTGATGCAAAGACAACAGATGATTTCATCTTGACTGGCTATAATCCTGTAGAGCTTTGCTACTATCAGTATCCAGCCCATGGGAAGGAACAGAATGTGTGAAGGTATTAAGCCTGCCCCTTAAAAGCCTTGGCCTGGAAAGGCCACACCACTCTCCTCACATTCTTTTGGTAGAATTCAATATTACACCTAACTGCAAGAGAGGCTGGGAAATGCAAGCTAATGCTCATGAAAGATTCATTATTGCATGAATTGTTGGTGAAAATCTAGCAGTCTCAGCCACAATGACATACAAAGACACATACTCTGGGGATTTTACAAGGGTAAACTACATCAGTGAAGAACAGATGCACCTCTATAAATACAAATGAGGAGCATCATTCTAATGTGAATTAAACAATGTAAGAAAGAACAAAGGATAGAAACCAGATCGAATCTGGCACCTGCTGATCTAAGTTGAAATACTGACTGCTTAAATTATTACTTCCTTTCCTAGGTCTCAGTATTTGCATATAACATAACATTTTTTAGTACTTTGGAAGTGTTATCCAAATCAAAACATTCATAAATGCAGGTATTTGTTTTTCTATAAACCAAAAACCTGATATATAAAAGAAAATCTTAATGAAACTGAGGTTAGTGAAAAAACTTGATCATCAACAATGTAAGAACTGGAAGAATTCTTTCTGGCTGAACGTATTGCATCATATGGACAAAGGTAAATCAGAATACATTTTGCCATATGGTAACATCTTCTCTGAATGCCAACTGTTTAACTGGTAGTACCTGGAATGGTATAAGCAGAAGACCTTCCCTTTGACGACTGTTTCCTGTCCCCCATAATTAGTGTCTACATTTTATTCCTCGCTAGAGAAACCCAGGGCCTTCTGGGTTCTGAATTTTGGGGCAGAGAAGAGGATGTGCCTAGGACATTCTGCCATTTCTAAAGGACAATGTTGCTCTAAACAACCTTTTAAAAAAAAAAAAAGGAAATGAAAGAATTAGTAAAATTCAATTGGCAAAAGAGATTTGAAATGTAATGTAATTAGCCAGTTCTGAAGGAAAAAATGACTTTCAATAATACATAGATGAAGTATAAGATCCATTCCAAACAAACTGAGATCCAGCTAAGTTAGAATTTGTTTCTATTTTATGTGAGACAAAATTTATCAAAATACTGAAGTTGAATGTGAGTGTGTGAGTGTATATCTATATGTTTAGCAATAAGTAAAGATTGTTGAAATGATATTACATTTTGTAAAATGTAGGCTAAAAAATGTGTGTGATCTTGGAAAGTGGGGTATTGGGGGACAGGGACATTATACAGCCATTCAGGTCATAGGTTGATTGATCGTCTTCAGTATATTGCTTCCAAGATTGTACTGGAATTTATTTCCATCTCAGTCACTGAGAAGAGCAAACAAGGGATGGGGGGAACACACATGGGAACCTTTTATGATCCATTTCAATTAGTGGCAGACATGACTTTTACCCCCATCCCATTGACTCTAACACACAAGAAAGGTTGGGGAAGAGAAGGATCTCATAATTAGCTAACAATTTCTATGACACAATGATTTGTGTATTTTTTTTTTTTTGAGACGGAGTCTCGCTCTGTCGCCCAGGCTGGAGTGCAGTGGCCGGATCTCAGCTCACTGCAAGCTCCGCCTCCCGGGTTCACGCCATTCTCCTGCCTCAGCCTCCTGAGTAGCTGGGACTACAGGCGCCCGCCACCTCGCCCGGCTAGTTTTTTTGTGTTTTTTTTAGTAGAGACGGGGTTCATTGTGTTCGCCAGGATGGTCTTGATCTCCTGACCTCGTGATCCACCCGTGTCGGCCTCCCAAAGTGCTGGGATTACAGGCTTGAGCCACCGTGCCCGGCCAATTTGTGTATTTTTAATAATAATTATAACACATCTTTGGTTAGTGCTAGATAATAAATTGAACTTACATTCATTTCTAATTGTTCATATAAAAAATGTGTGGAATAATTAATATTTTGGGGTTTGGGACTATTAGAAAGTAATGCTTGTGGTTATAACTCCACAGGACTAGTAAACCCAGTCTGTTAGGAGTATGACGTATGAGATGGAGTTTTTTAGAATAAATAATGAAATGAAGGCTTTAAATAAATTAAGATGACGTAAATTTCAGAATATATCGACCTAAGATGAGACAATTCCTTTAAGGAAGATGTCTACGTGTTGTTGATGCAACAGAATCAGTTCGCTGTAATTGGAGAATTTCTGGTATGGTCATCTACTGGAGAGGGAATAATGACTTTTGTGGGAAAGATCTTCATTAGGTAGCAGATGTTTGCCATATTGCAGGAATATTGATAGCTCCATAATACATGAGGTCATAAACTTGCAAGATCAGTCTTTGTGAAAACCCTGAAAACATCGGTGACCATTCATCCTTATGTTTTTATTTTATTATTTTTCCATATAACATGCAGTTTAGGAAGGAGAAGGAATTTGAATAAATATTTCCAACATCTACACTGGAATCATGTCTATCATAAGTTGTTTTAACAGAGTTTTTGGGTATATAGAATGTCTGTGAATGATAGTTAAACATACACATCTGATCAATTATGAAAATATATTCCACAGTATTCTATTCATTCTTCTTCTTGACATTTTCTACACCTTCTTCAGTCTGCCAGCATAATCCCTAGGTCCCCTTTGACTAACTCTTGTCATAACTTGTTTTTACCTGAACACATTTATGTTGATTACTGATCTGTCTTGTATCCCTAATTAGATGGTAATCTCCTTTAGGTAAGGGAACACATTTCCATGTTAATGGATGGTCCAACTATTCAGTAACATGCTATGAATTCTCAGTGATTCCTTTTTATTCTGATTTATTTTTGATATTTTGTATTGTCATATTATTGACTCAGATCTTTCTGTGGCATCTCTAATGTTGTCTCATCTTATTTTATCTGAAGAGATGTCAAAGTATCAAACTTTATTCCTAATAATATTTAGATGTATTCCTAATATATCAAAAAAAGAAAGAAAAAGAAAGCTTGTAAAAGAAGGAAGTGTGCAAATAAAGCATGATGAACCTCACAGGTAACATCATTTTGTCCTTGATCCCTCCATGGACTATTCATATTGTTTCTTGAAGTCTTAATGCCATGTTATCTGTGACAAGCCATTATCATTTTATCTATTTTAATCTTTAGATTTGACATAGTATCCCTTATGGGAAATGAAAGAATGGGCCAAATTAAAGGAATAGGTTGGACTAGTTAACTGCAGCAGGAGCATGTCCTTAAGGCACAAATCGCTCTTGCTATTGTTTGTGGCTTAAGAATGCCTTTAAGCGGTTATCCACCCTGGGCGGGCCAGGTGTTCTTTGCCCTCATTCCCGTAAACCCACAACCTTCCAGCTTGGGTGTTAGGGCCATTATGAACACATTACAGTGCTGCAGAGATTTCATTTATGGCCAGTTTGGGGACCAGTTTATGGCCAGATTTTGGAGGGCCTGCTCCCAACATGTCCCCCTTCTCCGATTTGCAAATCGATCAAAGGCAGCTTTGTCATGGCGAGCTACTTCTTGCAGGAGTCAGGATCCACATCTGCAGACTATACAAAGACAAATAACACAGATTGAAAGCACAATCATCATTGAAATACAGCGCTTCCTAGTGTTTTTATCCATTCTAATGGCTTACTAGCTGCTAATTTGTCTGCAACTCCTTTAAGCACTCCCGTTCCTGGCATTAAGGTCAGGTGTGCCTGGGATACTTTAAATATTTGTTCTTTTAATTTCAAATCCTTTTGCTAAGCTCCTAGAGTGAGCCATATCTTTTGAGATTGAGGTGCCATTATACCATCATGGTTCCAGATAATAGGAATTTTTGCCGTACTTCTTATCATTTCTACCATCTAACCATTTTGTTCAGATGGCCGTCACACGCAGACTGAGAAGTGTGATTCAAGCTAAACATCCCCTTAGGGGACCAATTAATAATGATTCCATAGGTATTATTGTGCAGCACCTCTGCCTGTTCTGCAATGCAATCTTCCTAAACAAGTACATTCATTTTTTCTAACTGGGTCCAATTCTGTTTACAAATAAGTTTTTGAGGGCAGTATATCTCAATTTTAGGAGTAGATTTATTGTGGTAAATACTGAGATTAGAAAGCATGTGTTACTGTGTCATAGAGTGACTGCATCCAGGCATTATTGCCAGTCAAGATTGATAAATATACCCAATAAGTATAATTATTCTCTGTGTCAGCGCTTGTTGAAGGAATACTCACAGTAGTGGTGATAACCGCTATCATAGCTACCATTAAATTACTCGTTGTGATTGGTTGTCCTGCTTTCCTCAGGTTTTCTTCCGCCATCTGTGGCAGCTTCTTGATCTGTCCCCAGGTGCGTGGCTGTGTTCGACGGGTGTTGCTCGTGACAGTTGGGGTCCTCTTCACCATCAATGTCGACATGGCTGCAACCGGAGGTTCCTCGGGATCCTCCCGGAGTCTCTTCCTTGGCATGACTCATGAAATCGTAACTGAGCATTTTCAATTAACTATGTGGAACGAACCACGTATGAAGAATCAGAAATCACATGAATAGGCGTATCAAAAGCAGTCAATACCTTAATTACAGTTACAAGCTCCACTTTTTGAGTTGAAGTATAGGGCATCTGGAAAACTTTACTTTTTGAGCCAGAATAAGAAGCTTTACCATTACTAGATCCATCTGTAAAACAATGAAAACACTTAGCAGGCTTCAGGTTGTTTACCACAGGAATTGTAAATGCAAACCATTCACAGCCTTGGTTTGCTAAAGGGATAGTAAAGAAACAGTCCTTTAAATCTATGACTATTAAAGGCCATTTTTTTTTTTAAATTATAGCAGGAGAAGGCAATTCTGGCAGTAATGCTCCCGTAAGTTGTATAACTGAATTGATGACTCTTAAGTCAGTTAACATTTTTCATTTACCTGATTTTTTCTTAATTATGAAAACTGGAGAATTCCAAGGGGAAAATGTTGGAGCTATGTGCCCATTTTCTAATTGTTTAGTAACTAATTTCTCTAAAGTCTCCAGTTTCTCTTTCCTTAGCGGCCATTATTCTATCCAAATTGGCTTATCTGTTAACCATTTTAAGGGTATAGGTTCTGGAGGCTTAACAATGGCCGCCATCAAAAATGATATCCTAATCTTTGGCAGGAACTTTTTCTTTCCACTTGAAGCGGTTTTTTCAAACCTTGCAAATTTTTTTTTTCTAGTCCTATACCAGGGACATACCCCATTTCATGCATTGTATGTTGACTTTGAGGGCTATATAATTGTTCTGGAATTAGAACTTGTGCTCCCCATTGTTGTAATAAATCTCTTCCCTATAAATTTATAGGTACAGAAGTTGTAATTGGTTGAATAGTCCCAGATTGTCCGTTGGGCCCTTCACAATGCAAATTATAACTACTCTGATATACTTTAGCGGCTTTACCAACTCCAACTATGTTAAACTGAGCAGGCTGAATTGGTCATGCGGATGGCCAGTGCTGTAGAGAAATGAATGAAATGTCCACTCCTGTATCTACCAAATCTTTAAATTTCTTTCCCTGAATAGTTATTTCACGGGTAGGACATTTATCAGTAATTCGATTTACCCAATAAGTTGCTTTGCTTGTTTATTTTTGCTTCCAAATCCTCCTGTTTGTTTAATTTTACTTTTTCCCATTCCCACAGAAGGCCCTATCAGGAGCTGTGCTATGCGCTCCCCTGGCTCTGCTTTCCAGGGAACAGAAGTATATATAACGATGTGAAATTCCCCCATTGTAATCTGATCAATGATTCCTTTATGTATTGGTACACCTTTTAAACTTAAACTTGATCTTCCTAAAAGTAATCCTATTGTCCTTGTTGGCAAGGGTCCACAGATTCCTGTTGGGACCTTTTGTGGGGGTTCCCCAGGCAGAAGGCTCACAGCTTTTGTGCAGCATAAATCTACTGCATCACTACCAGCTGTGGCGGGGGACAGACATTGTACAGGGGTGAGGGAATGGCCTGAGCTGGAAATGCCCCAGTTTAGAATGGGGCCTGGGATGGGCCCCTCATGGTGTTTCCTGAAATCAAGTTCCCATCTTTATCAAACTTAGAGTGACGTTGGTCAGCCAAATATTTTCCTTTTTTACATTTTGGATATATGTCAAGATCAGCAGTTTCTTTTTTCCCCTATCTGGCAGCCTGACTCGCTGATTTTTTCTACATTCTTTTTTGATATGACCATGCTTCCCACAGTTAAAACAAGCTCCAGGAAATGGAGTATTTCCTTTATCCACTCTCAATCCTGCCATTGCCTGTGCTAGCAGAGTAGCTTTATGCAGGTTACCTCTGATACCATCACAGGCCTTGAAATAATCAACTAAATGTGCTTTCCTTCTGATAGGTCACAGAGCAATCTGGCAATCGGGATTAGCATTGTCAAAAGCGAATAACTGCACTATATCCTGAGCAGCCGAATCTACAATCATCTTTTTAAGAGGCTCCTGTAACCGAGCTATAAAATCAACATATGGTTCTCTTGGTCCCTGTTTTATAGCACTAAAGGAAGGGTATTGTTCCCTATCTGAAGTGATTTTTTTCCCAAGCGCTAATGTACGCTCCACTAAACTGTTCTATGGAATCATCCTGCATGACCAGTTGTGCATCGAAACCAGCCCAGCCACCAACCCCTAAAAGTTGGTCTGCAGTTATATTAATTTGAGGTTGGGCCTGGGCATTATGAGCAGCCTGAATGGAAGCTTCATCTGACCACCAAGTTTTAAATTGTAAGAACTGAGCAGGAGTTAGACAAGCCTGAGTAAGAGGGTCCCAGTCAGTAGGTATCATCCAACTGGAAACAGCAACATTCTTTAACAGTCCCATTACAAAAAGAGAACCTGGTCCATACTGATTTATAACTTGTTTAAATTCTTTGAATAATTTAAAAGGAAAAGGCTCAAATGTAGCTATAATATTTCCCTGTTGATCTGGGGGGTGTATTCTAACAGGGAACTACCAAGCCTCTAAATCACCCGCTCATCCAGCTTGCTGAATTCCTGCCTGAATAGAACTAAGAGCGGTCACTCGAGGCGCTGCTTGATCAGTCACTGGGGCAACTGCTTTTCACCCAGTGTCCTCCAGAACAGAAAGATCTGGAGGGTCTTTTTCTTCCAAATAATGAGTGGGTGGAGAAGGGTAGGGATGAACCTCTCCTTCCTTTGCCACTTTAGCTTTAGCTGGTAAGTAAACACACTGTGTAACCTCTTCTGTTACTTCGTTATACTCTCCTTCTGCCTCATCATTGGTATGAAAAAATTCCAAGGTGGAATGAACCAGACCCCTCACCTGTCCCATTGTTACCTGACACTTCCTAGCTCCCCTTCTTACTCACCATGGGGATTGCTTTAAGAGTACTCAGGTGTCCTCTAGTTAGTTTTCCATTCCAACCGTTGCTCTGGCGACCCTTCAACCTGGATTCAAGCCCCCATGATGGATGCCACTTACTGAGACCAGTTCGGTTGGAGAGACCCTAATCCAGCAGTGCTAGAGGAATTAAAGACACACACACAGAAATATAGAGGTTTGAAGTGGGAAATCAGGAGTCTCACAGCCTTCAGAGCTGAGAGCCCCAAGCAGAGATTTACCCACATATTTATTAACAGCAAGCCAGTCATTAGCATTGTTTCTATAGATATTCGATTAACTAAACGTATCCCTTATGGGAAATGAAAGGATGAGCTGAATTAAAGGAATAGGTTGGGCTAGTTAACTGCAGCAGGAGCATGTCCTTAAGGAACAGATCGCTCATGCTATTGTCTGTGGCTTAAGAATGCCTTTAAGCAGTTTTCCGCCCTGGGTGGACCAGGTGTTCCTTGCCCTCATTCCCGTAAACCCACAATCTTCCAGCTTGGACGTTAAGGCCATTATGAACATGTTACAGTGCTGCAGAGATTCTTTTTATGGCCGGTTTTGGGGCCAGTTTATGGCCAGATTTTGGGGGCCTGCTCCCAACAATATACACATGTGTTACAAGTCTATACCTGTTTTTGTATGTGCATTGCTCTCTGTAACTTACATATTATTAGGCTTGGTTATCCAGTTTAAAATTATTAATTATTGAAATAATTCTGAGGCTTCCTTAGAGAATTTTAAATTATCAATTATTTTTTAAAAAAAAACTCTTCTGGAATATCATACCTTTTTTTTTTTTTTTGACAATCAAATTGTGTGTCAGGGTCCATTCAAGAGAAAATGTGATACTTGTAATTTAAATGTGTAAGATTTCATATAACTTGTGTGTAACAGTAAAAGGACTTTTAAGGACAGATAAATAGCAAATGCACACAGTAGTTACTGACTCAAAGGCTAAGCACAAGTACATATAGATGGAACTAAGAACTGAAAAGATTCCTAACACTGAGATCCAGATCTCATTTTAGAGGTTATGACTGACCAGGAGCACCCAATCCAAGTTGTGAGCTAAGTTAATAGATGGTGTGGTCCAGAAGTTCACAGTAAGTGCTCCAATGGTAGGCACAGAAACTCACTGGAAGTGGCTCACAAAGAGTAGATTTTTTTTTTTCCACTGTGATGTACCATGGGACCTTGTGCATGTTTCTGCCAACAGCAAGATGGTAGGAAAAAAGACACAAGACTACTCTGGCATTGTAGTGTCTTTCCAGCACCCTCTATTGACCAAGGTAGCATTGTGCAAGTAGGGCACAGGATAGTAGGTTTGGAGATATGAGGAAATAAATTGAAAATGGGCACAGATCACTGTTTTGTGTGCTAAACTCTTGTATGTATCTTTCTACATCCATTTATGTTCTACTTAATAAATGCTACTGTCTTTCATACAGGTTAAGAAGTTCTCACTCTTCTTTCCCCAAAATGTGGTTCTAGTTTTCATTGAATTTATCTTTGATTATACCTATTAATTACTCTTCAAATTGAGTCCATCACAGTGAATATTTTAAAATTAACCTTCAATAACTTTTATGAAATAATCAGTGGAATAAAGTTAAATGGAATAAAAGAAATAATTTAATATATAATAGGTATGCATAACAAGTAAAGAGAAAATAAACAAAACTATTACAATCTTTATTTGTGAGCTTTTTCTAGTTTATTTATTCCATATCTTTCTTGTCTTCACCGGAGCCTCAGCTGGCCCACAAAAACATTTATTCACTGAGAGATTGAATCCTTTATAATCCTGAATTTGGAATGCTGTAGCTTTCCATTAATTATAATTATTGGTCATGGAGGCACAAAGGGGAGTCCATATAATTCCCTGGGTTCCTGATATTGTTCTTCCTGACTTGATTTTTTTTTTTTTTTAGCAGCAACTCAATTTCCTTTGGTAGTTGCAGTCAATCTTTCTAGCCAGTAGAATAGTCCCTTTTGGCCTGTTTATTTAGTATCATAAGAATCCTCAAATGGCCAAGTGGCAGTCTCATTATAAAGTTTAATGCAACCCTCTTGGAATCCCAGTGGAATAATTCCCTTTACTGGAAACTAAGAGTCCAAAGCCAAGATAGTTACCAGGACAAAACGTTTAAAAAGCCTACAAAGGGGTTATTATGTTTAATAGAGAAACCACTTCCATTTCTTGATTTCCAGACTTGTTTACCTGACTATAGGTGAGACATGCCCATGTAACCATCTCCATTCAAACCATGTAATACACCTGTAAGAACCTTAGTCTTTCAAGGTCTTATCTCTCAGCTGGTGCCATGACTAAATTTTTAATAAGCCATTCCATCTTTGCATTAGACTAATCGACCCTCATGTATGGAGTTTACAACAAATCTATTAATTCCATGCACATTATCCCATCGTTGTACTTTGTTTTGACTGCAAAATAAGTTTATTGATCAGAAATAATGCTGTGCAGACTGCTATAATGGTGAAAAATGCATTCCATGAGTCCACGGAGAAAGCTGCATGAAGATGTATTAATTATCTATTACTCCTGTGAAAAATTGCCATAAACTCTGTGGCTTAAAGTAATGAGTTTGATTACTTTACTTTTCCTGTAGGTAAAAGTTTGATGCAGGTTTCACCGGACTAAAATCAAGGTGTCAGCACTTTGTGCTTCTTTCTGAAATTTCTAGGGGAAAATCCATTCTGCCTTTCATTCTGTTTATTTGGTTCCTTGTGGTTCTGGAACCAAGACCCCCATTTTATTTCTTGGTCCAAGCTGTTGATCTAGAGGCTGTCTCATTCTATGATTCATGCCTTTCTTCTTCTATCTTTAATGTAGACAGTGGTCTAATCTTTGTCATCCCACATCTTTATAACCTTTCTTCCATAGTTGCCTATTTCTCCCTAGCTACAGCTGGAAATGTTCCCTATGTTAAAGACTCATATGATTAGACTGAGACATCCAGATTAAAGCCATTTTTTTGTTTCATTTTATTCACTCTTGTCTGCTGACACATTTTCATATCACTGAAAAACTAGAAGTTATCAAATGTGAACTCTCTCATTTAATCATTCACAAATCTTCAATACCAGCAACTTTTGTACATATCATTTTGTACTTTTTTCTAGGTACAAGGGAGAACATATTTTTTCTCTAAGCAAGCTGTGACCCCTACTTGTACCCTATTTTATTCAGAGATACTAAATATACCTCAGTTGATTTAAATGATGATAATTTTTTTTATCTTTTTTGTTAATCGATATTTATATACTTCTAAAAATCTTTTAGTAAGGTGTGTATAGACCTAAGGAAACAAACAATGAATGTTGAGGCCCCATGAGACAGGTAACAATGGAAAACCATTACTACTGCTAGAGTTAAAGGGGGAGAAATTATATCACCCTTATTCACTAGAGCTCAGCAGAGGAGGGGTCACACAGCAGGAACTGTCTACGAAGCCTTAAAATCACTGCCAGAGGCACAGCGATAAAGCCGGGAGAGGAATAGGAAAGGCGTAGCTTAACTTATATTTCCTTCTGCTTTTGAATATCTTGAAATGTTTCTCTTTGGCTAATGTCAACTAGAATCTTGATAGAAAGGAGCCCAGTTCATCTATTATGTGAAGATCAGCTTCTAATATATGGAACAGAAAAAAGAGAGTAGAGAAAAAATAGGAGTGAATCTAGTTAATAATAACCTGAACAATACACTCCTTTTGGCCATTCAGAATCTTTTTTTCCCGTTTATTAAGATAAAGAAACATTCATGTTCATGGCTAATACAAGAGAAACACAAACTCCTATCAGCTGCCAGATAATTCACATCAATTCACTTATATACTCAGAATTAAAATTGTAATATTCGCCACTACCAAATGTCGATAGAAGAAAATAAGTGAAAAAACCAATTAATATAAGAAGATATGTAGAACTGCTATAGTTCATGCTTTAGTACACAGTTCCAAGCCCGGGTTTAGGTATCTTCACTTGCTTTCACTACCAAGTCTCTGTTATCTTTGCCAGTTGGCATAAAATAGGATTTTTTACATGAGGAGGTGATCTAAACTTTCCTTCTCAAACCCTGTATGCATCTTTCTTGCTAATATTGAGAATTTTTTAATGTTAATTTTGCCCTTCATTTTTTTACACAGAAGTTAGTTTTATGAGCCACTTCAATACATTTCCTCATTCCCAAACATAATTTATTTTTCTCACATTGAATAGCAACACATCCTTGCCTGTGCATGTTTGAGGGTAATTCTCCATGCATGTCTCAAGTTTCTTCAAGTCCTGTGAGCAGAGGCACTACATACTCATTTGTTGTGTCTGCCTTTTTTTTTTTTTTTTTTTTAAAAGGAGTCCCTCTCTGTCGCCCAGGCTGTGGCTGTTGTGAAGTGGCGCAATCTAATCTTGGCTCACTGCCACCTCCGCCTCCCACGTTCATGTGATTCTCCTGCCTCAGCCTCCCAAGTAGCTGGGACTACAGGCACATGCCACTACACTCGGCTAATTTTCTGTATTTTTAGTAGAGACAAGGTTTCACCATGTTGGCCAGGATGGTCTCGATCTCCCGACCTCGTGATCTGCCCACCTCGGCCTCCCAAAGTGCTGGGATTACGGGCATCAGCCACCGTGCCCGGACTGTGGCTGTCTTTTCAAGAGTGTTGATATAGTAAACAGCTTTGAAATATATAGATAGGATTTCCCTCCAAACTAAATGGAATGTTTGGTTACTGTCTTGTATAGTAGAGATAATGTCTCCATCCAGGGAAATGGTCAGGCAAATTTACTTGTAGCTTGTTATAAAAATAGTGAGTTTCTTAAGCACTGGTTTCCTCAGCTATCATAGAAAACCACAGCATAAAGAATTTCCCAAATCATGTTACTACTGCTCATATTTCTCTTGAGTTTCAGTTTTGTGTATCCAGTTGTTTGTTGTATACATTTCCTTGTTTGTCCATTGATACTATACACACCTTTTCCTGAAAATTTAGTTTCTATCTTCCTACCTGAACTGCTCCTTATTCTAATTTTTCTCTGTTGCTGAATAATATAATCACATGATCAAGTCAATCACATGACCTTAGTGTCATTCCAGATACCTTTTTTCACCTATCATTTTCAATGGTTCTCTTCCTTCCCTACCTATGTACACAATGCTCATTCTAGTTCCAAAATATTTATTGGGTCTATCCCTTTGTAATCATCAATATTAAAATTGGCCTTCTTTATGTCTCTAAAATCCCTGGGTTCTTGCTATCACCCTTTCCCTTTTCCAGTACTGACACCTCCAACTCTATTCTTATCGCCCTGTCAGACTGATTACTCCTCTGCTTTATTCTCTGCAGTAGTGAGGTTTACTGAATGCTCATGGAAGTCTATGCTGTGCTATTATTTATTTTGATTCCTTGCTCCAAAAGAAGTTAAACTATCTTATGTTCCTCAACTCTCTTTTGGTATCATCTCACAGTTGTTTCCACAGACTTCTCAGATTGGGTATTTTTCTACTATTGTGAACAAGTAAAACATCCCTTTCTTTACTTTTTATTGAAATTAAATGTCTAGTAGGTTCAACAGTCTCCAATAGATTATAAGAATTTAGGATTAACAAACATGCCTTTTGATATACTCTTAACTCTCAAAACTCCATCTCAAAATAAAAAGCAACGTTTCCTTTGCTAATCATTACACCGAAAGTTAAAAATAAATTCTGAGTAAAACAAGCCAAGCAATAATTTCTATGATTTGAAGATACTCAAAACCTTGGACTTTCAGGATGATATGTAGATTATATAAGACATTTTTCCAACTCCAAACAAAGGCAGCACATTTTATAAACAAACAAGCAAGCAAACAGATGAACAAAGTAACTCAAAAATAGTACCAATTTAGTGGGTTTTGCATATATCAAAACTTTCAGTGTGAAATCGATTCTGAAATGTAGCTTTTACACATTATAAAACATTGAAATTATATAGGAATGATTTATCATTCAACCATTTAATATCTAAATAAATATATTAAAAATACAGACAATATTTACATTTTCATATCTCAGAAGTTATTTTCTAAAAATATTGAAACTTGTTTCATAATATTGCTTAACTAATTGTTGATAACAGAAATAGCCTTATTAGCATAAATCCTCAAATTAAAATTGTCCTTATTAGTAAAGAATTCTACCAATGTATATAAAGACACATGAAGATGGAAAATTTATGTGTAATTGTTTGTAAGAAAGATCTCTAATAAGATTATTTCAGTCACAGCAGAATAAAAATAAATAAACTTGATTATAATGCAAAATTGGGTAGAGGATTTATTGTATTTATAGAATTCTTTCCTAATGTTTTCTCTGGAAATATGATGTATAACTATATATAATTCTCTGATTTTTAGGATTAGAGAATTATATGGTTTGGCTGTGTCCCCACCCAAATCTCATCTTCAACTGTAGCTCCCATAATTCCCACATGCTGTGGGAGAGACCGAGTGGGAAATAATTGAATCCTGGGGTCAGTTTCCCCCATACTGTTCTCGTGGTAGTGAATAAGTCTCATGAGATCTGATGGTTGTACAAGGGAAAACCCCTTTTCCTTGATTCTCATTCCCTCTCTTGCCTGTCACCATGAAAGACGTTTCTTTTCACCTTCTGTTGTTGTTTTGAGCCCTTCCCAGCCTGGGGGAACTGTGAGTTCATTAAACCTCTTTTTCTTTATAAATCACCCAGTCTTGGGTATGTCTTGATCAGCAGTGTGAAAACAGAGTAACACAGGGAATGTATTTAAGTATTTATCACTTGCTCTATCTAAATATACATATGCTTCTTTAAACAAACCTGAAATATGTAAATTCAACTTTTCTCACAAAAGATAAACCAGAGTAGTATTTTCTATTAGGATTCCCAAGTCCTGGAGGTACAGAATGGTACCAGTCTGGGCTCCAGGAAACTGGGAAGTGGGCTCCACAGCAGGAGGTGAGCAGCAAGTGAGCAATTACCACCGGAGCTCTGCCTCCTGTCAGAACAGTGGTGGGTGGCATTAGTTTCCCTAGGTTGCACACTGCTTATGAGAATTTAGCTAATGCCTGATGATCTGAGGTGAAACAGTTTCATCTAAAACAATCTCCCCACCCCCGTCCACGGAAAATCTGTCTTTCATGAAACCAGTTCCTGGTGCCAAAAAAGATTGGGGACCGCAGTTGTAAATAACATCTAAACTTACAAAAACAGAAAGATAATTGTTTTCTCATTTACTTCAATATAATTTGAATGGAATAACGTGGATGTCAAAATTTTGTTGAAATTCGACAACTCATGAGTTATGCTAAAATGATTAATTGTGATAGGTAATGGATTACACATATTGTTTAATTTCTTTCTTCTTCTTTTTTTTTTTTTTAATTTTGTGACCCACCAAGTAATAGCCCAAGTTGAAAGCAAGCGTCTCACATGGTCTCCTGTATCCCACCATTCTCCTTTAAGTTTGTCAAGCTATGATGTATGAATAATTCATTTTTATTTTCATATTAATTCACAGCTGAAAACTATATATATATAAGAGTTTGAATTTTTTGTCCCCATTCTGATTCATAAGTGTCATCCACATTTGTATCTGGTTCTAGGTCCTCTCCTGCACCATATTTCAAATATTCTTTGAATATACATTTCAGAACCTTGCATAATTGACAATATTCAGATCTCCGACTTGGCAGGTGTTCTCAGTCTAGCCAAGTCTTCAAAACTAGTATATTCCTATCACTACAGGAATGATTTTCCCAGTTGTCAGCCTTTTAAAAAAAAATCTTAAACTTCTGTATCATCACAGTTTGTCTTATTTGACTGACTTATCTGATTGTAACTTTATTTGATGAAATTTTATAAACCTCTCCTTCTTCTACCCCTTGGTTATATAAATTCACATGCCATTGTATGCACTGTAACTACTTACGAGCTTTAGAAACAGAAGGAGTTTGTATAAAATTATCGACCAGATTTTTTTCTTACAAGGATTCGGCATATGCTATCATAATAGAAACAGAATGAGAAAAACAACAAAAAAACTCTGTATAGGTCGGAAAACAAAACAGAAATAAATCTCACCAGAGACTGACATCCAGCTAACAAGTCCCTTCAAATCTGTAAATGCCCTTGTCTTTTGGCTTCCTCATTAAGAATCAGTAAAACCGGATTTAGTCACTATGCCTTCTAATAACATTATTTTGAGCAAGAAACCCAAAGGAGACAGAGGAACAATAAGGTTATTCTTATAACAAGGTTGACTATCGAACCTGAAAGTGAAGTTGAAAGTCTCTGAGTTAACACCAGACAGAATCTTTCCACAGTATTTGTACTGTCTGTTGTCACCTAGATTTGTCCCCATGACCCAATTTTTATTTTTATACCAGGATGATTGCCATTATCCTGTCAGTCCCTGAAGATCCTAACATTTTTGTTCAGTCATCTGAGCTTTTATCCAGGCAAACTGCGGCAATATAAAAAATGTATGTATTTGAATATAACCAGTTCTATTTATACTGCTTTAAATATCATCAAGGTGAACTTACTTTTGTGTTGATTTAAATATGTTCTTGGGAAGGTTTACAATAATCAGTCTCTTTCTCTCAGGAAGATTTGCAATAATCAGTCTCTCTCTCTCTCTCTCTCTCTCTCTCTCTCTCTCTCTCTCCACCTACTTCTCTCTCCCCCACCAGTACACAGGTATACATATCTACACTCCACATTTACACACACTCAATCATATTTGGAAATTCAAAGGCATTGAAAATAGTGATTCTCTTACTATATAATATCAATTCTCCAGCTACTGATATAAATCTATGCCAATATTCATTAAAGAAAATGAAAAAATACACCTTTTGGTGATTTGTTTGAAATATTTTGTTGGATTGTCAAGGTTCATGTAAATAGCTGCTTACTCAACATCTTCACTTACTTTTTAATAATCATCTAAAGATTAAAATGCTTGTTTGTTTGCTCGAGCTGCCATAATAAAATACTGGTTGGCTTAAACAAGAGAAATGTATGTCTCACAGTTTTAGAGCCTGGAAGTCCTGGATCAAGGTCTCATAGGGTTTTGTTCCTGGTGAGAGCTCTCTTCCTGGCTTCTCACTGTGCCCTCACATGACCTTTCCTCAGTATGTGCACATGGAGGGAGAACAAATTTCTCTCTTTTTCTTCTCATGTAAGACCACTAGTCCTATAAGATTATGACTCTCCATCCTTATGACCTCATTTAACCTTAATACTTCCTAAAAGTCCTATCTTCAAATATAGTTACAATGGAGGTTAAGGTTTCAACATAAGAATTAAGGTGTACACAATTCAGCCCATACTAATATCCAAACAGGAACTCTGGCCTTCCCTCAAAAATCTACGTACTCACAATTTTCCATGCCCTAAAGTTAGAAGCTTCAATCCACGGTGAATCTCACTTTCTCTCATGCCTTGCTTGCCCTCTGACCTGCTCTCATGCGCCCTTCCCCAATCATTCTGTTCCAACTCCATTGGCCACCTTTTTTTTCCTTCGATGTGCAAGACAGACTGTTCCCTTAGGTCATTGCTCATACCTAATACCTCTGCTAGAATACATTAGCCAACCGCCTTAAATTATATACTCAGAGGAGCCTATTCTAATCACAATGTTTAAAATTGCAGCTTATATGCTTCGCATTCGTAATGTTCTTTATCTCACTTAGAATTTTCTTGAGAGAGTGGCAATTAGTTATTACCTTCCAATATACTATGTTACCAATTATCATATTTATATTTTTATGATCCATCCATCTAAAATATAAGTTCCATATTCAGTGATGTATCCCAAGTGCCTAGAACAGTGATAAGCACATAGAAAATAATCATAAATAATTTGTTAAATACATGCAATATTTTTGGGTTCTCAATTTAGATGTCCTGCTACCAAAATGTACATGATTCATGCCTGACTTAAAAGCTATAATAGTTTTCTATTGATTCATCACAAAAAACGAAAATATATTGATTTAGAATAACACTCACATTAGAGCACAGCTTAGCTGATCCTCTGATGAGGGACTCAAGGATAGACTGCGCTCTGATCTGGAGGCTTCACTGGGGAAGAATGTTTCTATGCTCATTCAGAATATTGAGAGAATTAATTTCCTTGCTGCTGTATGACTGAGTACTCCCACTTCTTAATGAGTGATTGGTGAAATTTGCTCTCCTATTCCAGAGGCCACCCATAGCCACCCCACCACATGGCTTTCTCCTAGCATGGCAATTTGCCTCTTCTGATTCTAGGTCCCCTCCTGTAGCATATTGCAAATATTCTTTTAATATACATTTCAGAACCCTGCACATTTGACAATGTTCAGATCTCCAGCTTGGCAGGTGGTCTCAGTCTAGCCAAGTCTTCAAAAACTGGTATGCTCCTATCACCTACGGGAATGATTTCCCCTTCAAGATCAGCAAAGAGAATCTCTCTGATAGTAGGGAGAGGCCAGTTCAAAGTACCTTCGCTTCATGAACTCAGGTCCAACACATATAATAATCTTTTTGACTGATTAAAAATTCTTTGATTGAAACCTTATTTTTGTATATACAAGCTATTCACCTTGCTGTGTAAGGTAATCTATTCAAGGGGGTAACATCCCATCAACTTTGCTGTATAACATACTTCAATTATAACAGTGACATTCCTTTTTGTTTGTCATATTCTCTCTCTCTCTTTTTTTTTTTTTTTTTTTTAAGAGGGAGTCTTTCTCTGTTGCCCAGGCTGGAGTGCAGTGGTGCAATCTCAGCTCAGTGCAACTTCCACCTCCTGGGTTCAAGCTATCCTCCTGCCTCAGCCTCCTGAGTAGATGGGATTACAGGCATGCACCACCATGCACAGCTATGTTTTGCATTTTTAGTAGAGATGGGCTTCCACCATGTTAGTCAGGCTGGTCTCAAACTCCTGACCTTGTGATCCGCCCACCTGGGACTCCCAAAGTGCTGGGATTACAGGCGTGAGCTACTGCGCCCAGCCTGCCATGTTCTCTTTACCAGAAGCTAGTTTGATCACTCAAGCGGGAAGAGGTTAAACAAAGGCATGAATACAAAATGGCAGAAAATCATTGGGGGTCACTTTAGTTTCCACTTGCAATGCAGACTAATAGGTATTTATAAACTGGCTGCAAATCAAGCAATTTGTTCTATGTTAAAACTCTTAATATTTCTGGAAACAATGTAATAATTCAGGTTATGTACTTGAAAATACCAATTCGCTCCTCACACACAGACACATAGGCACACCTACCACATGCACACACACAAAACTAAGTGAAGCAAAGTAAAATTCAACATGTATACCTGTTAAGTATGAAAACAAGCAGTTGTCTCTAGTTCAGTTTTTGTGACTACTAATATATTTAAGTATCTCGATACCTAAATACTTACTAGTGATAATCACTTCCTCTTTTTAGCTCTTTTTTAAATTAAATCTTCTATTGTATGCATACTTTGCTATTTTTTATCTACTCTTTATATTAGATTTATGTTGGTTAAATTGTTTCACAAACAGTTCCTTGAATTTTGAAAATTTTATTTGCATTTTATTAAGAATTTTTTTGCTTTCCATTTAAATTTATTAATTTTTTGATTAATTATTTTATTTCTTGTCTTTTAAAAAGTCTCTCTTACCCTTAGTTTGAAATAATACTATCCTTATTTTTAGTGTTTTAAAATTTTGTTTTGACCCTTCGTTTTTGGGGGGACTTCTGGGACCACCTCTGGACACTTTATTATATTGTTCTCTTTTGCTATACCAGCACCACGTCATTTTACTACTAAATCTTTGTAATGAGTTTTTACATCTACTAGGAAAACATTTTGCTATTTTTTCTCCTTCAGAATGTCTTGACTACACTAGGCAACTTAAATTTTTCATACATATTTTATTATAACTTCTCAAGAGTCACAATAAGAACAACAACATAAATGCTGATAGTATTTTGATTGGACCTGTATTAGCTCTCTCTATATAAAACTTTTGGTAAAATTCTTATCTTTGTAACCTTAAGTCTTCCTATCTGTGGGCATGAGATATGTTTCTCCATTAATTCAGATTTTAAAAAAATAATCTTTTAGTAAAGTTTTAGAATATGCTATGCACAGAACTTGCACATCTTTTGCTAGATTGAATCCTATGCACATTGCATATCTTTTGCAGTTTTAGAAAATATATTTTCTTTCTGTTTCTGAGTCATTAATTTTTGGCCTATAAATTGAATGTAACTGCCATAGTTTGATCTTATATCCAGCCCCTCAAGCTTTCTTACGTTCATTGAAACTAACTTTTATAGAAATTCTTCCAAAAGATAGGATATTTTTTCATAATATTAATCATTCATAGATTTCAAATTGACTAGATATTTCATTTCATCAAGTTTAATTTGATACAGCATTAAAAAATAAGTAACAAAAAGTAAGATAAAAAAATCAAGTGTTAAAGAATGTAGATTATCTGAATTTTTTATACTTTGATGCAAATATTTTAAATTGGTACAGTTTCTTTGGGAACATTTCACTGTTAAAAATTTATACTCATGGCTGGGTGTGGTGGTTCATGCCTGTAATCCCAGTACTTGGGGAGGTTGAGGCGGGCTGATCACAAGGTCAGGAATTTGAGACCAGCCTGGCCAACATAGTGAAACCGCATCTCTACTAAAAATACAAAAATTAGCTGGGTGTGGTGGTGCATGCCTGTAAGCCCAGCTACTCGGGAGGCTGAGGCAGCAGAATCACTTGAACCTGAGATGCAGAGGTTGTGAGATCACGCCACTGAACTCCAGTGGACAACACAGAGAGACTTCATCTCAAAAAAAAAAAAAAAAAACGAAAAACAAAATTATTCTCACATATCCAGGAATTTTACACATAGATGTGTTCCCAGGACAAAGTTAACATGTATGTAAGCTTGAAAGCATGTATAAGAAGTCCCATAAAAGCACTGTTTATAAGAGCAAAATCCCCTCAATTCCCATCAGCAGTATATAGAAAAATGACTTGTGTACAGCAGTAAAATTAATGAAACAATGTAAATGCAGCAATATGAATATAGCTTAGCAACATAGTATTTTTTGAGTGTAGACATATACATACACACACAATACACATTTCACAAAAAAAGACCAAAAAAGACATATAATATGATAATATTTTTAAAAATTCTACATTTATAATTTATAAATAAGAACACTTAAAATGGAGGAAGAAAGAGAGAAATATTGACACAAAATTTACAATGACTGTTACCTCTAGGTGTGGGCTTATCAGGTAGGTAAGGAAGAATTAGAACTCTAGAGTCAACTACTAATATGGGTCTTGCTTATAATTTGGGTAGCTAATTAATGAATACTCATTGTAATATTAAGTAAAACTAAAATATTATAAAAATACAACAAAGTAGGTATGTACATGGTATTATGCATATATAATTATATACCACAAATCCAGGAGACCAAACCCCTAAAAAAGAGAAATTACCAAAATATGTTTCTTGTTTTTATATTTTTATTTATATAAAATATACTTAAATATTTTTCTACATGCTGTTTTCTGTTGCTGAATTTCTTTGAATAACAACATTCAAAAGTACATGTATGTGTACATATATTCACACATTTATATTATTTAGAGAGAATATAGTATAGTAAGAGGACTAAAGCATGATTCCTATTTATATTTATTTTAGAATCGATCAGTCTTTCTTTGAATCCCAACATCACCATTTTCAAATTATGAAATTCAAGCCTTGCCTAGTTTCGTGAAAAGTGTAAATACTGTTGACCCAATTGGTATATTTTAGGATTAAAGATCCAATACCTTATAAGTGTACAATAAATATCTATAATATCTCATGCTATAACTAATAATAGCTGTTAAAAAAAAAACCCTCTATATAACAACTTTAGGGTCTTAGTTTGGATGGCCTTGAAAGCAGATTCTGACATAAGGATTTACGTACAGATAGTTTATTTGGTAGATTGAGGAAGCAGCCAACAGGGAGAAAAGTGACACAATAGAAGGCAAGATGGCCAATAAAAAGTACACCAGAGTCAAAGTTTGTGTTCTCTCCAAATTCATATGTTGAAATCCTAACCCTCAGTGAGCTAGTATTAGGAGGCTCTGACATTTGGTAGGTGATCAGATCATCATAGTAGAGCCCTTGTGATCGAGAATACTGCTGTTAACAAGGGTACCAGACAGTATTCCTCCCCTCTTTCCACCATGTGAGGATACCAGAAGACAGCAGTCTGCAACCAGAAGAGGGCCCTCACCAGAACCTGACCGTGCTGCCACCCTGATCTCTTACTTCCAGCCTCCAAAACTGTGAGAAATAATTTTCTGTTGTCTATAAGCCGTCCGATCTGTTGCTCTTTGTTATGGACGGATTAAGACGGCATGTAGTGAAGCTAACTACCAGAGAGTTTACTGAAACTTCATCTTGTGAGAAAAGAGTAAGAAATGGTACAAAATACACACACTAGAATTATCCCACCAGAGAAGTGGAAAAAAGAAGCTGTGAGGCTGGGCACGGTGGCTCATGCCTGTAATCCCAACACTTTGAGAGGTCATGGTGGGCAGCTCACCTGAGGTCAGGACTTCAAATCCAGCCTGGCTAACATGGTGAAATCCCGTCTCTAATAAAAATACAAAAATTAGCCAGGTGTGGTGGAGTGTGCCTGTAATCCCAGGTACTTGGGAAGCTGAGGCAGGAGAATTGCTTGATTCCAGGAGGTGGAGGTTGCAGTGAGCTGAGATTCAGCCTGGGCTGAAACAAGGCTCCATCTCAAAAAAAAAAAAAAAAAAAAAAGAAAAAGAAAAGAAGCTGTGATATTTTAAATACCAAAACAGTCAGCAGCAGGCTTCTCCCTCTGGGGGTTGGAGAGTTTCTTGACCTCAATCCTTCCTTAAGCACAGGTTCTTTTTGTGGTCCCAGAAAAAGCCTTCAGGCAAAAGTTGCATGCTTGCAGTTGGAAGTCAGTTGAAAAGTATTGAAATGAAAAGATTTGGGCAATGCAAGGAAGGCACTCACTAAGTGAGTTGCTCTTGGCACTCTTCCTTGAGAAGAGAATCTTAAAATTGCTTCAAAAGAAGGATTTTACATTTGAAACTATTCAAAGTAAACGACCATATGTGACTCCCAAGGGGAAGGATTCAAATCAAAGATAAATCCTGAGACATTCAAGTTCTACAATGACTTCTTTCATATTCTTTTATTTACATAAGATGACTCACAAAAACCAGACTTGATGAAAAGATATGTCAGTATCAGACTTAGTGGTATTGATTAGATAGTCCTACCTTTGGATTTAGGTCATTTACACGTTAACTCTAGAAATTATTTTTGGTTGAAATTTTCACCCAAAATACAAAAATTTGCTTTTACGAATGGTCTAGATTTCTTACACTGCATAAAAATGAGAATTTATGCCTTAAAAATTCTCAGCATTCTTGTCTAATACATCTTATGTTATCATCATTTTTACAAAACCACCTTATTTGAGCTATTTATGCTTTTGCGAATGTTTTGTCCATGTCTAGAATGATCTTTCTGATACTCAATCTAATGTGTCTTCTTCAGTATTATTTCCTGGAACGTGACTTGATACTAGGTCTTAGGTACTGGATTTACTAATTTATAAAATGACTGATAAATATAGCAAAACATAAATTAAATAAAAACAAAAATTAAAGCAAAATTATATATCATTTGATAGCATGGACATGAGATTGACCAACAAAATTTTCTTTGTTGTTCAGCCAAATGTTGAATGGAAATTTTCTAGATCATATATTTTTGAAACAATTATTTGAGTTACTGTACTTTTGTTTCATGATTTGTTGATTTGTTTTTGCTTTTGTGTGTTCCTGGGTGTGTGTTTTAATAAACACTCTCTCATCCTTCCTATTTTGACTTTATCTCTAACTACATAGACTGATTGAAAAGAGAGTGGAGATTAATGTTCAAGATAAATTAGTGTTGTCTCTTTTATATAACTTGATATACAAATAATGATAAGCAATATCAATATATTTTAGAAGTTCCTGGTAATTTCTGTAAAAAATAAGTGAGTATGTGAAGATGTGACATATCATTTACCACTCTCATTAATAACTGACCAATGAGTTGAGCTTTGTCTCATATACCGTGACATACATCTAACCTGTGGCAGGCTAACAATAGAGAAGAACAAGCCCATTTTAGTACTATTCTCTTTTGTTCCAGGAGGAAACTCACTGCAACAATAAAAATAGATCTATACATTAGAATATTATTAATGGAGTTGAATCTCCTGTTATAACCTATGTTTTAAGGATTTAGGCAGCTTAAAGGATAAGGCATATATCAAAATGCTACATGGCTGTAAATTAAGAAAACATATTGATAACAGTACTTAATCTTTGTAATTAAATTCCAAGTCAGCAGAGCTTGTTTGAAATAAGGAATTGATTTAATTCAGTTCCATTCAAACAATATAAACTGAGGGTTTTCATGTGCCGATCACCCTGCTCAACACTCTGAATGAAGCACTACTGTTTGACTCTGTCCCTTTCCTCCAGGAAGCTACAACTCATTTGGCGACAATGAAACATCAATATATAAAACAATTTGGGTTGAGCATGGAGCTGCTTTTAATCAGCCTAACATAGTTGCTGGAAGCATCTACTGAATTAGTTTTGTTCAGCTACAAGTTCAATTCCAAACTTAACATCGTTGCCCTTGCCGATGTGGCTCTGAGCCAGGGTAGGCAAGAGGCTAACAAAATTTGTCCAATTTACTCTAAGCAATTTGATTTAACTGGCAGTTGTTACCTTTGTGTCCCATCTCCAAACAGGCAGATTTAGAGCTTTGCAATATCCAGGCAGGCTGCACGCCAGGGTGTCAGCACCTCATTGTAACTGCCTGCCCTGGCTCTTCCTACTGTAATCTCTATCAACAGCAAACAGATTAACATTTCACAGTCAAAACACAGGGCAGTGGCTAAAACTCCAAGTAGTGTGTTTGTGTGTGTGTGTGTGTGTGTGTGTGTGTAATAGAAGCTTTTCACTTGTTTGGACAATAAAGTAAAATATCTTTCTTGTGTCCCAAACATGGCAGAAGGCAACAGATTTCTCACTGTATGTACGAGGATGTATACAATTTATAAATCAAAATGATTTGTAGTATTAAGTAGGTGGTACATATGCATAAATACAAAATCCAAACCTCAAATCACCAATTGCCCTGGCTTTAAAGTAGATTATGTTGATTCAGAAGGTATTTGGCTACCTACTGCAAGCATAAAAATGTACTTGAGAATGTTCAAATGCAATGCTGCATGGTTGGTTATTATTTTGCCTAGATGTGCAGTGTTTATTTACATTTGTATGTGTTTGCAATAAGGTTGGAAATATTTTGTTGAATTGCAGAAGCATGTATCTTTTTTGAAGAGTGTATCTGTTCCACATGCATAACTCACTGACAAAATGATGATAAGCCAATACAAGCTCTGTGAAACCATTCTTCTTTTCCAAAGTTAGAGTTGGCTTTCTCACTTCACCTGACTGTCATAAGAATTTAGGTCTTAAAGATCTATGGACCAGGAGCATGGTTATTCAATACAAAATCATTGAGTAAATCACCTAGCAAAGATTTTTGTAACTATATTCTGAACAGCTTTTATATTATGAACTGTAACAGACTATTCTTTTCTAATTCTCTCTTTCCTGAATTTTTCTAGCCCCATCCATAATTCATATAATTTTTAATTTCCCAATAAAATTTACTACTGCATAAGTATGTAAGTACACATGATTTACTATTAACAACTATAAAATAATTATATACTAATATAAAATCATTTCAGAAATCGTTCTTTGCTAAGAATCATAGTCTGAATTTTGGTAATCATTTTCCTTGTTATCTTTAACACATGTATATTCAGTTAAAATCCTTCAAGAATCTTCACAATGAGTGACAGTGTATTAGTCTTCGACAGTTGCTAAAATATATCACAAATGTAGTGGCCTAAAGCAACAGAAATGTATTCTCTAATAGTTCTGGAAAAGTCCAGAAGTCTGAAATCAAGGGGTTGGCAGGGCCAGCCATCCACCAAGAGCTCGAGGAGGGAATCCTTCCTGGCCTCTTCCAGCTGTTTCTGGTTCCTTGCATTTCGTGACTTTCAATCTCATAAATCTAATCTCTGCCTTCGTCCTCACTTGGTCTACTCCCCTGTGACTTTAAGTCTCAGATCACCCTCTGTGTTTCTCCTATAAGGATATCTTTCATCGAATTTAGGGGAGACTGGCCCTATATCCAAGATGATCTCATGTTGAGTAACCTAATTATACCAATAAGAAGTGTGTTTTTATAAATAAAGCATCATTCACAGGTTCTTGGTAACTTTTTAGGAACCACAATTCAACCCGCTGTAGGTAGTAAAGAATTTATGAGGATAAATCTATTTTATTGTAGAAAGAAATTTTAGTAGCAAAATGAGCTATGTTATTCTTAAGAATATTCTGGCAATTATGAGTGAAGATATGGTTAAAGTTTGAACATATATAGAGTTGCCAATAGTTATTTTGCAAAAAAGCATTCTTGATTATCTAAGTTATAGGAACCCACCCACCTCCTGACTATGATAAAACAATGAGAAAAATATATATAAATTCTTAGTAATTCTTTCTCTTTTTTACCCATTAACCATGTCCACCTTCCCTGCAGTTCCCCATGACCCTTTCCAGCACAACAGGGTGACTATAGTCAATAATAACTGAATTATCCTTTTTAAAATAACTTTAACGGTGTATTTGGATTGTGTGCAATTCAATGGATAAATGCTTGAGGGGATAGATACGCTATTCTTTATGATGTGTTTTTTTCACATTGCATTCCTGTATCAAAGCATCTCATGTACCCCATAAATATATATACCTATTATGTACCCATAATTTTTAAAAATTCTCATTAAAAATATGCATCTAATCAATTGTAGTTAGTGGAAAAGCAATATGATCCAGCTATCTTGTACATGGAAGGAAAACTAGAAATGAGTGTTTAGAAAATATGCACAGCAAAACATGAGGTTGCATGAGGAGGATTTTGAATAATACATTTGTGATGAAATTGCAAAACTGATAAATTTCCCACTGACTTGCTTTATATTCATTAGAAATAGGCTGGTCATGGTGGTTCACGCCTGTAATCCCAACACTTTGGGAGGGTGAGGAGGGCGGATCACTTGAGGTCAGGAGTTTGAGACCAGCCTGGCCAACATGGTGAAACCCCGTCTATACTAAAATTAAAAAAAAAAAAAATAGTCTAGCATGGTGACAGACACCTGTAAACCCAGCTACTCTGGAGGTTAAGGCAGGAGAATAGCTTGAACCCAGGAGGCGGAGGTGCAGTGAGCCAAAATTACGCCACTGCACTCCACCCTGGGTGACACAGAGAGACTATGTCTCAAAAGAAAAGAATATAAATTAATTATTTGTGGACCTATATTGTCTTGCCTGTCTTATCTGATAATGAGGATAAGAAAAATCACTATGATGATTAATTGTACATAATGAGAATGCTGAACTTGAAAATGTGGTTACCAACCTCGACCACCTCATCACCTCAAGAAGAAGCACTGTGTGTAGAAAAGTAAGAAAATTAGCACAATATTCTGTATTTTTCTCTGCATCTGGATTCCATTTGAGATAGGCTAATTTTGGTGAGGGACTCACCCTTTTTAGATGGAGATGGAGTAATTAAACATACTTGGATATTTAACTGTGAGCTTGTTCGGGGAGTTATAACCTTGGCTCCTCCATCATTCCGATTGATGCGAGTGTAAAATTTTCTCAATGTACTTCTAATTCCTGGCTCCACGTGAGGGACTGAATATCCTTCTCAGAGAAAGAATTAAGAGAAAGAACCAAGTAAACTTGTTCTGAAACACTGGACTGTGTCAGATAAATTCAAGACATTCACAAAATAAAGAGAGATACAACAATGGTGTTTCTTATAGCTCATGATGTAAAATATGTTGAGAATTAGGTGGCCTAAATGTTTACACATTAACTTGCTCAACAATTATATATTGAGTCACTATGTTCCTGGCCTATAGAGACCATGAACTAAATTCTCTTGATAGATCAAGTGAGAAAAATGATCTTAGTTTTATTAAAGCTTTAACTATGGATCAGGTCATATTAGTATAGGACAACCTGAATCAATGATTCTATTTATACATTAAAAAAGAAAAAAAGAAAGAAAAATAAATATTAATGAACTCCTATTGCTTATTGCTAAAAGAACATGGTATAACATAACTTCTGTTTGAAAAGACTTACATAATTTAAGGTATACAAATAGGAAACACTAAAAATTCATCAGAAGAAAGCAGAATATAATAATGACTTTGAGGTTCTCAGCAGATTAAATAATAAATATTCTTTAATTTGGAAATTTGGGTTAAATATATTTTTCTTTATGGGCTCTTAATGAGAAGAAAAATGTGTAAGCCCATTAATCAACTTATTTGATGTAGAAAAATGGCTCATTAGTTATTTTCCTTGCCGAAAAATCTCATCTTTTTTAATGAGAGCAAGCTATGATCCCAGTATTATTTTGTGTTATTAAAATAAATGCAGTAATTTATTTCTGTATATATTGTAATTCAAAATATTAATTACAGAAAAAAGATCAGAATCCACTATATTAAAGACATCACACTCAGAACTAGTAGAAATATAGATTAGAATTTGAATACTTCATCTCCTACATGGTATCTGGTATCTGTGCTGCTCATGACATAGAATAATGTATTATTGGCAAATGAGCAGCATACATAGTAAGCTATTTAAGAAACAATGACAGCTTAAGGAAACAGAGTGAAACATGTTTTTAGACTAACATACACATATACATATTTGGAACAAAGTTTCTTACATATCTCAGAAACAAAGCGTGTTCCTTTATATAATTGAAAATAATGATGCTAAAAACATACTAAATGCAGTATATCGTGGTTGATTTCCAAATATTTATCCTAAAATTCTTAAGCGTTTTGCTGCCAGATGCTACTCTAAATGATGTCCAGTATTCACATATTGCTGAAAACCATCCTAGGAAGTAAAATTAGTACCGTACTTCATACACGCAGAAACACAAAAACAGGAATTAATTTGCCCAAAGTTGCACAGCTAGAACCTGGAAGGACAAAAACGGTGACACAAGAGAGTAAAAGAGAAAACACATTTGAAAAAGTGTCGTAGAACAGTAGGAAAACTAGAATTCCATTTTTTAACCCTTTTAGGTACTAATAAAAAACCAAATTCACTTAACAAATAAATATGTTTCTCAGTATCTTGTAGAGATCTGTGCTTTAACACATCCTTCATTTTTTAAATGAGTACAGCCAACCTAATATTAATAAAGTGATATAAATAGTAAGTAATATAATCATTTTATAACCCAGTATCATCTTATTTTATATGTCCCAGGCATCTTTTACAAACTGAAAAAATAACTGTTCTGGGCAGATATCTGTTAACATATAGGCTGTTTAAAATCACATCCAATAATAATATGAACAGTCTCTTGGGATATTTATTACAATACAGTATTTTTAATGGTTTTAGGGTGCTTTACATTGCAGCTTTTTTTTTTTTTAATCTGGCATAATCCTGTAAACAAAGTAGATCTTTTGTATCCATTTAAAAATGATGAATCACGTACATAAAGAAGGTAAATAGTGTCCCCAAATCACGCAAAAGAAAAACAAAACAAACAATAAGAGAGACTCAAATATAAGATCCTCGATTCCATATTTAATCCAGGTTCTCTTATATTTGATTCTTCTGAGGAAAAATTCCCTGCCTTTAGCTATGCTATCTGATACAATAATTGGTTTCAGTAAACTGCATAAACATTTGGATAAGTGTGTATTACAAAGGGAGCAGTGAAAGGGGTACTCTGTGGCGAATTATGATTTAGGATTTTATAAGAAACATTTATAAATGTTGGACTAGATAATTTCCTCAAAGTGAAAATTAAATAAGCTCAATAATGTTTTAGCTACATGTAAAAATAATAAAAATATTCCTATATTTCTCAAATTATGTTAGCTCTGGAAAGAGAATCCTTAATTTCTGGTTTATTAAATATATGTAAATTTATAGACTTGGCAAGCACAGCACCACAAAATGCACCCACAGCCATATGTACATACACATACATGCCTATGATCCATCTAGATGCTGTAATATTACACAGAATAATACACAGAATGCTATACAAATTAAAGAAGAATAGATATATTATTGTTCTAGGACTCTAGGTCTTTAAATTTTCTAATATGCTTGTGCTTAAATAATTCACCAAATAGCTTGAAACCCAAGATTATATCTCAGATTCAATAGATGTGAATCTGTCCCTTTCCATTTGTAATAAAGAACAGATTAAAGATTTCATTAATGAAAATGATTGAGATTAATCCTGAAAAGCTAAGACAGACCTTTCTAATAAATAAACCGGCTTTCAACACTGTTAATCTGATGAGGCTAGGGAGAGTTTAATTAAAATTCTGTCTCCCATTTATCTAGTATTCCATAGTAAAATAGCTACCAAAACAGTTCAGCTTTCTCTTTTAACATAATTATGTTTATTTATTTATTTATTTTGGGGTGCTGACTGACCAAAATATTTAAGTTTCAATAGAGAAAATGTTCTGACAACTTTATTTATTTTTTTAAGTAGGTGATATGAATCACATCTGTGAGGCTAGGCTTTATTTATTATTATTATTTTTTTCCCAGAAATGTCCATTGTATTGGTCAAGGGTTAACACAGTTTGGAGAATTTAAAACTCTCTTTCTCTCTCTCTCTCTCTATTTGCTTATCAATAATTTTGGTAAAATATTTTGTGTGGGCTTTTGGACTGTATATAGATATCATACATTTTTTTTTCCTATTCCAATGCCTGACATTATTCAAGAGAAAAACATCTCCTCTTCAACTGGCCAAAAGTTAAAAAGAGAAACCAGAAGATACTGCAGGTGGGAAGAGGGGACTAAGAGAAATCACTGAGTCTACCCAGCGACACTGTTGGCCTCTCATGTGGCACTGAAGGTAACATAATGTGAGTATTCTATACATGTTTTATTAAATGCTCAGAGAAAGATAGTTTCAAGGCTGTAAAAAGGGAACAAAATGGACATTGTCACTTGATTCTTGAGTCAGTGATACAAGTTGCTGGCATGCAGTCAGTAAACAAATAAAGATGATTACTATTATTATATTCAAATGCACATTGTACCCTAGTTGAAAAGATGAGAAATAGAAATATTTTCTAACTAATCCAAGCCTACAAAGATAATCAGTTCTAATAAAAACAGCAAAACCCAAGTTTTGATGGGCTTAACTGTTTGGGTACTAAACACTATACTACCAACTAAACCATTAAAAATGTATCTTATCCTTATATTATATTCAGGGAGGTTTATGAATAAGCAGTGTAGATTTATGTTAACACTTTCCAAACTTAGGAATTCCTAAATTTTAGAAGAAAAAAAATGTTTGAACTTAGCGTTGTTGCTGTTGTAGGGACATAATACGTTTGATCTGGTGAATTTGGCATTTTGGGTATGACACATTATACTGTAAATACTTACCAGGTAGGAAGTGAGACTCGGCTCTGGAGGCAGGGCTCGGACACGAGACCAAACTGAGGACTAGCTAAAAAAGGAGTAGAGAGGAAGTAGTTCTCCATAAGTCACCCCCACCAGTGTGCCATGTCAGTTTACCATTGCCATGGGAACGCCGGGTTGAGGGATGTTACCATCTCTTTCCATGGCAATGAACTGATTACCCAAAAGTGACTACCCCTTACCTAGAAGTTTCTGTGTAAATCACCCCTTAATCTACATGTAATTAAAAGCAGGTATAAATATGACTGCAAAACCGCCCTGAGCTGTTACTCTCAGCATGCTACCTGTGGGGTAGCCTTGCTCTTCAGACGCAGTCACAGAGCTGTAACACCGCAGGAGCTGTAATACTGTCACTTAAATAAAGCCGTTGTTTCCTACCCTATGACCATCTCACCCTTGTCTTCTTTCCTGAGCAAACCCAGAACCCTTGCAGGATAAGCCCCACTTTGGGGCTTGTTGGCCCTGCATCAGTGTGGTGCCTGGCCAGGGGCAAAGAGAGAAGATGCTGGCATGAGAAACAGCAAGAGAAGTGGCAGTTAGGAAAACCACAGTGAGAGAAGCCGCAGTCAGGGATTCGAGGGCCGGCAGGTGGGAATCAGCAGGTGGCATTGGTAAATGGTGGGTTGGCCGTCAGTGGTAGGGAAGTTGGCAGGATGGCAGTAAGCAAGACGGCAAGAAAAAGCGATCTGCAGCACAACAAGCTGGGAGACGATGAGAGGTGGCGAAGCAGAGCTGTTAATACCTAGAAGTTAAAACACAACCAAAGACTATTTTCAGAGCCATCACTTTCTTTGGCCACAGGGGAATTGAGCAGACAGGCAAGCAGCCATAGTGTCACTGTCTCGTGTGAGACTTGCAGTTCTGATCCGCAGGTGGGTGGGTAAGCAGCCCTGTGACAGCCCCTCCCACCACTGCAGCTGAGCCCATCAGCAGCCATAGTGCCACTGCCTCGTGTGAAACACGCTGCTCCAGTGGCAGACTGGTGGGTTACAGTCTCCATGCTGGCATCTCTCACCATGGCAGCTAATCCCACCCAAGCTGAGGGATCCTGGAGAGACCATCACGCAGGTTCCCATGTAGAAGATTGTCAGCATCATTTGACTCTAGTGGATGGGTGAGTGTCCCCTCTGCCCCCACCCCCATAGTATCAAGAGAACTAGGGCATAAAATAAAAGCCCTTGGCCAGGTGATCAGTTTGAAGCCCCCATTGTTTCAGTGCTCCAAAGCATGTCCTCATCACCCTTCCCCCTGTCCCTTTCTCTTCTGACTCCATTTTACTGTTCCATCAGTCATTTTATTTTCAGTTCTAAAATGTATGTTGTGTTTGCTTTTAACTTTCTGTTACCTGTGTTTTGGCAATTGTTTAAGGTAGGACACTTGATTTTGAGAGGTCCCCCATTTTGTTGGCTCTGGGATGCTACAGTTGTATTGTTTGGTGTCTGCAACTTGGTCTTGGGTTCACTGTCTGCCACCCCCTTGGGTGTCCCAGGGGTCTTGGCATTTGATGTGGGAAACTTCATTGGCTGAAACTCAAGCACTCTGGGTTTTCAGCATTGGTTTTAGAAACCCCCAGATGCTCTGAGGTATTCAACATTGACATTGTCTCTTGGATTGTGAGTTATATACCTTCCCCCTAGGGAAATATTGGTCTTGCCTTTTGATGCCCTGAAGTTAGATACGATACATTTTTTTTCTAATAGCCAGTTGCAAGCTCCTTACTGTGTGTTATCTCACAACTGCTTTGCTCAAGTCCCTCTTGGCCAAAGGAACTGGGAGTTCCCAGGCTCCTGGCAAGATTGACAGCCATATACAGTGATAAACAAGTGGAGACCTGATTTTTTTTTTTTTTTTTTGGTGTCTCTGCTACTGGGTAGGTTCTACAACAGGTGAGAGCCTTTGTGGTCTCCCCTTGGGGAGCACCAGTAACTCCCTTCCCTTCCTCCCTTCCACTGTCACTATTTGTTTAGCCTCTCTCTGCCCAACCCTCACTCTGTGAAATTTAGACTCAACATCTAATTGCCCTTTTGTAGCTGGTAATCTACTTTAGTAACACCTTGCTATCTACCTTTTGTAGAAAGTGAGAAATTAGAAGGGAAAAGTAACTAAGTATTTGCTAAACATAGGCTAACTGTAACTCCCTGTAGAGATCTTTACTAGACATGTGGACAACAGCAAGCATCCCAAAAATCTTGCCACTAGGATGTTCTTTAGACCAATGGAGGAAATTCCAATTATTGGACGAATTTAAAAGAAAGAAAACTCATTTACTACTGTAATAATATTTGGGTTCAACACAAATTGGTAAGCCAACAAATATGACCTAGGCATGGTTCTTTATGTTATAATGATATTGTACAATTACATTGGCTTTTTAAAATTAAGGAAATGAGAAGTTTCTTATGTGCAGGCTTTTATGGCCCTCTACCAAGATCCTAACCTAAAGGCTAGCTGTAGAATCTGTCTGGGTCATGATACTCCCAGGCACCCAGAAGCTTTATAGGACATCCTGGATGACTCCCTCCTAGCTGCTCCCCCTAAGAGGCCTATGCTTCCCCCTCATTCAGCACCCCTAGTTCTGAGGCCGCCAGTTCTCCTGCACAGGATTGCACCCCAAGGTCATCAGACAACCTTCTTATCCAACAAACCCTGGCTCATATCCCCTACTGCCTGAGAAGTAAGCCCAATGAGTCCACCAGGAGTGGGGCCCCATATCAGCCCCCCAAATTGAACTTGCATACATTCCAGAAGACAGCTGACGAAGATGGAGGAACAATGAGTATAGGTGCCTTTTTCCATGTCCGACTTGGCTTTATGACAGGAAAAATTTGATCAATTTTTGGAGGATCCAGGGAAGTTTGTAAAGGTATTTGATAAGTTCACCATATCTTTAACTTAACTTAGCATGACATGCAAATATTTTTATCCACTTGCACCATAGAGGAAAAACAAAGAATTCGAAGTACTACTCGTCAACATGCAGATGGGGTGACTATGCGTAACCCAGGCCATGACATTTATTGTGTGGGAGGAGGTGTAATTCTAGATCTAGACCCTGATAGAATTTCCAGAGAAGATCACAAAATCTTAAATGCATATATCATATACTAACTTTTTAAATAGATCATGTGGAAAAGTGTGTGCTGAAGCCAGTTAATTACGATAAGGTGAGAGAAATAGGAGAAAGATGAAAATCCCACTCTCTTTCAGGGCCATTTGGTTGAGGCACTCAGGAAACATACTGATACAGTCCCAGACTTTTCAGAAGTCTGAGTTCTTCTGGGTGTGTATTTTATTATTCAGCCTGCCTCTGACATTAGGAGGAATCGATAAAAGGTAGTAATGGGACCATAAACCTCCATGGGCTAACTCTTACACATTGCCTTTGGGGTTTATAATAATGGGTACAGGGCAGAAAAAGAGGTAAAAAATCCAAAGAATTGCCCAAAAAGTACAATTGTTAGAGGCTGTTTTAGGTCCCCTGCTGCCTCAGAGTTACTTATCTCAAGGAATGGGTGTAATAAGCACCTAGGGCACTCAGATGAGAGCCTCCCACTCACTGGCCCCTAGGACAAAATTAGTGTGCCTTACGTAAGCAAGAAGGCCACTGAAAGATGAACTGCCCAGGTTTAAGAGGCATTCTGAGATATCAGACCCATAGTGGCCAAGGAAGCAGAGGTTTGATGGGGCCTAAGGTCCTCTACAGCTCCCACTGGACACCTTACCATCTCCATAGAGGATCCTTCATTAACCCTTGATATAGCAGGCAAGAATACTGAGTATGTATTGGACCCAGAAGAATTATACTCAGTTGTAACCTATTTCTCTGGACCACTGTCTTCCCAGTCTTGTATAGTAACAGGAATTGATGGCCAGTCAAAAGTTAGGAAGTTTACCAACCCCCTTGGTTGCACCATGGGGGACCAGATACTTTCCCACAGGTTTTTACTCATGCCTGAGTGCCCTATCCCTCTACCCCATTACAGGCTACAATTCAGTTTTCGGGTGCCTTAAGAAAAGGCAACAGTCCAGGAAGTGATGCTTCTCCTAGCTCTAAGTGCTTGTCTTAACACAGATAAGGAGAAGACCTCCTTTCCACCACGTATTGCTTCTCAAGTAGACCGCTGTGTTTGGGACATGAAAGTTCCCAGTAGAGCTGTGAATGTACCCCAAGCCCATGTCATTTTAAAACCCAAAAAGAAAGCAGTATGGAATTGCAGCCTCCTCAGGCTAAGAGACAGTTAGGATCCTTTTGGGGAATGGCTAGATTCTGCTGAGTCTGGGTTCCCGGATTTGAGCTTATAGCAGAGCTACTCTATGAATCTCTAAAAGGGATGTTTATGAGCCTTTGAATTGGAATGGAACCTGCGATCATGCATGCTTAACCCTTAAAGACAAATTGGTAACAGCTTTTGATTTGGGACTCTTTAACTTAGAAAAGACTTTCACCATTTATGTGGTTGAAAAACAAGGGACAGCTTTGGGTGTCCCAACTCAAATGCTCAAATATAGCTCTAGACCAGTGGTTTACTTTTCTGAACAGCTAGGGCAAGTGGCAGCTAGGTGGCAAAGATGCTTGTGAGCTGTGGCCACTACTGCTCTATTGGTAGAAGAAGGCAGTAAGTTCACCTAGGGACAACAATTATATGTCATGACCCAACCACCTCCCCCCAACCCCAACACCAAGTACAGATGGTCCTAGAAGCAATAGGACACCAATGGCTAACAGGAGGTCACACACTTAAATGTAAGGCCCTTCTGCTTATACCACAGATGTTACCCTTAAAGTATATTGAATTTTACACCACACTACCCTGTTGCCAGACTTCACTTCCCAGGATACAGATCCCCAACTTATTCGCTCCTGTGCAGAAACCATAAAACAGACCTACTCTAGATAGAAAATGACTTCATAGAGAAGCCCCTGTCTATTCCCAGCATTGAGTGCTTTACAGACGGTAGTAGTTTTATGCATGACAGAGTAAGAAAGGAAGGTTATGCAGTAGTTAGCCAACGAAAAGTCATTGAGGCAAAAGCATTAGTTAGGGACTGCCAATTAGGAAAACAAAACAAAACAAAACAAAATAAAACAAAATATAAGAGTTGATATATTTACATATTCCAAGTATGGGTTCCTAGTGCTCCATGCTCATGTGGCTGTACAGAAAGAAAAGGGACTATTAATGGGTGAGGGATTCCCTAAACAACATCATTCTGAGATCTTGGAACTTTTAGATGCTGCCCAGCTCCAGAAGGAGGCCGCGTTTATTCACTGCAGGGAACACCAAAAGGGAGACCTCTATTATCAGAGGAAATATGCTGGTAGACAAAGCAACTAAGGCCACAGCTAAAACAATACCAGTAATACAGTCCACTTCATTAATGCCAGGTAATCCATCCAGGTCAGCAACACCATACTATACCCCTGAGGAAATGAAATGGGTAGAAAGTCTTATAAAAGGATCCCTCAGGAGGGTTATGGAGAAGCAACAACCTCTTCCTCCTTGAGGCTGAGCAATGGAAAATAGTTAAGTATCTCCATGGCTTCTTACATTTGGAATGAAATTCCCTATTCAAATTATTTTCTCATTTTTTTTTGGAAAGAAACTATTCTAGACTGCAAAGAGCGTCACCAGGGCTTGTGAATTTTGTGCCTGTGATGACCCCGAAGACACCCCATCCTCCCTCTCCTCCTTGAACCTGTACAACATAAAGGAACATATCCTAAGGAAGACTGGCAAATAGATTTTATACAGATGCCACCCTACCGGGGACAAAAACGTTTGCTAGTATTTGTCGACACTTTCGCCAAGTGAATAGAGGTTTTCCTCACAAGGACAGATAAGCTATTAGAAGTGTTCAAATTTTTACTTAAAGAAATCATCCTAAGGTTTGGATTACCTAAAACCCTGCAGAGTGAAAATGGACCCTTATTTGCAACTAAAGTAACCCAGCAGGTTTCCTCGGCCTTCATCATTCCCTGTCACCTTTACTCCTCTTGGAGACCTTAATCGTCAGGTAAGGTGGAAAAAACTAATCATGCTTTTAGAAGGACATTAGCAAAGCTCTATCAGGACACCCCATAGGCCTGAGTTTCTCTACTACCCATAGCCCGCTTACGGGTAAGGATGGCCTCGAAGGGAACTCTAAAACTTTGTTCAAGATGACATATGGGAGGGCATTTTTAACTTTAGACCCCCTATTTGATGAAGAGACATATAAAATGCTCACCCATATTATCAACCTGGGCCAGGTTCAAAAGGCCTCCAAACATATGGAAATAAAATATTGCCCCCTCCCACAAGGGGAAGAATAAACCCTCCTATTCAACCAGGAGGCTTAATCTTGCTAAAAACTTGGAAAGAAAGACCCCCTGAAGATCAATTATAACCAAAATGAAAGGACCCCTTTTGGGTGTTGTTGAGTACCCCCACTGCTGTTAAACTTCAGGGAATAACATGCTAAGTACACTGACCCAGGATTGAAACTGTTTCTTATGAGTCACAGGCAGAAAAGGAGGCCACAATCTACATCTGTGAGCCTTTGGATGACCTCCGCTACCTGTTTAAAAGAATCAGTACTCCAACCAAAGAGGTAATGGGATGCTGTGGGTGGGAATAGGAGCTTTAATTGTTTTTCTTCTCCTTAATTATAATACTTCTTTTCTGCACTTTAGCCACTCTTCTGGGAAGTAGATCTTTTGTCCTTGTTGGGTGTGGAGGCCACTTTGAGGCCCAACTGGACACCCTGTTGTCACTGATAATAGTGTTTGCTCTCCCAATTACACTGATCTAGTGTGGGTGGGAACATAATTCTATAGTAAATATTTCAACAATTATAGCAGCAGGGAATCATCTTCTTGATTTCTGGATTTGTCATCAACATCCCCTGGGTAGATAATTCTATCTTATCCATAAAATCTCATGACCATCACCCAAGACCTCCCAACTAACCACAACAATCTCAAAATAACCCAAACTCCTACTTATTAAGTGGAACTCTCCCCCACTTAATGGATTCTATCTGTGCACATCCCTTACCACTATTACCTGGATCTGGGAAGTCGAGTATCTATACCTCCAATGCACTCACGTTTCTATCTTTTGCGCCTATTGTTACATTACTGACACAAAATCAGAAGCTTCCCTGTGATGCTGTGATCCTACTTTAGTTGCCAACTTCCCGAGGCCACAGCAAGGTAAATGGGATTCCTCATATAAGCAAAGAGACCATATAAGGTGTCCTTTCCCAGATCGGATCATACAAGGAAAAAACAACTGCCTAGTCTAGAAAGGTGGAAATACTGGCCCCTTCTGAAAAACAGACTGTTTGACAGCCTTTATTGGAATAAGATAAAAATGTCTCCATAAACCCAACTTGGAAGCAAAGGATAAACATTGCACCCCATATGACCTCTATTTTTGCCACACCTGGGTTCATTTTTGTTTGTTACTATGAATGGAAACAAGTCACATTCTGTAACTGCTCCCAAATCCACAGGGAGTCACTTTTCTTTTGGGATTAGCTTTCCCCTTGTATATCAAAAACTTGGAACAGAGGTAAATGCATGTTGGCCATTCTTGCCCCTCCAGGGGTCACTAAAATGGGAATGGGACAGAAGCAACTTTCCATAAGAAATGCCCACCAGTGTGCCATGGCAACAGTCGGCAGTTACCACCCCTTTCCATGACAATGTCCTGACAACTCAAAAGTTAATACCCCTTCCATAGAAATTTCTGCATGAACCACCCCTGAATCTACATGTAATTAAAGGCAGGCATATATATGACTGCAAAACTGCCTGAGCTGCTACTCTCAGCACGTTGCCTAGACTGCCACTTTAATAAACCTGTTTTCTTCCACCTTACCACTGGTTCACCCTTGAATTCTTTCCTGAGGAAAGCCAAAAGCCCTCATGGGCTAACCCCATTTTGCAACTCTCCTGCCCTGCATCCCTTACACATTAGCTACATATTTACTGTAGCCTTTTGACAAGTCAGGCATGTAACACTAAAACACCCTGTTAATCTTTCTTATGGAAACTCCTTCTGCTGATTAAATACATTTTTTTAATACCATAGATGCCATCAGTGTCTCCATCCATTATCTCATCTCTCTGTTACATCTTCAAAATCTTTATCTTTACTAGATTTTGTAAATGAGTACCAACGCTTAAATACAAATTCATGAAAAAGCAAAACCAGTCAACAATGAAAAATCCAACAGAATTTTTTTTTAGAACTTGTATCATCTCTAATTTGTATACTTGCTTTCTCTTCCCCTTTTCA
>NW_012104809.1:4528189-4533889 GCF_000951045.1 Mandrillus leucophaeus
GTTTATTGTGCATAGCATGAGGGGAACACAGGATAATGATTATCCAGTAACCCAGTAGGGTACAGAGGCTTATATACCCTTCTTCATAGGGGAGGGGAGATGAGGTGAAGGAGTAAATGATTTTTATGGGAGAATGAATGGACCTAATGTTTAGACAATGGTTAGTAAACACTTCTCTTTGGAAATTTAACGGGGCCTGAGAACAGATGAGAGTCTGAAATAAAATTCATTCAGGCTCTGAGTGATACGAATTTTAATCTTCTCCAGTTAATACGATTTTAGTAAAAAAATCAAAGCAAATTGTGTTCGTCTTTGAGAGTCTTCCATTTCTGTGTAGAGGAGGTAACTTCACAAAACAATCTCATTCTGTGCTTTTTGGGAGAGACAGAGGATGAGGTCAGAGGGTGTAGGAGGAAGGTCAGGGTGACTTTGAAGCTGCTTCTTTAGTTTAGCATGTCAAAGTACAATATTTAGGGTTATCATTTTTGCAGACCCAAGATTTGTTTGTTTGTTTGTTTTTGTGATTAGTACTCTTCTTAAAATAGAATCAAACTATTACTACTGTGAGAAATATATTGAAAAATTTGGTGCAATATATATGTATGTATGTATGTATGTATGTATGTATATATGTATGTATCTCTCTGTTTCAGTGAAAGCTTGACTAGGAGGTTCATTCCTCTATTACCAAAGTGTAGTGTCAGCCAATTATCTTTTGATTGAATAATTAAAATTAATTAGTCTGATGAGTTTTGTCTAAACAATTTTTCAAAAACTGAAAGATGTGTTAGAATGTTGTGGTGGTTAATACTGAGTGTCAACTTGATTAGATTGAAGGATACAAAGTATTGATCCTGGGTGTGTGTGTGATGGTGACGACAAAGGAGATTAACATTTGTGTCAGTGGGCTGGGAAAGGCAAATTCACCCTTAACCTGG
Organism: Mandrillus leucophaeus; assembly: GCF_000951045.1. NCBI lineage: Eukaryota > Metazoa > Chordata > Mammalia > Primates > Cercopithecidae > Mandrillus > Mandrillus leucophaeus. Next base: position 4,529,128 of record NW_012104809.1, read on the forward strand.
GTGAGCACAGTCTAATCAGCTGCCAGTGCAGCTAGAATATAAGCAGGCAGAAAAATGTGAGAAGAGAGACAGGACTAGTTGCCCAGTCTACATCTTTCTCCCATGCTGGATGCTTCCTGCCCTTGAACATTGGACTCCGAATTCTTCAGTTTTGGAATTTGGACTGGCTCTCCTTGCTCCTCAGTCTGCAGACGGCCTATTGTGGGACTTTGTGATCGTGTGAGCTAATACTTAGTAAACTCATGCATGTATGTGTGTGTGTATACACACACACACACACATCTATTCCATTAGTTCTGTCCCTGTAGAGAACTCCGACTAATATAAATGACAAATGTTTTTCATTGCTAGTTTGTTGAGAGCATTCATCTAAATATTTCAAAGAATGATCACCATGTATCTTTTAAAATGTTTTATTGGTATTAAATTTATAAAACCTAAAATTAACCATTTTAAAGTAAAAAATTCAGGAGCATTTAGTACATTTATAGCACAACTGTATCTCTAGTTCCATCCTCTATTTCTATCATATTTCCATCATCTCAAAAGGAAACCTCATGCCCATTAAGCAGTTATTCACCATTTTGTCACTGCCATCAAGTCCCTGAGTATCACAATCTGCTTTCTGTCTTTATACTTTCACCTATTCTAGATGTTTTCTATAAATTGAACAATACAATATGTGATACTTTATGTTTTATTTTTTTACTTAATGTATATTTGAGGTTCATTTCTCTTGGAGCATGTATCAATATTTAATTGATTTTCATGGTTACATAACATTTCATTGAATTTATACTCTACAGTTGGTTTATCCTTTTATTCACTGATGAACTTTTGGTTGGCATCCATATTTTGGCTCTTGTGAATAATGCTGCAATGAGCATGTGTATATGTTTATTTGTGTGAGTACCTCTTTTCAATTATTTTAGATATATTCCTAAGAATTGAGATTATTGAGTTTTTCATAACAGCTGAATCATTTTATATTCCTATCAGTGATGTACAAGGGTTCTATTTTTTCACATCCTCACCGACAATTATTTTTCATTACAAATAAATAGTAGCTTTTCTAGTGGGTTGAAGTGGTACCTCAATATGGTTTTGAGTTATATTGCCCCCAATGATAAACACTATTGAGCATCTCTTCATGTGCTCATTAGTCACATTGAATATCTTTCTTATACAAATGTATACTCAAGCCCATTTCTCATTTTAACGGTTTCATATGTTTTTGTTGTTGAATAAGAATTTTTAGGTAAGCAAGATACTAGCCTCTTAGAAGATACATGGTTTGCAAATATTTTCTCCTATTTCAAAGATTTCACTTTCTCAATAGTGTCCTTTGATGTACAAAGAATTTAAATTCTGATGAAGTTCAATTTATCTACTTTTTTTATTTTATTGCTCTTCCTCTTGTTATTGCTAAGAATACATAGACATATCTAATGTAATGGAAATTTAACCATATGTTTTTAGGGTTTTATTTCTTAGATTTTGGTCTTAGACCCATTTTGAGTTATATTTTTACATGGTGTGAGGTATGGATTCAACTTTCATATTTTGCTTGTGCATATCTAACTGTTTCAGTAACATTTGTTGGAGAGGTTATTCATTCCCTTATTGAGTGATTTTGGTACATTTGTTAAACATCAACTGACCATTGATATATTGGTTTATTTCTGAAATCAGAATTATTTTTTGTTGCAGTATATGTCTAACCTTACTCTACTATCACACTAAGACAATGCTTGACCAATTATCTCTAAATAATTTACTTCTTACGTCTATATTATCTTGTAATTTCAAAATTGGAATATCATTGTGAAATGTGTGCCCATCAGTCTGAAATTTTGGGCTGTATATGAAACCTTACAGTACAAATTGACTAACACTTATAAGATATATTAAGGGCATTGTGCTTGAACAACAAAAACATTTAGTGTATTTTTCATGTCTTTAAACACTTTGCCTCCTTCTATTTACCTTGCATCTTAAGAACTAATAGATTACCACGTAAAGTTTATTGCAAACCAACTCAAAAGAAACAAACCTTTAATCCCAGCACTTCATGAGGCCAAGGTGGGAGGATTGCTTGAGCCCAGAAGTTCAAGACCAGCCCGTACAAGAAGGCAAGACCCTGTCTCTATGAAAATAATTTAAAAATAAATTGATCATGGTGTTACGCACCTCTAGTCTCAACTACTCAGGAGGCTGAGGTGGGAGGATATCTTGAGCCCAGGTGTTCAAGGCTGCAGTGAGCTGTGATCATGCCACCACACTCCATCCTGGGCAACAGAATGAGACTGTGTCTCTAGAAAAATAAAAAGAGAGTAATAAATTTGTAATCACTTTAATACTGAGACTGTTGATTCTCAGTGAGCTTACATTTTAGGACACTAAGCAGATTTATGCCATTGTACTTTTCACTTGCTATGTCTAATCAAATCTCTAATTAGTAATGAAGTATCTCATTTTGGTTTTTAGCTTTACTAACAAATTTCAGTTTACATATTGATCTCCCAGAATGGCTTATGAGGTATGACAATAGAGGAAGGGATTTCTGAGAAGTAGGAGTGTATTAATCTGTTCTCATGCTGCTAATAAAGACATACCTAAGACTGGGTAATTTATAAAGGAAAAAGGTTTAATTCACTCGCAGTTCAGCATGGCTGGGGAAGCCTCAAGAAATTTACAATCATGGCAGAAGGCAACGAGGAAGCAAAGTGCTTTCTTCACAAGGCAGCAAGAAGGAGAAGTTCAAGCAGGGGAAATACCAGAAACTTATAAAGCCATTAAATCTCATGAGACTCGTTCATTATTATGAGAACAGCATGGAAGAATCCACTCCCACGATTCAATTACCTCCTCCTGGTCCCACCCTTCACATGTGGGGATTATAAGGATTACAATTAAAGGACAGATTGGGAGGGGACATACAGTCAAACCATATCATCCCACCCCTGGCCCATCCCAAATCTCATGTCTTCACATTTCAAAACACATTCATGCCTTCCCAACAGTCCCCCAAAGCCTTAACTCATTCTAGGATTAACCCAAAAGTTCAATCCAAAGTCTCATCTGAAACAAGGTAAGTCTCTTTCACCTGTGAACTTGTAAAATCAAAATCTAAAGCAAGTTAGTTACTTCCTACATACAATGAGGCTACAGGCATTGGATATATATACTCACTCTAAATGGGAGAAATTGGCCAAAACCAAGGGACTACAGGCCCCATGCAAGTCCCAAATCCAACAGGGCAGTCATTAAACCTTAAAGTTCCAAAATTATCTCCTTTGACTCCATGCCTCACATCCAGGTCACACTGATGCAAGAAGTGGGCTCCCACAGCCTTGGACACCTCCACCTCTGTGGCTTTTCAGGGTGAATTTTCCCTCCTAGTTGCTTTCATGGGCTGGCATTGAGTGTCTGTGACTTTTCCAGGCACACAGTGCAAGCTGTCAGTGGATTTACCATTCTGGGGTCTGGAAGACAGTGGCCCTCTTCTCACAGCTCCACTAGACAGTGCCCCACTGGGGACTCTGTGTGGCAGCTTGCATACCACATTTTGCTTCTGCACTGACCTAGCAGAGGTTCTCCATGAAGGCTCTGACCCTGCAGTAAACTTCTGCCTGAACATCCAGGTGCTTCCATACATCTTCAGAAATCTAAGCAAAAATTCCCAAATCTTAATTCTCTACTTCTGTGTGCCCACAGTCTCAACACCATGTGAAAGTTGCCAAGGCTTGGGGCTTGCCCTCTCTGAAGCAATGGCCTGAATTGTAGCTTGGCCTCTTTTAGCCACAGGTAGAGATAAAGCAGCTGGAATGCAGGGCATCATGTCCTGAGGCTGCACACAGAAGGCAGCCCCTGGGATGCACTCAGGAAACCATTTTTCTCTCCTAGACCCCCAGGCCTGTGATGGGAGGGGGTACTGTGGAGGTCTCTGAATGCCCTAGAGAAATTTTCCTCATTGTCTTGGTGATTAACATTTAGCTCCTGGTTACTTATGCAAATTTATGTAGCTACCTTGAATTTCTCACCAGAAAATGGGTTTTTCTTTTCTATTGCATCATCATGCTGTACATTTTCCAAACTTTTATACTCTGCTCCCTGTTAAATGCTTTGCACTTAAAACTTTCTGCTGCCAGATACCCTAAATCATCTCTCTCAAGTTCAAAGTTCCATAGATCTCTAGGGCAGTGGCAAAATGCCACCAGTCTCTTTTCTACAGCATAGCAAGAGTGACTTTACTCCAGCTCCAAACAAGTTCCTCATCTCCATCTGAGACCACCTCAGCCTTGACTTCATTATCCATATCACTATCAGCATTTTGGTCAAAGCCATTCACTAAGTCTCTAGGAAATTCCAAACTTTCCAACATCTTCCAGACTTTTTCTGAGCCCTCCAAACAGTTCCAACCTCTGTCTGTTATCCAGTTCCAAAATCACTTCCACATTTTGGGGTATCTTTATAGCAACACTCGACCCCATTAGTACCAATTTACTTTGCTAATCCATTCTCACACTGCTAATAAAACATACCTGAGACTGTTTAATTTCTAAAAGAAAGAAGTTTAATTGACTCACAGCTCAGCATGGCTTGGGAGGCCTCAGGAAGTTTACAAAAATGGCAGAAGGTGAAGAGAAAGCAAGGCACCTTTTCACAAGGCAGCAAGAAGGCAAAGTGCAAGCAGAGGAAATGCCAGATGCTTATAAAACCATCAGATCTTGTGAGACTCACTCATTATCATGAGAACAGC
>NW_012104809.1:4535304-4537658 GCF_000951045.1 Mandrillus leucophaeus
AATTTACTTTCTTTTGCTCCTTTTATGGTGGCACAGAATGTATTAAATGCCAATTGTACCAATGATAATTAATTCTAGTTTTTCTAAGATATCTAAGGTGTAAATAATATGCCCATTTTAAAACTGAAACTATGTACTCAGATTAACAAATGTTATCAGGTGATTCACCTAGTAAATGATATAACTGGGATATTAACTGTTGTCTGAAATTCTGTCAAGACTTTCTTTCAATACTGCTACCTGCATTCTAATATACCATCTTTATTTTCATGATTTTTATACTTGAGCTCATAAGGCATCATGAGACTATAAGATTTCTACAATCAATAGATGCATTTGTCTTTACTATTGAACATTAAAGTTTTACAAGTGCTTGGGCAGAACTTTGGATATATCTTGTGAGTCAAACCTGCTCTTTTCACCTTTGTTAATGGCGGCTCCGTCTTTCCAGTTGCTCAGGCAGAAAACTTAACGTTTTTCTTTAATTTCCTCTTGGCACTAACCTAAATGTGCATTCAGTGCTCATCCACTTCACAGCTTTTTCATTGTTATAACAGTGATACCAGATGCCCTCAACTCTCACCTGAATCATTCCAATAGTCTCCATCTCCTAACTCATCCTGTTTCTGATCTTGCCCACACTGATTCTATTCCTAAAAGAATTAACAGATTTATCTTTTTAAAGGGCAAATTAATCATCTTTCCTCACTTCAATTCCTCCATCTCACTGAGAATAAAAAGTGAGAAACCTTAGCATGTACCACAAAGACCCAGAGAAACTGGATCCAACCCTCATACACATGCAAACAGATACAAATACACTTCTGACCTTATCTCCCCATTTCCTCTTTAACCCTTTGCCCCACTCAATATGACCTCCTTGTTATTATTCTCAGATCAACCAGGATGACACTTTTGAATCAGGACCTTTATAATTATTGCTTCTTTGGCCTAGAACTCTTTGCTTTCAGTTGTATGCACTGCTAACTCCTTTATCTCATTGAAATATCTGGTAATATTATCAGTGTGGTTATCTTTAAATACCTTTTTAAAACAGAAATCAGTTATATAGTTTGGGTCTTCCAGAAGAAGACTTCAAGAGTTACCTACATGGAAGAAACAGCTCTTTAAAAATTCAATGTTTTGCAGAATGGTGCATTTGTAAAATAAAGTAATAATTTTATGGTAATGTAAAATTGCTATAAAAGGTTTTAAGCATGTACTCTCATTTTCTGTATTCATCTCAGTATACTATTGCCACATAGTTATGTAGACCAGCATTGTGTCTCATAAACATATGCATAAATGTTAGCTGGGAATCATGTTACAGTGAAGATTCTATTTTAGTAGACATGTGGTGAAGCCAGAGATTCTGCATTTTTTTTTTTTGAGATAAAGTTTCACTTTGTCACCCAAGCTGGAGTCGCGTGGCACGATCTTGGCTCACTGAAACCTCCGCTTCCCAGGTTCAAGCAATTCTCCTGCCTCAGCCTCCAGAGTAGCTGGAGGATTACAGCCGCGTGCCACCATGCCCAGCTAATTTTTATATTTTTAGTAGAGATGGGGTTTCGCCACGTTGGCCAGGATGGTCTCAAACTCCTGACCTCAGGTGATCCACCCGCCTCGGCCTCCCAAAGTGCTGGGATTACAGGTGTGAGCCACCACGCTCGGCGGAGATTCTGTATTTTTAACAGATTTCTCCGGGATGCTGTTCCTAATTCATACTTAAAGTAGGAATGACTGGAAAGCAGAGTCTGAAGTAAAGATGAAATTACTCACATTTTATTTGTAATTCCTAAGCCTCGAGTGGTTTGAATGAGAAATAGAGAAAAGTGAAGAAAGAAAAAACAGGGAAAGAAGCGAGGAAATACAATTTTTTACGACATTCACTGCAAGGAGTTAAAATTTTCAAAAAAGTTTCACTGATGGGTAGTCACAATGAACTAAATTTTTCATGAAATGATGCAAGGATGAAGTTAACCTTGAGAGACAGAAAGGCTCTTTAAGTTAACCTTGAGAGAGAAAAAGGGATTATCTTCAAAGCTTGTCAATTCTCACTCAATGAACAGCTGTTTCCTTCATGCTTTTGAGTATCACCAGTTGGCCTCTCAGTGACTTCTTAGAAATCTAGATTCTTTCATCATGGGGTCAGTATTTCAGCTAAGTCCGAAAGTATAAGGGAACCACCTAAACCAGGCAAGGTGCTAAGAAAAAGAAAAGACAAACAATGTGTAAGAAGGTCCAATATTCACAACAAATAAATTATTTCGCTCTCTTCCAAGTTTATTTTACTTTTTCCTCCATAATAGTTATCACCACTTAATGGTGAATATATATTTTATTTATATATAACA
>NW_012104809.1:4538007-4542475 GCF_000951045.1 Mandrillus leucophaeus
TTCACTCTTGGTTATATAATTTTTCCCTATGGCAATGCATTTTCCTATACCAATTCTTCAAATCAGGGAGTTACACAGAAACTCACCTGATAAAAAGTTTGGGATTAGCATTTCATTTGCTATTGCAGATTAATATACCAAACTCAAAAATTAGCATGGTTTGTATTTTGGGCAATTTGCAACAAATCATTTTTCAGAAAATAGTATCTCCCAGGCTAACAGAAATTATAAAGTTCTGATAAAAATGAACAAATTTATTTTGCTGAATTGTGATTATATTTTCCCTTGATTTAGAAAGTAATTTAAATCATTTTCAGTACTGTCACTATAGAGTTGATTATTTTTAATTTAATTTATTGCAAATAGGACTCTTTTTATGAATTTTAGGCATAATTTTAAATCATACTGTAACTAGGTCTAGAAACCTTTTCCTACAGGATGGATATATTTTAAGGTATATTACTTAACAATTTAAGGCACCTTATTTTGACCTTATAAAATAGTATTTATTAATGTATCTGACATTGTAGCTTCATGGTAGCACACCTATGAATCTCCTTTTCATTTGGCTCCATATTTACTAGTAGTTTTATTTATATAATTTCTGTTTCCAAGTAGAAATAGTGAGAAAAAAATCAGATTAACTTTGTTTTATATTTTTGACTGTTATGCTTAGATGTTCCTTTTATCAAATTCAATAAGTGATGCATTTTATCAATCTTTAGAGTACATGATAATATCACAGATTGTATTTCTACAGATAATTCTCTTACTAAGAGACAGAATTATAATTTCACTTACTCATGTATTTATCATTTATTTTGTGATTACTACACATATATTACCATACAAAGCACTTATGGGTAGACTGAAAACACTGTATTCTCTTTATATTTCCTAAACAAGAGATCATTTTGCATTAATAGTTGTCATAACATAGAGACATACTATGTTGAATACTGCAAAATAGCATAGCTGTTTCAAATATAAAATATTTGTATTGAAAATGTGTCTTGTTTGCTAAGAAACTTTCATAACAGTTTGACCTATTGTGTCTTTTCTTGTTAGGAGAAGAATAATTTTAAAATAACTGTATATTTTAGTGTCTATATCTCAAGGCATAGGTAACGTGTAGACGTAAGAATAGGTTGGGGCAATATTTGCTTTTATAATCCTTCACTAATCTACAACAAAGAAATGTCAGAGATTTGTAGATTTTCCATTTGTGTCTTTTCATAGTTTTTCTCTGCTGAGATTTTTTTATCTCTCTGTATTTTTCTACCTCATTGGTATATCTATTTTAAAATATTTGTCTGATAATATTATCTTTTGGGTCATCATGGGTTTCTTTTATCCCTTTGATTGGCTTTGAGTTATATTTTTCTAATTCTTACTGTGCTGAGTATTTTTATTGTATTCTCAACATTTTGAATGTTATAATTCACAGTACATTTTGTTATATTCCTCAGAAGAATGTTAATCATTTTGACTAAAAGCAGGCAGTTTTTGTAAACAAACTCAAACTGAATACTCTCTCTTGCTCTTAAATGACATCTCCAACCTCCTGTAAGTTTGTTTAAACTTTAGCTGGTATCCTTCCTGCACATATATAGTTCAGAGATAAGCAGTGTTTATAGGCAGAAATTAGGTTCCATATCTTTGACTCTCGTATTTAAATAATCCCCATCAAGTGTCTGTATAATGATTATTTTCTATCAGAGATTCAGGCATCTTATTTCTGCCCGCTTCCTACTTTTGTTCAATCTTTAGTGCCTCCATGTAATTTCAAAAATGTTCAGAGTTTATAGTTCTTCCTTGTCTCTTACAATTTTTGGTACTCCAAACATTAAAAGGTAAGATAATAATCAATAATTACTTTTTGTTAGATTATTAAATTAAAAATAATTAAATATTTAAAATAACTGTGTTTTATTTCCTTTTTCTGTATTTGATTTTATATCTCAAAGAAATGATGACTAACTGTAGCTATGCTATTTTCATATGGAACATAAGATTATTGTGTCTCAAGTTACATCTTCTCTTAACTATAGAATTTTATGCCCAGTTGACTTCTTGATCATTGTAATGTCTTTCTGACATCTCAAATTAAATGTTACATAGGCATCTCAAACTTAATAATTTTGAAAAGGCATTTCTTAATTTTCTAACAAAATGTTTCAGCCCTAATTCCCATCTCAGTGCCATTTACAAGTACCTGAAGTAAAAAATCTATGGAGTTAACTTTTGGATTTTTTTCTCTCAGTCTCTAAGTCCAAACTATTATTCAATCTTATAAACCAAACAATCAAACAATAATATGAATAAAACCCACTTAAATTTGCTAACAGTATTCTCCTAATTGTAATGTCAGTGCTTATATCTTCCCTCTCACTCCTGACAATCTTAATTCACATATTCTCTTTTTGCCTGTATAGAAAAGTTAGTTGTTTATCAATTGTATTGATATCCAACAGCCAGCTTTTGTGTTATTGACTTTTACATTATTTTTCTATTTTCTATTTCACTGATTTCTGGTCTTTATTTCTGTGTCAGTCTGTTTTTGTGTTTCTATAAAGGAGTATCTGAGACTGGGTAATTTATAAAGAAAATAAGTTTGTCTTGCGGTTCTGCTGGTTGTGTAGGAAGTGTGGTACTCTGCTCAGCTTCTGGTGAGATCCAGGAAGCTTCTAATCATGGTGGAAGGTGAAGGGGGAGTAGTGCCTTACATAGTGACAGCAGGAGCAAGAGAGAGAGAAGAGGGAGGTCTCTCAGATGCTTTTAAACAACCAGATCTCACGTGAACTAGCTGAGCAAGAATTCACTTATCATCAAGGGGATAAGGCTAAATTATTCAGGAGGGATCTATCCCCATGATTTAATCACCTCCCACCAGGCCCCACCTCCAATACTGGGAATCACATTACAACATGAAATCTGACGGGGATAAACTTCCAAACCACATCAATTACTAATTTCTTTCGTCACTTTATTTTGCCCTTAATTTGGCCTTCATTCTTTTTTTTTTTTATGGTGGAAATTTATATCATTGCTTTGTGAACTTTTCTAAGATATTTGAAATATTTCAAAATATTTTTTCAAATATCTGTAATTTCTCTTTAATCACTGCTTTAGCTATATTCCTTAAATATTCATATTTATTGTGTTTACTTTTACTTAATTTCATAGACTTCTTACTTTTCCTTGTGTTTTTTTCTTTGACAAATGAGTTATTTAGACATCTGTCACTTCATTTTAAAATAATTTAAGAATTTTTAGACATCTTTCTGTAAATCTTCTATAATTGCATTTCATTGTTGTCAAAAGACATACACTGTATGACTTCAATACTTACGTATTTGTCAAGTCTTATTTTCTGGGCTATACAATTGTATATCTTGGTAAACGTTCCTTGTGAAGTTGAAAATTATGTGCACTTTCCTGTTATTGTGTAGTGGTTACAGTGATCTATAGGTGTCACTTTATCCAAATTGGTTGATGGTGTTAAGTCATCAGAATTCTTACAAAGTTCTGTTTACTTATTCTACCAATTTTTGACAGAAGAGTGTTTACATCTTTGATTAATTATAAATTAACAATATTTTCTTCCAGTCCTATCATTTTTGCTTCATGCATTATGAATGTCTGTTATTAGGTGAATAGAAGCTTAATATTGTTATGTCTTCTTAAGCAATTGATCATTATAAAATGACTTTTTAAAACATTTAGTAATATTAGATACTCTAAAATCTAACTTTGATATTAATATAAGTCATTCTGACTTTGTTTTGCTTAGTATTATCATTGTAGATATTTTCCCACTTATTAAATAGCTTTATTGTAATGTTATACTACTTCTTACACTATAGTGTAAGAATTTAACCGCAGTTTTCCATTTCCACTCTCTTGGACTTTGTGCCACATTTTAAATGTAACTTATTTATTCACATTTAAAGTGGTTTTCTTAGGTCTTGTTTTCGTATCTGATCTAATTTCTGCTTTGGTTTGATGTAATTAGACCATATATATTTTGCTGTGATTATTTTATAGTTGAGCTTAAATCTACCACATTGCTTCTTCTCTTTTATTGGTGACATCTATTCTTTGTTATTCTCATTGTTTTGTTTCTCTGTGTATTCTTGGGTTATTTTTAGGACTCCATTTTATATCATTTTTGGCTCCTTAATTATGCCTGCTTGTGCTTTATTCTTAGTGATTGACATAGTTTTTATATTAAGTATCTTTATTATAGTCTACCTGAAGTAGTGTCATACTACTTCTTATACTCCAATGTAAGAATTTAGTCTCAGAATTCTTCCATTTCCACTCTTCTGGACTTTGTGCTGCTATGGTCATACATGTTAATTATACATATGTTATAAAACCCACAATACTTGCCAATGCTTTAGCTTTTAACAATTATTTTAAAAGAGCTTTTTAAAGGGAAAATATAATATTTTATATTTATACT
>NW_012104809.1:4543725-4546241 GCF_000951045.1 Mandrillus leucophaeus
TTTTATTTCCATTTTGAGACACAGTGAAGTTACTCAAAAATAGTATAAATCTTTCAAGGCTTACTTTAATCATCAGATGAGCAGGGCAAGAGCAGTCTTTAGGTTTAATCTTTTTGCCTACTAATGAGGCAATAGAATTCTGATTACTCTAGTTGATGCCCCACATATTACAAGTTTATTCAACCCTTGCTAGTGGAAAACAAACAATTCCAAATTCTAAGACCTCTTGTGATATTTCCAGACTCTTCTTTCTGGTGTATCCTCTCATCACCCTCTTCCTGCCTTGTGCTATGTAGTCACAGATATTTGCTGATAATTACTCAAGTGAAGTCTAAAAGGGAATGCTTTGTAGGTCTCCGGAGCTTCCTGAACTCTGAGCAATAATCTAATTTCCATGCAGTTCACAGTTCACAGGTATCTACTCTATAAATTCCAAATGCCTTCGTGGCTTGAAAATCTTCCCTCTGTCTCCTCTGTTCAAGAAGACATCCTGCTCTGTTTGGATGACCTCTCCTAGTAATGTGGCCTGGACACTCTCTCTAGGCATTAAACTAGCAAAATGGATGGCTCACCTTGTTTTTTATCCTTTCACAACCTCTGTCTAGTGCTGCATATTATCTGATGTCTGCAATCTATTTTTTAAATATGTTTTGTCAATTTGTTGATATGCTTAAGGCAAGAGATTAAATCATTACTTGTTACACTGCCATGGCTTAAAAGGAAAGTCTGAAAATGGTGATCAAATTTAAATTTGGAATTAAATGGATATTGAAAGCTATCTTTCAATAATTTGCTAAACTTTTTCTGTCACTTTATTTTCTATTAATTAAAATTAAGATATTATACATACTAAAGAAGCTAATTTCTTTACCAGAGGGAGAAGGTCTTCAGTCTCAGGCACCTAACAGATATGGAAGGATTTTTCACTGCAAGTTGTGTGAATGTGAATGCTCTGAGTTCAAATATGTATAAGAGAGTCTGCAAACACCCCAGGGCAGGGCAGCTATTCTAGTTTCGGAATACCCTGAATCAAATTATTCTTTAATTTTGATAGAAAAGGTGTAGACACAGCAGGAATCTGTTACATTTATTATGTTAGTTGAGTTGTTAGTGAAGACATTTACTGTTATAACAGTAACCTGCTAGCATATCTCCCAAATTGAAACTGCCTCCCTATTAATTCCATCTCAAGGCAGTCAGCGAAGATTTTGTATTTTTTTCAGGCAACCACTGAGTCCTTTATCCTTTCATCCTTCTTGTTTCTTTCTTTATTATTTTTGGTAAAGTAAATCATATTGGATTACCTCTCTGACGAAAATCATTCAAGACATTCTTATCTTACTTAGAATAAAATCCAAAATATTAACAGATACTAAAAACCCTGCATTATCTGCCTGCTTATTTTAATGACCTTGTAGTTTGTCCCCCTTTTTAAATATATCTTCTTTTAAATTAACTGAGTGTTTTTTATGGTATCATTGCATTTCCTTGTTTCACTATGAGTTATACTTTTCTTTGTTACAAATTGATATTTCAGCCTTACGTTTTACAGTATAAATCTTTACACGTATCACCATCTTCTTTAAAATAATATTACAACACTTCTGATATAAGAAACTGATAGTGCTGTACTTCTACGTTATTTCTTCCAGCTTATATGCTATTTCTAAAGGAAATGCTTCAGAAAGATGGAAAATATTTCTAAATAGAAATTTAGAATAATTCAAGAAAATGAACATTATTGGATACGATAATGTGAATCCCCAAAATTTGAGAGAGGTTTCAGTTAATTTAGAAAGTTTATTTTGCCAAGGTTGAGGATGCCTGCCCATGACACAGCCTCAGGAGGTCCTGATGACATGTGCCAAAGGTAATCAGAGCATAGTTTGGTTCTATATATTTTAGGGAGACATCAGAGCTCAATCAACATATGTAAGATGAACATTAGTTTGGTTTGGAAAGGCAGGACAACTCAAAGTGGAGAGGGGGCTTCCAGGTCATAGGTAGATACAAGACAAATGGTTGCATTATTTGAAGTTCCTAATTAGCCTTTCCAAAGGAGGCAATCATATATGCATTTATTTCAGTGAGCAGAAGGGTGACTTTGAATACAATGGGAGACAGGTTTGGTCTAAGCAGTTCCAAGCTTAACTTTTCCCTTTAGTTTAGTGATTTGGGGGGTCCAATATAATTTCCTTTGACACTCCCTCCCTTTCCTTTTTAAAATATTTTGGAGAAAGTATTTTAGAAGAAAATGAGTCTCTGGTCCCAGGTTTCATCTGAACTCTCATAACTAGGATGTTTTATTCCTAGACAGGTAGGTATGGAGTTATTAGGGCAGCTCATTTTTAGAAGGTTGTGAAGTCTCATGTTCAGTGAAGATAAAATAAGGGGAGGAAGGGAGAAAAACAGCAATAAACAAAATAACAATTCTGGAAAATTGATATAGGCCACATTACTCCAAAGTCCATGCATCAGTGGACAGTATGAAAGTGGTTTATGTACGTAAATTGCTG
>NW_012104809.1:4546291-4547887 GCF_000951045.1 Mandrillus leucophaeus
GATGCCTGCCCATGACACAGCCTCAAGAGGTCCTGATGACATGTGCCAAAGGTAATCAGAGCATAGTTTGGTTCTATATATTTTAGGGAGACATCAGAGCTCAATCAACATATGTAAGATGAACATTAGTTTGGTTTGGAAAGGCAGGACAACTCAAAGTGGAGAGGGGGCTTCCAGGTCATAGGTAGATACAAGTCAAATGGTTGCATTATTTGAAGTTCCTAATTAGCCTTTCCAAAGGAGGCAATCATATATGCATTTATTTCAGTGAGCAGAAGGGTGACTTTGAATACAATGGGAGACAGGTTTGGTCTAAGCAGTTCCAAGCTTAACTTTTCCCTTTAGTTTAGTGATTTGGGGGGTCCAATATAATTTCCTTTGACACTCCCTCCCTTTCCTTTTTAAAATATTTTGGAGAAAGTATTTTAGAAGAAAATGAGTCTCTGGTCCCAGGTTTCATCTGAACTCTCATAACTAGGATGTTTTATTCCTAGACAGGTAGGTATGGAGTTATTAGGGCAGCTCATTTTTAGAAGGTTGTGAAGTCTCATGTTCAGTGAAGATAAAATAAGGGGAGGAAGGGAGAAAAACAGCAATAAACAAAATAACAATTCTGGAAAATTGATATAGGCCACATTACTCCAAAGTCCATGCATCAGTGGACAGTATGAAAGTGGTTTATGTACGTAAATTGCTGTTATTTTCTTCTGAATTTAAGTTGTCTAGCTTCAGTTTGCAGGACTTTACAAAAGTACAACTTAGTTTTCAGTAATTCCAAATTAGGAAAAATGGAAAAAACAAAGTTGAGAACTTATAGACAAGAAAAATTAGAATTCCATCCAAAGTGTGGGAAATAATAAAATTGAAAAACATTTGGCAAGACTAAGAATCTAACAACAGCTGTACTATAGTTTTTGAAACATAATTTTTCTCTCTCCGGTTACCCATTTTTACTAAAAACAAATCATAATATGACTGATTTGCTTTGTTATACTTGGTCTAATTACTTGTATGCAGTGCAACAAGAATAATTACTTTTTATGTGGTCTTTTAAATTGGCTTTGATGGAACTTTGTTCCATAGAGGGAATCTCAGATAAGAGTTTTTTGAAACCCAGCCAAGCCATAGAATTGTGCCATCAAATACCTATGAGTTGAGTGATCCTTTCGTCTTTAAGTTCCAAGATAAACTTGGGGCTCCTGGGCCAGTTAGAAAGTGACATTCTTTACTTACCACAGGTCAAGAACCCTGTACAGTGAAGGTATGAGGCCAGTTTCCCAAGGGGCTTTATTGGCTTTATAAGTCAAGTTTTATTCCTTAAAGGAAAGACATCATTCTAGTCAAAGCCATGGTAAAATAACCAGTTTGTTCAATTGTGTCCTGTTGCAAAATGAAAAAAGATTCTTATTGCGTTTATGCAAATAACTGTATTGCCATAAGTTAAGAATACTCACAAATAGTTTTCAAATTTCAGAGAAATCAGGTAGAGAGATAAAACATATGCTCCAAATTTTGTTCATAGAAGTTTACTAAATTGTATGTTAAACCTGACCAATAGCTCAAAAGAAAAGTTTCATTCACTCTGGGAAAAAAAAA
>NW_012104809.1:4548742-4551810 GCF_000951045.1 Mandrillus leucophaeus
GACCCACTTTTTAAAACAACTAGTCATTTTACTCTAAGACTAAATTTACCATACAAGAGTTTTTCATATCTGAAATTATTTCCCTTTAAACTTTTTTACCAGAAAAAAGCTCTTTATTTTTTACAACTTCCTTTCTTTTATTTCCTGGTGTCTTTTGCCTCATTTTTATACTTGACATTTAAATAAGCTTTTAAAGAGACAAAACTAGCTCACCTTTTTTTTAAGGACACAATTTTTTAAAGAGTGTTTTCCTACAAATATATTTTTAAGAGAAAATACCCAGATAATGACATATGTATTATTTAATTTAACTAAATTCTAAATTATGATGAATCTTTCTACAAGTATTCTATTATGTTTCCCTAATTATTTTATTTCAGTTGTTTACCTAAATTATTGATAATAACTTCGATTGTCATTATTTAAAGTTATGGAAACATATTGCACAATTATAACTGAGATAGTGAAAAAGATTTGGCCTCCCTGTTTGCATCTGGCTTCTAACCTCCCAGCTGTCCTTGTTTATTCCTGGGTGTACGCTAAACTAACTTTGTGAGGAACTTAGTTTATGGTTTAGCTTTGAAACAGAGATGATAACAGTCCTTTCCCAAAACAAACCATACTGTCTATGGACTAGACCACCTAAAGTCACAAGGTTAAAGTTATGGTAATGTTACTAAATTCAAGATGTAGTTATTTTTATTAAACCAATATAAATATCTTATTTAATAAAGATTGCACAGCAGAGATATTTCTCTCTTGGGCTAGGTATATAGTTTTGTAATCCCTATGCCAAATTTTGACACATTATAGTATTTGGCAGGGATAAGTATGAAATTGTTTGATTAATAATTGAAAAGACAAATGTATGCTGGAATTTCTTAAGATATTTCTAGTATTACTTTACCAATAATTTAAAGCTAGCTTATTTATTAAAGATTTTACTTAAGTTGTATAAATTTGAAAAAGCTTTTGACTAGTCTTTTTTATGATAAAGTGCTTGATTCAAGCACTTTTCTTTTTTTTCTTTTTCTTTAATTACTTGTTTAATCTAGAAGTTATAGGACTTTGCCAATGGTCTGTTTCTTTTTATTTTATTTTATTTTACTTTAAGTTCTGGGATACATATGCAGAATGTGCAGGTCTGTTACATAGGTAAACATGTGCCACGGGGGTTTGTTGCACCTATCAGTGCATCATCTAGGTTTTAAGCCCCTCATGCATTAGGTATTTGTCATAATGCTGTCCCTCCTCTTGCCCCCCACCCCATGACAGACCTTCTTGTGTGATGTTCATGTTTTCTTATTGTTCAACTCCCACTTATGAGTGAGAACATGAGGTATTTGGTTTTCTGTTCCTGTGCTAGTTTGCTGAGAATGATGGCTTCCAGCTTCATCCATGTCCCTGAAAAGGACATTAACTCATCCTTTGTTGTTGTTATTGAGAGGGAGTCTTGCTTTGTCACCAAAGCTGGAGTGCAGTGGCACAATCTCAGTTCACTGCAAGCTCCACCTCCCGGCTTCACATCATTCTCCTGCTGCAGCCTCCCAGGTAGCTGAGACTACACGTGCCTGCCACCACACCTGGTTAATTTTGTGTGTATGTGTATTTTTAGTAGAGATGGAGTTTCACCATGTTAGCCATGATGGTCTCGATCTCCAGACCTCGTGATCCATCTGCCTCGGCCTTCCAAAGTGCTGGTATTACAGGCATGAGCCACCACACCCGGCCAAACTCATCCTTTTTTATGACTGCATAGTATTCCATGGTGTATATGTGCCACATTTTCTTTATCCAGCCTATCATTCATGGGCATTTCGGTTGGTTTCAAGTCTTTGCTATTGTAAATCGTGCTGCAATAAACATACATGAAGAACTTTTATTTTCTTAGCACATTAAGTAGAGCTCTTTTATATATTTTCAGTAGTGAAAAATTGTGTATCCAATATATAAATATGCAGACATATTAGGTATGCCAACAGAAGTACATCTTATAGATTTATAAACACCTTTTGTTTTCTTATCTTAGACTTTCGGATTCACAAGTCTAGACAGTTGTCAGCTAAATTGAATTAAATTTGCATATTAAAGGAAACAGCTCAGATGAAAATCAAATACCAAAATTTACATAATAAGATACAGAGAGAAAAAGTCTGGTGGTATTAGAGGGAGATTAATGATGGATGCCAAATCAAACAAAAAGTATAGAAATGTATCATAGGATTGTATAAGGAGACCAGTTTTATTTACATAGAGACTAGCTATCTTTTAACTGGATCTCTGAACCCACACTGAATCCTGGGTTTCCAACAAGGAATGATTTTTATGAGATTAGATCACGTGATGCTTTTACAGTACACTTAAATTAAAAAAAAAAAAAAATGTTTCTAAGTGCCTAAACCATATTCTTCCTTAAAAACCTAAGAGTAACCTCTGTTGCAAAAACTATTTTTGGCAAAGAAAAAAGAAACAGGTAACACAGTACAAGTAAGCAGTTTAAGAGCTAAGATGAACTTGTCTGTTTACATTCTTGGGGTTCCATAGGAAAAACAGGTTTCTTCCCCAAAGGGCGTCTGGCACCTTCTTTATTTTCTTTAAGGAATCCCAGGCTGTTACAAACTATTTTATGTCCCTGATTCAGCAGACGGTACAAGAGAAAGAAAAGACAGCAGAAGTAAATGAAAAAAACATAATTCAGTCAACTGAGAAAAAAAAAAACTGTTACTCAAGAAAAGACAAAGTCCTAGGAGAAAAACAAAAGCAGAAGCATGAAGGCTTTTTAAAAACAATACACAAACATATGCACACATGCAAACACACATCATGGATATTAGCTTTTAATTAAGCTGACTTTTAACCACTGAGCTTCTTAAAAAAAACCTTTTAAAATCTCATTACCGTATTTCAACTAGGACAAATTGCTGCTATTTCAGAAGTAAAGCCATTGCTCTTTCAGTTTTTCCTGGCTTGCAAAAAGGTGGCCTTGTTATGTAAATAAAGTATTTTAGTAGTCAAAAATCTTTCCTCTTTTTTCCCCTTATATACATAATATATATATTTATATATTA
>NW_012104809.1:4553855-4555389 GCF_000951045.1 Mandrillus leucophaeus
TATTCGCAGTATGTGTGTGTATATATATATATGCAATACACACACACACACACGTATAGTTGCTGCAGGTAATGTCAGTCTTTTTGTTCCATTTCTTCAATTGATTGAATGAAGCCTACCCACATTATGAAGGACAATTTGCTTTGCCTAAAATGTTAATCTCATCCAAAACACCCTAATGGAAGCACCTGGAGTAATGTTTGACCAAATATCTGGGCACTTCTCAGCCCACTCAAGTTGACAACTTAAAATTAACTATCACAAGGGTCATGGGTTTGGAAATTAAAAAAAAAAAAAAATCAATAAAACAGAGTTGAAGGAGCATTTGTGGAATGTAATATTAGAAAGAATTAATAGTATTCCAGCATAAACTTTATACCTGAAATAATAGAGTGACGTTGAATAATTTCTAACTGTAAAGGTGTTAGTTGAAAAACATTGTATTACCCTTTAAAATCCAAATGGGAAGTTGCCACTGATAATTGCAAAAATTGCAAAATCTGGATGTAGCCTAACTGACTAGCAATCGCAGTCTTCCCACTGTTAGTGAAGTGATTTAGAGCAAGTTGTACAGCTTTTCTGTGCCTCCGTTCCTCATTTGTAAGATGGGGTAATAGTACTTCATAAGATCTCTGGAAAGATTAAACTACTTAAGCTTGAAATAAGCTTAAAACATATTTAGCACATAGTAAACCTTTGATAGTCATAGTTCTATTGTTACTATTATTATATTCTTTAGTAGTATCCAACTCTCCTAATCTCCTGCACTTATTATCTGTACTTACTACCTCAAAGTGAATTATTCACATAGTTTTAAAAGTATTTTTACTGTTAAAAATAAAACCAAACCAAACAAAAAACTTTATGTACTGTAACGAGGCAGAGTTGTTTCTATCTGTGGACTGCACAGATCTGAAATTGCTTCTGAGAGACACCGAGCTTTGACCTATGAATCACAGTATAAAGTCAGCCTGTTTATTCAGTCTTTTGTCTGAATGACACGAAAGGATCAGTCAGGTAGAGAAGTGATTAAAGCTGAGTTTCTTTCTGTATATTTACTTAGAGGCAAAATCAATGAGCATCCCCAGTTAATAATAAAAAGTGATGAATAAATAAATAATCACATACATTTTGGAAAGACACTGTGTCTCAGCCTTGAGGTAGTTGTCAGTCAATTGTTGAAAGACTGATTCTGGCACTTGAAATTTTCGAAGCATATCTTTAATGCCCATCGTATAATGCAGCTTATTTCATTTTCTTTTGAACGAATAAATGACCGCCTTTTTGTTCCAACATTATTAGTGTAAAAAAGGTTTTCAGAAGGGCAAGGAGACCAGAGCTTATTGAATTTATAAAACAAAATAGCCTAAAATGTTACCATTAAAAAAGCCTCATTACCATGCCAGTAATGTAAATAAATGGACTCTACTTTCTTTCTTTTCTTTTTTTTCTTTTCTTCCTTTTTTTTTTTTTTCTTTTTGGAGACAGAGTCTTGCTCTGTCACCACCCAGGCTGGAGTGCAGTAGCACAATCT
>NW_012104809.1:4556674-4559078 GCF_000951045.1 Mandrillus leucophaeus
CCCACAATATACAGAGACAGCAAGAAAGAGCTATAAAGGATGTTAATTTGGTGAGAAAAAGTACTAAAGTAAAACTAGTGTAGAAGGAAGTCAAAGAGTAGAAAGGATTTTAAAACCACAGTTGGTGAAGAGGCTATATGTGACAAGAGAGAAATTAAATTAACGGTGTTGAATATTGCAGCGTTAGATGTAAGGTGGCCACAAAGAACACACTGAATTTCACAAAGAAATAATTGGACCTTAGGCAGACAGGTAATATTAAAGAGATTTTGATTAAATGAAGACTGACTGTAAATTATGCAAATGGAAATATTATATAAATATTTTCTTCAGGAAGCTTAGTGAAGAAGAGCAAGAAAAAGGATGGAGGGTGTATTCAAGAAGGCAGACTGTTATTCTGTTTATAATATGACTGATTTCTGAAATATTTGTACATAGAAGGAAGAATTCAAAGAACAGAGGAAATATTAAGAGAGAAAAAAGTTAACTGGTTACAACTAGTAAGAGGGAGAAAGAGAAGCAATTCAGATTACAGGGCTATATAGGGTGAAGTAGAGAGCATTCAAGGAGGAAAATAGTATTTATACAGCAACCTTTCTTCCAAGTACTTGTCTTGGATAGTTAAAACGTCCAACTTTATTTAAACACATGTTTAAATAAACTTATTGTCTAAGATAGTACAATATCACTGCTGAATGTTTTCATAGTAAATGTTTGGTATAGAAATAATCAGTTTCAAAAAGAAAGTTTCTCAAACTCAAACATTTCCACAAATTTCTCACCCCTCAAATTTATTGCTTACTCTTTTTTTCTTACTCAATAAATACTTATCAAACACCAGTTATGTGTCAGGCACTGGTCTTGGCACAGTGAATTAAAAGGTGAAGAACACAGGTTGAATCCCTGCCTTCATACTGCTGCTAAGTCAAATAAATACTAAATATGTTAAAAATTAAAATAACTAATGTTGTGGCTTTCAGAAGTTTTAAGGAGCATAAAATATGTAACATGGCTTGAGAAATGTACTAGCTAAGGTAATCTGAATGCATTTTCCCGAGAAGACATTTACTTCAAAAGATGAATATTAAAAAAAAAAATGAAACTACAGTATTTTACAGACAGAGTATTTCTGGAAGAAAGAACTATTAAGTGTCAATGACCAGAAAACAAACAAACAAACAAACAAACAAAAATACTTAGAATATTTAAAAAACAGAAAAAAAAATGCTTACTGGAATATATACAAGAGTAGAGTGATGTTAGAGGGAGTTGCATTTGGATGTTAGGCTGGCACAAATATTAACAGTAAGGAACAGTCAGATTGGATATTTGTTTTGAAATTAGAGAAGATACAGAAGGTATAGAGGAATCATAGATTATGCCATTTTTTAACCATACAACCAAGTGGATAGTGATTATATTTAATGAGTTGGAGATGACATGAATAGACTGTATCTTGATAGAATTTTTTTGGTAAAAATCAATAGTACTCTTTTAGACATGGTAATCTGAAGGTACATTTTAGTGATATCTACATACGAAGAGAAGAAAATGTATCCAGACTATTGGTGACAGAAGGAATGAACGCAAGCAAGGAATTCTGAGAAGAGACAGTGAGATAAGAAAAAAATCAAGCTATGTAGTATTGTAGAAGACAAACAGCGTTTATTTGAAGGCAGGGTGAGACAATGGGAATCCCAAGGGTGGAGGTTGCAGTGAGCCCAGATCTCACCACTGCACTCCATCCTGGGCAACAAAGCGAGACTCTGTCTCAACAACAACAACAACAGCAACAACAACAACAACAAAATGGATAGAGATTTAATTATCAGTGATTAGGAGGAAATATACTGTACATACATAAAGCATCCCTAGTACCTCATAAACCCATTTATTCATCTACTAATTCATTCCTGCAACATATATTTACTGACCTAATATGTGCATAGCACTTTTAAAGTATTGTAAACTAGAGTGTGGAAGAATGATTGCAACACCAGCATGACTGACTGATGTTACATGAAAGTCAATGCATAAATGACAGTTATTCAAATGATCACTTCAAACTTAAAAATCACATTTTAGAAAAGTTGATGCAATAAAATATACAGCATAATTTACCCTAACATATATCATTATATATATAAAACATATGTTAAAATATGTATTCTATTATATTCAATATGTCCAGTATATGTGCATATTTTAACATATATCTAATGTATTCAGTTCTTTGAAAAAGTATTTATATCTTACCTATCTTATGCTTCTATATTTAGAAAACATAATATAATCTGTAGCATGATTCAAAACTGTGTGATTTTAAAATGCCATTACTTACATAGTAATCATTTTATATAAATGCATGTCCTTTTATGAGGATATAGACATTCATTTTACTTAC
>NW_012104809.1:4561718-4562307 GCF_000951045.1 Mandrillus leucophaeus
TTTTTTTTTTCTTTTTGGAGACAGAGTCTTGCTCTGTCACCACCCAGGCTGGAGTGCAGTAGCACAATCTCCACTCAGTGAAACCTCCACCTCCCAGGCTCAAGTGATTCTCCTGCTTCAGCCTTCAGCCTCCTGAGTAGCTGGGATTCCAGGTGTCCGCCACTGTGCCTGCCTAATTTTCATAGTTTTTTCAGTAGATATGGGGTTTCGCCATGTTGGCCAGGCTGGTCTTGAACTCCTGACCTCAGGTGATCCGCCTGCCTCGGCCTCCTAAAGTGGTGGGATTACAGACGTGAGACACCACACCAGGCCTGGAGTCTACTTTCAAAATACCTGTCTTCCCTGGTGTATGGCTGATTTTTAATATAAGTCAAATTTATGCTATAATCAAAATTTGTACTATAATCAAAAGCAAATGTGAGTCATCTGTGCAGGAAAACAAGGTATATCATGAAACTATGGAAAAGGTGAAAGTGTGTGGCAAGAGTCATAAAGGATTATTATTCTCTTATCCAGATTCATCCACTGTAAATTTACCCATTAATATAAATTTTGTGTATTATCCTAATGAATAGTAACATACTATGGT
>NW_012104809.1:4567258-4569214 GCF_000951045.1 Mandrillus leucophaeus
GTCAGGAATAATTAACATGACTTAGGAAGCTCAATTAGTCTGGAATAAAATTCTCAGCTTGCCTGAGATGATAAATTTTCTTACAGATTAGGTATCTTCTAAATATTTACAAATTTAAATATAAATACAAAAATTAAGAAGTAAATCAAATACATACTTTATTACTCTTAAATTTAGAACAGCATGTATATGTTTGGTAATGAAACTTGTTTTAATGTTTTAAAAATTTGTCATACTGGATGATTGAATAGATTAGCAGGTTAACCTAATTTAATATTATTTCAATTTTTTGAATGTTTTAAAAATTGTTTGCAGCCTAAGATATGGTCTATAATTAAGAATGATCCATGTGCTGGGAAAATAATGTGTCTTCTCCAGCTGTTGGATGAAGTGTTCCGTAAATATCTATTAGGCCCATTTGATCTATAGTGGAGATTTAAGTCCAATGTTTCTTTGTTGATTTTCTGCTTGAAAGAGCTGTCCAGTGCTGAAAGTGGAGTACTGGGGTCTCCAGTTACTATCGTGTTGGAGTCTGCCTTTTGCTCTAATAATATTTGTTCTGCATATCTGGGTGCTTCAGTGTTAGGTGCATATATATATAGACACATATTTAAAATTGTTATGTCCTCTTGCTGAATTGACCACTTTATCATTATATAATGACCTTCTTTGTCTCTTCATAAAGTTTTTTGTCCTGAAATTTATTTTTCCTTATGTAATATAGCTACACCTGCTTTGCTTTAGTTTCCATTGGCATGGATTACCTTTTTTTCCATCCCTTTATTTTCAGACTATGAATTGTGTTTCTTGTAGGTAACAGATCATTTGGTCTTGTTTTATTTTCCTTAATCCATTCAGCCACCTGTCTTTTGATTGGAATGTTTAGTCCATTTACATTCAATGTTTGTATTAGTCCATTTTCATACTGCTGGTAAGACATAACCAAGACTGGATAATTTATAAAGAAAAAGAATTCAATGGACTCTCAGCTCCAGGTGGCTGGGGAGGCCTCATAATTATGGCAGAAGGTTAGAGGCCCATCTTACATGTGGCAGACAAGAGAGAATAACCAAGTGAAAGGGGTTTCCCCTTATAAAACCATCAGATCTCGTGAGACTTATTCACTACCATGAGAACAGATGGGAGAAACTGCCCCCATGATTCAATTATCTCCCACTGGGTCCTTCCCACAACATGTGGGAATTATGGGAACTAAAATTCAAGATGAGATTCTGGGGGACACAACCAAACCATATCAATGCTATTATTGATAAACAAAGTCTTAAACCTGTCATTTTGTTATTTGTTTTCTGATTGTTTTGTGGTCTTTTCCTCCTTTTTCTTTCTTCCTATCTTCCTTTTACTGCAGGTGATGATCTCTGGTAGTACATTCTAATGTCTTGCTTTTTAATTTTTGTATATCTGTTGTATTATTTTGATTTGAGGTTACCACAAGGCTCGTGAATTCTATCTTATAACTCATTATTTTAAGTTGATAACAGCTTAACACTAGACACATAAACAAGCAAGCAAATAGAAAACCGATAAAAACTCTACACCTTAACTTTGTCCCTACACTTTTTAACTTTCTGATATTTCTATTTATATCTTCTTGTACTATCTGTGTCTTGAAATGTTATTGTAGTTATTATTTTTTATTGGTTCATCATTTAGTATTTTTTTTTTTTACTTAGGATAAGACGTAGTTTATACAACACAGTCGTGATGTTATATTGTTTTGTGTTTTTCTGTGTATTTAATATTACCAGTAAATTTTCTAACTTCAGGTGATTTCTTATTGCTCATTAACATCCTTTTCTTTCTGAGTGAGCTTTCTGAGTGAAGAACTCCCTTTAGCATTTCTTGTAGGGCAGTAACAGTTTTGATTAAATCCCCCAAGTTTTGTTTGTCTGAGAAAGTCTTTATTTATGCTTCATGCTTGAAGAATATTTTCAC
>NW_012104809.1:4569264-4571577 GCF_000951045.1 Mandrillus leucophaeus
ATTCATCTACTAATTCATTCCTGCAGCATATATTTACTGACCTAATATGTGCATAGCACTTTTAAAGTATTGTAAACTAGAGTGTGGAAGAATGATTGCAACACCAGCATGACTGACTGATGTTACATGAAAGTCAATGCATAAATGACAGTTATCCAAATGATCATTTCAAACTTAAAAATCACATTTTAGAAAAGTTGATGCAATAAAATATACAGCATAATTTACCCTAACATATCATGATATATATAAAACATATGTTAAAATATGTATTCTATTATATTCAATATGTCCAGTATATGTGCATATTTTAACATATATCTAATGTATTCAGTTCTTTGAAAAAGTATTTATATCTTACCTAGCTTATGCTTCTATATTTAGAAAACATAATATAATCTGTAGCATGATTCAAAACTGTGTGATTTTAAAATGCCATTACTTACATAGTAATCATTTTATATAAATGCATGTCCTTTTATGAGGATATAGACATTCATTTTACTTACTACATCCTCCCCACATTTGAATTAATTTCAGCTGATTAATTTCAGCAGCAGTTTAGAAACAAGTTTACTCAATTATTTTCATTTCATCCAGTGCTTAAGGACTCCAATTTTTTAAATAGATTGTTTAATAATCCACAAACAAGATTCATACTGCATTGCAGATTTATTTAAATTTTCTTTCATTTTACTTAACAAGATGTTTTAACCATTATTCTTTTTAATCATATATTTGATTACTGGTGTTTTGTCATCTTATGCTTAGGCATATACATTGCATGGTCTAATTTTTCTTCATCGATGAATGGATTATAAGTTACAATGATAAAACCTGGTTTACTTTTTAACTAGCTGGGATCATTTAACTCCTTCTTGCTTTTAGTCAAAGTATCAGTATTTATATTTAACTCTTGCAAATTGATTTTCTATCTATATCTTTTTCATGAAAAATGATTCATTTCAAAAAAATAAATTATGTGGCTTTCACACACCTTCAATTTCTCACTTACAGCAACTTTACTTCCAACTGTTAAATTCTGTCCACTGTTTATGGTTTCAAATTGTTCAAAACTGTTGCATTTCTATTTTATCTAATGCCTTAATTCTAGCAACTAGACATGAGACATTATTGAGCAACAGTCCCCAGATTTGCACTATGTTTGAAATAGCATTGTTTCTATCCTGTTGCCATATGCCTAAACACTTGACTTGACACTCAGATTGTGACCTAGTTCCTTCAGCAGGGGATCTTTCTTCTGGTAATCAGATCTGTTACATCCTCTGGTTCTGTACCTGCCCCCTACCTGGGACACCATGTACTGTTGATCTTTGTTATTTCACAACATCTGTGAACTGTTTTTGTTTTCTCCTTGCACTATACATAAAATAGGGATAATAGCAGTACCTCCTTTGTTGTGAAGAATATTACCAAATTACTGATAAATATACTTATGTCTTGCAAGTGCTTGTTCAATGACGGCAATTATTATCATAAATAATGTGCATTTATATGTTATCTCACATAAACCATCCATAATATTATTAACATAACTTTAGACTTGTAGCAAAACAAGCAGGCATAGAGGTATTTGGAAATGAATTAAATGCATTTAAACTACTGCTATAAAAACAATATAGCACATTTAAATTTAATGTTAACATTTATGGCTAGAGAAAAATTTTTAAATGATGAGGAACTCCATCAGACTTCAAATTTATTAGTTGAAGAGTTGGTAAATGTAGGAATGTGGATTCAGATGTCATTCTAAGTAAGGTTTAAGGATATCTCTTAAACCACGAGACAGAAACTACAATGGTGAAAATTTGTCTACAAGAAGAAATGGACTTCCAGTATCTCTACAATGCCTTAAAATAAATCTCAATGTGAATACTTTTGTAGCTTATCAAGAATCATTGCAGAAATATATAACCTAATTTCTTGAGTCCTTGTTTCTAGCTTTGATGTATATAATTCCATAGCATGGTTTCACTTTTGTCAGGAATAATTAACATGACTTAGGAAGCTCAATTAGTCTGGAATAAAATTCTCAGCTTGCCTGAGATGATAAATTTTCTTACAGATTAGGTATCTTCTAAATATTTACAAATTTAAATATAAATACAAAAATTAAGAAGTAAATCAAATACATACTTTATTACTCTTAAATTTAGAACAGTGTGTATATGTTTGGTAATGAAACTTGTTTTAATGTTTTAAAAATTTGTCATACTGGATGATTGAATAGATTAGCAGGTTAACCTAATTTAATATTATTTCAATTTTTTGAATGTTTTAAAAATTGTTTGC
>NW_012104809.1:4577392-4579945 GCF_000951045.1 Mandrillus leucophaeus
GGCACTCGAACCATGAGATGCAGTTCTTTATACTCTTCCCTCCCCTTTCCACAGGCAGAGGAGCTTCTCCCCATGGCCACCACAGCCACGTGCCCATGGGGAGTTCTTCCAGTCTCCTATCAATGTTCACGTAAGGCCCAAGGGCTCTTCAGTCAAATTGTGGTGAATGCTGCCTAGCCTGGGACTCATCCATCAGGGCAGTGGACTCCCTTCTGGTCCAAGGCAGGTTCAGAAATGCCATCCAAGAGCCAAGGCCTGGAATGGGGGGTCCCAAAAGCTCATTTAGAGCTCTACTCCCTGTGGCTGATCTGGTACCTAAGGTACAAGACAAAGTCTCCTTTCTTTTTCTCTCCATTTTTCTTAAGGAGAAGGAGCCTCTATCTGTTACCACCACGCCTGGGAATGTGCTAAGTCTCATCTGAAGCCAGCAAGTGTCAGAGTTTCTCCTGTATTAATTCATTTTCACACTGCTATAAAGATGCTACCTGAGACTGAGTAATTTATAAACAAAAGAGGTTTAATGGACTCACAGTTCAGTTCTGCATGAATGGGGAGGGCTCCAAATACTTACAATCATGGCAAAAGGGCAAGCAAACAACTTTTTCACAAGACAGCAAAAGAGAGCATGCATGAGGAAGTGTCACACTTTAAACCCTTCAGTTCTTGTGAGAACTCATGCACCAACATGATAACAGCATGGGGGTGGGGAGAACCGCCCCCATGATCCAATCACCTCCCTTCATCAAC
The DNA here is from genome assembly GCF_000951045.1 of Mandrillus leucophaeus. NCBI lineage: Eukaryota > Metazoa > Chordata > Mammalia > Primates > Cercopithecidae > Mandrillus > Mandrillus leucophaeus. Next base: position 4,578,140 of record NW_012104809.1, read on the forward strand.
ACATGGGGATTGCAGTTTGAGATGAAATTTGGGTGGTGACACAGGGCCAAACCATAGCATCATCCAAGGCCATGGCATACTACCTGGTTATCACTGCTGGTTATTCAGGGCCCAAGAGTTCTTCAGTTAGCAGGTGATGGATCCTGCCAGGACTGGGTCCTTCTTTTCAAGGCAGTAGGTTTCCTTCTCACTCAGGGTGTGTCCAGAAACGTCATCTGATAGCTAGGGCCTGGAAACGGGCCCTTTGATTGATGCCCTATTCTACTACGTCTGAGCTGGTACTGAGGATACAAGACAAAGTCTTCTTACTCTTCCTTCTCCTCTCCTTAAGTGGAAGGAAGTTGTCTTTTTTGAAGCCAGGAACTGTGCAGCCTGGGATTTGGGAAGGGGGGCACAAACACTCCCTTAGCCACTTTGGCTGGCATCAGTAGGTTTCATGTCCCCCAAGTTCACTGGCTCTGAGCTTAATTCATTCTTTGGACTCAGCTCGCAATTGCAGTTCATGTATCCTAGATTGACCTTCAAGTTAATTGTGAGCCCCAGAGCCCTTTAGCCTGTGTTGGTGAGACTTGCCAGAACTCATGTCTCAAATCCTGGGATGAATGATTCCCCTGCAGGTAGGGCTAGTTTAAATACTCCTTCCACAGGAGCTGAGTTCAGCTCAGTTTTGCTATGACGGGGAGGCACTGAGTTTAATGCAGTGCCTCACAACTGCTTTGCTCACTCTCTGCCAAGAGCTCAAATTCTCTCTCTGTGCCATGTGGCCATTGCTGGGGGATTGGAGAAGGGCAGCCTTGGTGATTCGAGACTCTTTTTTTTTACCGTCTTCAATGCTTCTTTCAGTGATATGTAGTTAAAACCATGTACTATGAGTGCTCATATGATTTTTGATTTTTTGAGCTGTTTTTTGTGTGTGTTTCTAGGGAGTTGTTAAATTGGTGTCCTTGAAGTGGGTGAAATCAATGAAGCCTTCTATTTGGCCATTACGCTGCTCCTCCTTTCCTGTGAACCTAATTCAAAATGTCACTGACTTCACATTACTGGTGATGATGAAGTAGCTTTATAAGAAATTATTTTGCATGTAGCAGTTATACATTTTAGACAAGTAAAAAAAAAAAATTTGAAGAAAAAAAGCAGTAAAAAAAAAAAACTATACAAGATTTGATTCTTGAAAAAAGACTGAACTCTGTAAGACATGAACTTAAATGGCTTCTTAATGGAGTAGGCACTTCCTAGTCCATCTTGTGTAGGGTGGCCACAACTGAAGCAGAGAGACATATAAAATCTTATTAGATTACAGTTAACGAATGGAATATGAGACTAATAGAGTATCTAAAGTGAATGGGAAAATCTGAAAAGTAGAAGCCCAAAGAAAGGTGAACCCTTAAAACTGCCTAAAAACTCCATCCCTAAACTGTGCATATTTTGAGGCTTTGAGGAGACTCCAATAATCCTAGCCAGAAGGAATAGCTGAAAGCCTGAATGAATGGGGCTATCACACGTGTTAACATCTGTAGAGGTAATTGAATTCAGAGTTTGAGTACAGTTAAATTACTTCCTGCTAGAATGATAAAAAAAAAAGAGTTTTCAGAAAAAAAACAATGGAACCAAGAAACTTTAAAATAAATCACCTGGAATGTACAGTATATAACAAAATGCTACCAGACCAAAAAAAAAAAAAAAAAAAAAAAAAAAAAAAAATTCAGCCACTAAAAAAAAAAAAGAAAGTCAAGAGAAATGGACTCCACAATGACCAAGATGATGGAATTAGCAGACAATGACTTTTAAGCATCATTTGTAAATTTG
>NW_012104809.1:4581135-4588235 GCF_000951045.1 Mandrillus leucophaeus
AACCTGGGAGGCGGAGCTTGCAGTGAGCCGAGATTGTGCCACTGCACTCCAGCCTGGGCGACAGAGCGAGACTCTGTCTCAATAAAAACAAACAAAGAAACAAATAAACAATAATAATAATAATAAACAAAAATAAAATACTAAGCATATTTGATTGACAAAAACAGATGAAGGAAATAAAGGAAGAGTAGAGTAAAACAAAACAGATGATGACATGGCAAAATGGTAGACATAACATTAACCATAGCAAATAGTATGTTAAATGTAAATGAAATCAAAGCAAATAGTACTTTAAAATGTAAATGAAGTAAAAACTCCAATTTTAAAAAAGGCATTGTCAATACAAATTAAGATCTAATTAGATGGTACTTACAAGAGATTAATTCTAAACATAATGACATAGTAGGATAAAAGTAAAATAAGGTAAACATTAAAGGAGTAAATATAAAACCAGCTGAGATGGCTAAAATAATAGCAGTATAAATGCATTTCAAGGCAGGGAGCATATACACTTAATTGCAATAAACATGCATAGTTTATGAGGGAGATAATAATAATATATATGTACTTGATAATAGAGGTTAAAATATATAAAGCCCAAACTGAGAACTGATAGAACTTGAAAAAAGAGAAGAAAGACTTCATAATTTTAGAATAAAATACTCTAAATATACAAAATAAAGAAATGTAATATATGATTCTGAAATGGAATTTGTAATAGAATATAAAGGAATACATTATTAAAATGATTAATGGCTTTTTAATACAGACAATGAATTAGATAATATTATTATATCAATGTTAAATTTTCTGATTTTGATCTTTCTAATATGGTTATGTCAGAGAATGTCCTTCTTCTCAGAAAATGCAAATTGAAATGTTTAGATGCAAAGGACCATGATATCTCCAACGTAGTCTCAAATAGTTCAGAAAAAATAACTATATAGAGCATGAGAGATAGAGAATATAAACACATAGTGAGAAAACATGTAAATAGCTGGATAAAGGGTGTTCAGGAGTCTCCTGTAGCATGCTGATAATTTTTCTGCAATTTTTTTTTTTTTTTTTTTTTTTTTTTTTTTTTGAGACAGAGTCTTGCTCTGCCGCTGGGGCTGGAGTGCAGTGGCTGGATGTCAGCTCGCTGCAAGCTCTGCCTCCCGGGTTTACGCCATTCTCCTGCCTCAGCCTCTCGAGTAGCTGGGACTACAGGCGCCCGCCACCTCGCCTGGCTAGTTTTTTGTATTTTTAGTAGAGACGGGGTTTCACTGTGTTAGCCAGGATGGTCTCGATCTCCTGACCTCGTGATCCGCCCGTCTCGGCCTCCCAAAGTGCTGGGATTACAGGCTTGAGCCACCGCGCCCGGCCTGCAATTTATAAATTATATTAAAATCAGACAAAAGTACTCAAAAAGTTGTGTTCTCTTGGAATATTTTGAATAAAATGTTTGATAATTTGACAGACTGAAAACAATAGTTTGAGCACTACTTTAAGTTTTTAATAATTTTATTTAATTAAATTTATAAGAATCATTTAAGTATTTTGCATAATTTTTTTTACTTTAAGCTTGTTTGTTCAGGCATTTTGGTGCTTGAAAAGAAAACTGAGCATTTTTAATATATGTAAAATTTCATGCATTTTTCGTGTGGCTAATGATTAAAATATTTATTTGACTTTGTTCTAACTATAATTAGAGCCTCTCTAGAAAGTAATATTTCTTTGGAAATTAAAATTTAATAGACTTATGAATAAAATAACAAGATATAGGGGTATCACTTAAGAATATAACTAACTTTTCTAGTTAGTTAACAGATCCGGACTTTTTAAAACAGAATCTGACTTCTACCAATTAAAAAAAAAAAAAAAAAGAAAGATAAAAGACAGAAGCCCACATTAATTCATTTCAGTAATTGGACCATATTCTTTGTACTGTAATTCACCTACCAGGGTGTTATCACTCCAGTGATTTGAAAAGTATTCACTATTTACCTATCTAATTTAGCCCTTTATTGCCAGTAAGTCTGCCTCTGACAGGACTAGCAAAATTCCTGTTGTTTCAAAATTAAAATTGAGTGTTTATAATTAATTTCTCGGAGGAGTATAGAATCATTTAGAGTAGATAATTCAATGTATATTACTAAGAAATGCAGAAGTATGTGCCAAGAGTGGAAATCACTTTCTTTTTGGAAAAGCTGAGGTTACTTGGCAACTCATATTCCTCCGGGGAGGTTAATCTTGGCTGTGTGTGAAACATGTTACCATAATTTTTGACACGTTTTTTACTTGATCATATTTGACAGCAATAACAATTAAAGGCACCATATTTTGACCTTGAATTCTTAGGGCATTACTATAGTGACACTTGTGTTGGTTTTTGTTGAAAGGAAGGATTTGTCTTGATTGCTGATTTGCCTTTTGTATCATTTGATGTTTTAGAGTCTTGACATATCTGTAAATTCAAGCTAAGAAATGTGCTGACATGGAGAAATACATAAGCATCGGGCTTGCTTTTCAACTTTGGTTCTACATCTGAGGCAAAGTGAAAAAGAGACTGATATTTAACAGGATAAACCCATAGCCCTGAGATGGGCTTATTATAAAACTTAAGGAGAAAAGTTGTTAATTTTCTATTGGTTCAGTATTTCCTAACAAGTCCTTCTCAAGATAGGTTCATTGATGAAATTTTTAAAAATTATCTGAAAAATAATAGTTAAAAAAGGACAACTTCATACGCAATTGAAATAAATAGAAGTATCATTTGCTTTTAAATGAACTTTAATTTTTAGAATAGTTTTTTATTTACAGAAAAAATTGATAAGTTCATGCAGAGTTCCCAGATACCCTTCACTTAGTCTTCCCTATTGTTAACATGTTACATTATTGTGGTACATTTGTTATAATTAATGAAAACATATGGATACATTATTGTTAACTAAGGTACCTAGTTTATTCTAATTAATTTAGTTTTTATCTTTGCTTTTTTAGTTTAGAATCCTATCTTGGATACCACATTACTTTCAGTAGTGATGTTTCCTTAGGATCACCTTGGCTGTGACAATTACTCAGATGATATTAGTCTGATTTCATACTACTGTAAATAACTGCCTGAGACTGGGTAATTTATAAAGGAAAGAGGTTTGATTGACTCATAGTTCAGCATGGCTCTGGAGGCCTCAGGAAACTTACAATCATAACAGAAGGTGATGGGGGAAGCAAGGCACCTTTTTCACCAGGCAGCAGGAAGGAGAAATACCCAGTGAAGGGGGATGACCCCCTTATAAAACCATCAAATCTCATGAGAACTCACTATCACCAGAACATCAAAGGGGAAACCACTCTCATGATTCAATTACCTCCACGAGGTTTCTCTCTTGACACTTGGGGATTATAATTCAAGATGAGATTTGGGTGAGGACACAAAGCCTAACCATATCAAAAAGCTTGCTTGTTTTTGACATTTCTTGTTTCCTTGTTTTGGATTAGGACTTCTCAAAAACTGTAAGAAAGCGAGTGATTACTTCTAAGCTCTTCAAATATCGGAACTGAAATGGGAAGTCTAGATGATATTTTCAACTTTTCACTAGTTAATGCCTTCAATGACACTTCTCTGTATATGCTTGAAAAAACAAATTATGATTAGCCACATTGCCTTAGCAGTAATTTTTTAATTGAATAGTTAATGAGCAAAGCCTAAAATTTCCCAAGGGCCTTCAAAACATTTAACAGCAGGTGAATTTGTTTTTACTTTTTTAAAAAAATTGCTTTTAACATAAGGTTAAGACAACTGTGATGCTTACCATATGCTTGTGTAGGAACACGTTCATACATCTGTTAGTTCATTGAGTGATTAGGAATACGTTGTGAGAAATGTGGATTTGCAACTTCTGTGATTGCCAGCAGCTACCACAACCTTAGTTCTAAAGAGATGGTCATGAACCAGAAACAATGAAAAGTCATAAAAAGGTTTATTTTTAAGTGAACTAAATCGAAGAATAAAAAGTTTTATAAAAATTGAAATATATTTCCTCGGTAAAATGACCTAAAAATTAAATAAACCCAAGTTGAAGAAATAGATTAAAAATATTTTAAATTTAAATAATCCCCGGTAAACCAAAATGATAGCGAAGCCAAACTTTTAGGTGTCAGTAATCCCTTCTATGTGGAACATGATTAATTACATTTCTAGAACAATGGGAAACAATGCATACCAAAATAATGTTAATATTTATTAATATAATAATTTGTAACGAAATATTTATTTAACACCTACTACATACTAAACACCATTAGAGAATAAATGATGAATGATACAGATCTTTCTCTGAAGGTTCTGATGCTCCCAGTGCCATAGGACAGATGCATCTGAGGTTGATCTAATACAGCACTGAGTCTGACAACTACATTAAAAGTCTAGGAAACAAAAGACTGCAGAGTGAGATGATTTGCCTAAATTCATACTAATTGAATCTCAGGATCTCCAAATCCTAGTCCTTTGCTATATAGTTAGAAGAAAAAAAAGAACATGCATTTTAAAAAAAGGTAACAAAACAAATTGTGATACAAAGGATAGCGTTTAGTTTCATCAGAAAGTGCTAATAAAATATTTGTGACTAAAAATATTTTATGGATAATAAATCAAACACCACATCTATATTGTTTTGAACTTACTACTTCAGTATTCAAAGTGATATAATGAAGTTTTATTATTATTGGGATAATAGAGTTCAAGGCTCTCACAAGGACTTGAAAATATATTCAGATTATCTGTCTGTTTAAAGTAATGAGTCAGCTTGGTTTACCATATAAGCTTCCCGCTTGAAAAAAATCCTAATTTTTGTCTCAATGGATTCTCCCCACACATAGCTTATGTCAAAATATTTCACATGTAATCATAAAATCTTGGCTAAGTATCTCATACCTGTCTTCAGTGTTTCTGTTCCAAATAAGCACCAGTAACACTTACCAAATATTGAGTAAACAATATGCTAGAAAAATCTCAACACCTTTAGTAATCATCTGTTTCAAATAATATGGTCCCAAAATAGCAGTTAGTAGAATGTATGCAATTTAATAACTAGTGTTCTTGGCAATACTACTAAAAATAACATTTGGTGATAAAGTCATTTCTGGCACTATTTTTTTTTTTTTTTTATCAAAGACAATACATTTGTTATCTTCACACTGGTAATTGAAGAAATTCTCATAAAGTATAAATGGAGATGAAAAATATGCAAGATGCCTATGCAGATTTTTATATAGCTCCTAATAGTTCTCTTCCTGGTATTCATACTCTTGTTATTGTGGGCTGGGGCTAGTGACCCGCTTCTAATGAAGAGGATATGGCAAATGTGACATGATGTCACCTCCAGAAATAGGTTACAAAGGACTGTGGCATCCACTTGCTGCCTTGCTCTGTTTGGTGGTACTCTCTTGCTCTCTTGCTTGCATACTCTGATGAAGCAAGCTGTCATGTTGCAAACTGATCTATAGAAAAGCTCATGAATCAAGGAATTAAGAAAGCCTCCAATGAGTAGTTTGTGAGGAACTGAGGTCTCATTCAAAAATATGAGAGGAGCTGAATCATGCCAACCATTAGCTGAGTAAGCTTGAAAGTGGAACCAGTCAGACCTTGCGATGACTGCAGCTAAGCTATGAGTCAGAAATTCTTGACTCACAGAAACTGTAGAGTAATAAATGCATGTTGTTTTATGACTATAACATTTGTGGTAATTTATTTCACAAAAATGAATACACAATTCATTGTTTCTAATGAAAAATGCATGTCATTGACAATGTTCATCATGATGTGCCACGATAAAACTTTTTCTTCCAATTGTTATTACTACAGAGTAAACTGTATTGCCGTGTGTCACCATTTTAAGAGTCAGGAAAGATACAAAGGCAGAAAAAGAAAACTGAGTTTACCAATACCTTTCTTTCAAGGGGTATTTTTATTTAAAAGAACGAGCTCATGAGGAATACACCTGAAGTTCAACAAATGTCACTGAAATCAAATCAAATTGGAATCCACCCACACTTCCTTCCAAGAGCTAGCCTCCCAGACCTGATTGGGAGGCATAAATGTACCCTGAATTTCTACTAGAGGGTAAAATGATTCTTGGAAGATGGCACAAAGGTTCTCTTAACTATGACAATGGCCATCTGCAAGTTATTTCAAGGTTCAGAATTCTCATCTCAGTGGAAAATTAATTATAAGAATATCTCAGTTTTTAATGGATTTTAAATGATCTAAAAACCCTCTCGGTACTTTAATGTATAATTCTTTTATATTAAAAGCAGAAAAGATATGAGGAATAAACTTTATGAAGCATACAGCACATCAATAACTCTCTAGTATTTGAAGTTCTTATGCTTATATTTTTTAATGTATGCTCTGAGTAAGATTAATTTTCTCATAAAAAGCATTTGCAATCTAGCTGAAAACACTTAATAGATATTTGTGTTATTTCTTTAGAATGAATGCTGACTAATTTTCTTTCTTGCTTGTTTAGCATAACTCTTTTTGTTAAAAATTTATTTGACAGTCATTTTCATAACTGTAACACAAATATTTTAAAGCATAAGAAAATGTTTTGTTTCCTAATCTAAATAGTGAAACTGTTTTAATCAGTGGCAGTATTCCATTCAAAAATTTCAGTTAAGCAATAGAGCCCAAAGGATCATTGTAGGTATTTACAGTTAATAAAGATTTGGTAAAAATGTGTTTATTTTAGATGTTGCAAAAGTGCAACATTATATGAACCATTACAGAGTTCACCAAGAGCAGATCAAACTGTCATTCAAAAAGTAGATCAAGCTATCATTCAAAAACATTATCAACTATGAAATTTGACCTTGGGCCATCTGGACCTCAGTTTTCCCGTTCATTAAAATGGGGAACCATGGTACCTGGTGTGTTCCAGGAAATCTTAATAAAGTGCTTTACATAAATATCTAATATAAGATGATCACAAAACTTCTAATAACTTAAGACAATTTTAGACTTTGGATTAATCTCAAATACCTAGTTCTTTAAAATTTTAAACATAGGCCAGGCATAGTGACTTACGCCTGTAATCCCAGCACTTTGGGAGGCTGAGGTG
>NW_012104809.1:4589060-4594464 GCF_000951045.1 Mandrillus leucophaeus
TGTCAGAAATACATTACAGGGCTCTGCACATTTCATAATTGCTTTAGTAATTATATTGTCTTATAAAAATAAAGTAAATAACAATATCAATAAATGTTGGTACTGAGTAGAACACAAGCAATTATCACATATCTGTTTTACAACTTCTTTTCAAAGAGAAAAATTTTACTAAATTATAACCTGTATGAAATACCCCATTCCAGTTTGAGGAAAACTTTTAAAAGTATTCATAAATACTTCTAAAAGAAACATTTGCTTAGCAGCAACTCAGATCTATTGCTATCATATTACTATATATATATATATATATATGCAGAGACACACAGACACAAATACACATATACATACCCACATATGCACACACAACATGCTTGTTCTGACTATATTAGATATATTTCACCCCCCGACTTTTCATTTTTTAAAGGTGAATAAAACATTTGCCTATAAAAATAGAGCTATGAAATTTAAAGCTAATACAGAATCTTGAAGCTATGTAGATTTTACACTTGTCATAGTTGAAAATTTATTGACTCTGGAAATAAAGTATTGAAAATTGTCATTGTGTGAAATTTCAAGTTATACAGATATGTAGATACTGTTAAACTATATATTATAATATGATATATTAGTTAGCTGTGATGTTCTCTCTACAAGAATATTTTAAATTTATTAGGAATCCTAGAATTTTGCATTATCAATCACATAAATGACAGAAAATATTTATTATTTCAGTATTTTTAATAGCTATGTTGGGGAAAATAAAATCTATTATTAGTCTGTCAGAAATACATTACAGGGCTCTGCACATTTCATAATTGCTTTAGTAATTATATTGTCTTATAAAAATAAAGTAAATAACAATATCAATAAATGTTGGTACTGAGTAGAACACAAGCAATTATCACATATCTGTTTTACAACTTCTTTTCAAAGAGAAAAATTTTACTAAATTATAACCTGTATGAAATACCCCATTCCAGTTTGAGGAAAACTTTTAAAAGTATTCATAAATACTTCTAAAAGAAACATTTGCTTAGCAGCAACTCAGATCTATTGCTATCATATTACTATATATATATATATATATATGCATACTCTGAATTTAAAATATGAGTGTGAATATCTACTGATTTAAACATCATAAATGAACTTTGCTATTAAATAATGCTTACAAATTTAGCTTTCTACCCTTAGTTCAATTCTTTCTTTTGTAGCAAATTTATTTATTTGAAAATAACCATTTATCTTATTCCATATGTATTGACTCACAACTGTAGTAAACGTATGTTACTTTTTGCTAACCACAGGGCTGGACATAAGTTTTATTTTGTCTGCTCAGCATACATTCACCTATTTACTTTATTGGGAATACTCCCAATTTCTTTTCCAGAACCACCACACCTCCAGTCCACCTGGTTCAAGGGTATGCAGGTGGACAATTTCTCAACAAGATTTAATTTAAAACTATTTTCTAAAATTTTGGGAAAGATAAATATTTCCATGTTTCCATTTGAAGTTACTGATCTAATAGGATGAAGTTTTGGATATAGAAAGATAATCTTGCCAACTTGATACAGAGGAAACGTCTCTGCCTTCTCGAAATTTAAACCATTATAGGAAACAATAGGACTATTATTTGACAAAACACAGAATCCTGAGGAGAAATTTGAGACTCTGGAATTTTTCATTCCTGAAGCTAAAATTCTCAGTTTTACTTGGAAAGGGCCTATGAATTTGCAGTTTGAATTTAGTTTTTTATCACCACAAAGAATGCTAAATAGTTCAGAAATTTTACTTACAAAACATCCTTTAAAAGGAAACATTTTATAAAAAGAAAAAATCCAAGTTCTCTTCAATATGAATTCTTTAGACAGAAACTAGATCAAACAAGTCGTTATGTATTATAAGCTTTCTAAATCTATGCTATGATAGATATAAGTGAACTCGGTTTTTCAATTTGTGGATCACAGTGTGGTTATATTTTCAACCACAATACCTTTGAAAAATCTAATTGGTTTCAATTAAGGTAAGTTAATATAAATCATTTCCACCATTTAGATGAAAACAGAAAAACTGACAAGTTCCTTCAATCATAACATATAAAAACCATCCATAAAATACATCAGGCCCAGCTGTGTCTAGCCATCTGATTTGTGTTTTGTTTCACTTTTTCATGGGAATATTAATGCAGTGACGAAAAAAAGCTAGGTCATGCAATCAGAAGGCTTAAAGGCAACTCTTACAAGCACTGTGAATTTGAACAACTCTCTCTTCACATTCGGAAATCTGTTTCTTTCTGTATTCTGATAATATTTAACATGTAGAGTGGTGGCTGTGATTGATGAGACCATGCTTGGGAGAATATTTTGGGAACTCTTAAATGCTATACAAATACTATAGATGTGTATGTTTGTGTGTGTGTGTGTGTGTGTGTATAAATATATACATATAAATGTATTCTATGTGCTAGGTTTATGTTAATGTACAAAATTAGATTCCACACACTGAGAAACTTTTATGTAATAAAATACTGTGTGAGGTACTTCCATTCCCTGGAGCCAAGACCCCTGTCTACAACAAGACATACTAACTTTAAGTTGAGTATCTGCCAATGTCCAGCTATGTGACCTTTGGCAAGTCTATTTGACTTCTTGATGACTTAGTTTCCTCATTTATAAATAATAATTATTATTAATTTGGCTAACACACACAAAGAGCTTACAACAGTAAGATCTACAGCTGGCACATGATAGGCATTCTACTGCTATTAACTTTTAGTTGGAACAGTCCTTAGCTAATTCTATGTTGTGGCTTGCTCAACCTGTGACTCAGGTTCAGTTCTCTCAGATAAGGCCCTGTTAGGTTTTTCCATTCTCTGTAGCCTGAACAGCATTTGTATACTACTTCTATTTCCCAGAATGCTGAAAAATGTCAGGCAGGACACTGAGGAAGAGAGCCCAGAGAAAACAAGTTGTCACATTCTAGCCTCTGGAGACAATCAGGATTCCTGGAGAGGTGACAGTTCCCCCTTTGGGTGTTAGCAATGGGCAACACATGTTATGTTTGCTTGTTTGTCACTGGATCTTCTCTGGTGGATGATGAGATCATTAAGGCCATGGGTCATTTTAAATTTATTGGACCAAGTCCAGAGAATTTTCAGCTACAGGAGAGAAATCAGAAGCTAAAGATGGGAGCCGGGCAAGCATAAGAAAGAAAAGGAAGTGGAAAGGGAAGTAGGAATTGCAGACAGTTGCATTAGTCTGCAAAGCAATGGACTTAGAGTGCAAAAACCAGACATGTTGCTGATGATGATAACTCTCCACAGAGATTAGGTGAAGAGTATATAAAATGACAACAATAATTCAAAGTCGTAGTAACTGTGACATGAAGAGTGTCAGTGGAAACAGTTGGTGTCAAGTAAAAAGGATCAACTGTTTTCTAATCTCTGGAGTCACTGGTGGTCTGGCTAACACTCAGATGTTTTTGAAGCAATTGGAGTTTCCTCCCAGTGCTCTAGAAACCAACAGAGATATTTGAGATAGTAAAAAATGAGTGGAAATTGATTTATCTGAGGGATAGTTCCTCCGTGACCTCAGTAAAAGAAAAAAATATTCTGGGACACTTTTATATTAAGCTATTTGAGATATCTCTCTATCTCTCTACCTATTTATGTGTGTATACCCCTGCTCCCATGTCCCAAAAAAGAGCTCCTAAAAACCCTTCTAGAGTTGCTAGGGGAATTTTTTGTTCTATTTAATGTTTAACTCTGGTTACGAACACAGAGACCCTAAGACTTCTTCAATTTCCCAAGCGACAAGCACATCCTTTGTTTTGATGAGACAATTTCTAATGGGTGTTTGGACAGCCCATTGAGTAGGTAGGAAATGAAGGCTGAATTGATCTCCGAAGATTCAAATAACAATGCCTATGTAATGCAGCGTCCACGAAACCCCAATAGGCCAGGGTGCAGAGAGATTCTGAATGGCTGATAAGTGGAGGTACCTGGATGGTTGTACACTCAGAGAGGGCATAGAACCTCCATGCCTCTGCCTTCCCATACTTTACCCTGTGTATCTTTCCTCTCTGACTTCTGTATATATTTTATGTATCTTCTGTAATAGATTTTATGATAAATGGGTAATCATAAGTGAAGTGTTTCCTTGCGTTCCTTGAGCTGCTCTAGCAAATTAATTCAACCCAAAGGGGAGCTCTCGAAATACCTGATTTCTAGCCTGTAAGTCAGAAGTAAAGGTAACCTGATACCTGTGACTGGCATCTAAAGTAGAGAGTGTTCTTGTGGGACTAAGTCCTTAAGCTGTGGGGTTTGATGCTATCTCCAGGTAGACAACGTTAGAATTAAGTTAAATTATAAAACACCCAGTTGATGTCCACCAGAGAACTGGTTGTTAGTGATGAGAAACACCCACAAATTTTGGTGATGGAAAGTGAAGTGCTTTGTGTTGTATAGAGCATAAATTTAGGAAAAGTAGCTTTAGTTTTCCAGTTGCTTGTGTTTCCACACCCATGTGTATGGGTAAAAACTCAGGCACATTTGGTGAGCACAGGCAAAATGCTCTGTGTTCACAGTGTGAGAATAGGGAAAACACATTTCGTTTTTTCCTATCTTGTATAATATGTATTTCCTTATATCTATCTTCTATCTACAATTATTTTAAATATAGATCAATATATGGTTAATATTTCACCCTATGCACCAACGGGTATATAGACTACAAAGAAGTTTTATGAATGCTGCAGAAAAGCTCCTCAGACATAGAATAACCCATAGTTTTGATTACTCAACTGCACCTACTCTTTTGCTCTTACTTGTACTTTATAACAATAATGATAGCAGCAGTAAAATTATGCCAAACACAGCTATATGTTACATAAATGAAAATTTCCAAAAGATTTAGAGGATACATTGAAAACAACTTTAATGTATTTAATCGGATGAAATGGAAGGAAAAAGTTGACATACACTAAGATGTGAACAATTGTAGGAGAAGCCAGTTTAAGGTAAAAGACTAGGAGTTCAATTTTGGACATGAGTTAACATATTATCCAATTATTAATGTAGTAGGAGACAGATCTTATACAAATTCTCCCTCCCTCCCTTCCTCCCTCCCTTCCTTCCTTTCTTCCTTCCTTCCTTTTTTTTTCCCCCAGAGGGAGTCTTCCTATGTCAGACATGCTTGAGTATAGTGGCGCCATCTCAGCTCACTGCAACATCCGCTTCCTGGGTTCAAGCAATTCTGCTTCAGCCTCCCGAGTAGCTCGGATTACAGGCATGCACCACCACACTCAGCTAGTTTTTTGTATTTTTAGTAAAGACGGGGTTTCACCATGTTAGCCAAGACGGTCTCAAACTCCTGACCTCGTGATCTGCCTGCCTCAGCCTCCT
>NW_012104809.1:4594986-4612346 GCF_000951045.1 Mandrillus leucophaeus
AAAAAAAAAAAAAAAAAGAAAGAAAATAAAAGAATATATATATATATTCCCTGTGAAAAATTTATCAAACCTTGGAATGTTTAGTAGCATAGAGAATGTGTTTTACAGATGAGTTTTTGTCACATAAATTTTCAAATTTTATTTTGAAGTACTGTAAGAAACACTTAATTTTTAATATACCTGCACTTAAATATATTGACTAATTAATTAATTAATTTATGGAAATAGGGTCTCACTCTATGGCTTAGGCTGGAGTGCAGTGGTGCAATCACAGCTCACTACAGCCTTGGCCACCCTGGCTCAAGCAATCCTTCCACCTCAGCCTCCCAAGTAGCTGGGACTACAGGAACACTCCATCACATACAACTAGTTTTAAAATTTTTTGTAGAGAACGAGTCTCCCTGTGTTGTGCTGGCGATCTCAAACTCCTCAGCTTAGGCGATCATCCTGCCTCAGCCTCTCAAATTGCTGGGATTATAAGTATGAGCCACTGCTCCAGCCTATCTGCATTTTTAGATAAAAGATATGTGCATTAGATATTTTTGATTAACTGTTTTCTCTAAACATAAAAGTTGGATCTCAACATATTCTACTTTGTTTTGTTTTTCTGGCTTTCCTTACTCTGTTCTTTCTGAATTAAACCTTATAATAAACCGTATTTCCTGGCAATCTACAACTTCACCTCTAGGAGTGTCATTTCCTAATCAGCCCATTCTTCTGGATGTAGGTTAAGTTAGGTGTCTTTTCTTTGTGCTCCTAAATGTCATTTCTACAATTTGCAGTAGCATTTTCACATAACACTGTCATTATTAACTTAGGATAACTGCTTCATTAGATACTAACCTCTTTGGGTACAAGGAACATAAGCTCATTTCTATCTTCAGCACTTCTTTCAGTGAACTTTAATATTTTGTTTTTATGAAAGCCTGCTAGCCTCCAGGTACAATACAAATTGAAACAAATTCTATCCCCTAAGATTTTACAGTCCAGTGGAAAACATTCAGTGCAATGCAAAAGTTGTAATAATAAAGACAGGCCATACCTATTGAGGTACTTGTTGAAGGAACAATAGAAAAATTAAGAATTTCTGATCAGGTAAACAGAATCAATGACAAAGTAAAAGCTTTTACAACTGTTCCTGGAGCAATGACCTAAATTTCCCACTTTTTTTTTACTTTGACTCAAAGATAATACAAAATTGTCCTGAGCATTTTTTTGGTTATTAAGGATGCCTAGTTTTTTCAATAAGCATACATTCTAAAACTCAAAACCGGCTGGGTGCCATGGCTCACACCTGTAATCCCAGTTCTTTGGGAGGCCGAGGCAGGTGAATCACCTGAGTTTAAGAGTTTGAGACCAGCCTGACCAACATGGTGACACCCCATTTCTACTAAAAATACAAAAAACTAGTAGGGCATGGTGGCAGGCGCCTGTAATCCCAGCTACTTGGGAGACTGAGGCAGGAGAATCAGTTGAACCCTGGAGGTTGAAGTTGCAGTGAGCTGAGATAGCGCCACTGCACTCCAGCTTGGGCAACAAGGGCAAAACTCCGTCTCAAAACAAAAACAACAAAAAATCATCTAAAAACCAATCTATTTCCTTGTCCTGTGAAAGAATACCAGAATACCCAAATATTCCTTTTAAATTTTCATTAATATAATGTTCATGCAAAGTATAATACTTTTTATGAAAAGCGAGTGATCCCACTATTTTTCTTTAAAGCATAAATTCATATATATATATATATATATATATTCCCGCTACTCTATAGAGTCTTCAGTTTAATGCCAAACAATGCCTTACACATAAAATATAGCATATCCTTCTTATGATCAGCTCATCACATATATATTCTATAATACATATAACTATTTATTTATGGAAACAGGGTCTCACTCTGTGGCTCAGGCAGGAGTGCAATGATGCAATCATGGCTTACCACAGCCTTGACCTCCCTGGCTCAAGAAATCCTTCCACCTCAGCCTCCCAAATAGCTGGGACTACAGGTACACACCGTCACATTCAACTCGTTTTTAAATTTTTTGGAGAGAAGGAGTCTCCCTATGTTGCCAAGGCTGATCATGTAACAAATATGTTTTATATATTTGTTATTTAAATGCATGTACACTGTTATTTATATTTAAATTATTTATATTATCTTATTTCTACAGGATTATTTTCTCACAAAAAACATTTTCCATTAGCAGCAAATGATAACATGCTAGCCCCATTCTATTGTGCACGACTTCTGTCGTATTATTGTTCAAAATGTAAAAATAACAATAGTCAGTAGAGAGTTAAAGAGCTGAAATTACTCATTCTTTGGCATATAAATATATAGATTTAATTATACCAAATATATTGGAAATTTCTTATATACAAAACTGTCACATATTTAAAAATACAGTATCTAGTCATTTTTAAAACAATTTGATTTCATTTTTAGAAAAGGAAGCGACAGTCATATTGGTTGAAGTTAGAAACATATTTAGCAGCCACACATTTGAGTAGCACGAAATGGAAATATAAATTAAAATTTTAAAATAACTACCATTTATTTTGCTTGTATTATACCCAAAGGATTTCAGCAACATGGGAGCTAATGTAATATAATGACATCTGTCTCCATCCCAGGCTCAATTTCCTTCCATGTTAATTGAATGTCTTGTGTGTTCCAGGGACTGTTCTAAGTGCTTGGAATGTATCATGCAACAGAAGATACAAAAACTGCCACCAGGGTGGAACTTCCAGTTGGGAGAAATATGCAATGAATAGCAAACATAATAAGGAAACTGTATTGTGTACCTAAACACGAAAATATAAAGTCAAGTAGAAGAGGAAAACTGACCTGCGAGTGTTGGGAGGAGGGTAGCTTGCAGAATTAAATGGAGTAACAAGGTTTCAGCATGGGCTTATTGGAGAGCAATAGTTTGAGCAAAGATTTGAAGGGCTAAAAGGAGTTATTTAGAGGAAAATAATTGCAGGCTTAGCAAATGTCTTATGTGTTCGCAGGTAAACCAGAAGGCCAGAATGGCTGCAGGAAAGGGATTGGGGGCAGCAAGGAGGAGGTTAGAATACGCAGGTCATGGGGAGCCATCTCACAGAGGACTCTGAAGCCAGTGTGGGCACTTTGGATTTTATTCTGAGTAAAATAAATAATAATTGGAGGGTTTTTGCCAGACAGAGGATGCAACTTGGTATATTTTACTGAAATACATTATATTAGTGTTATCTCCTTTATTCCTGATAAAATTAATATTGGAGACTATGGGTCATATAGAAAGATTTACCTAGCATGGCTCTGGTCAAACTGGAGGATAGAGGCCTTTCCACAGGAGGTTTTCCCCTCATACCTGTGCCATGGAGAAGCAGACAGGGATTCATATTTTCTGTCCTGCAAACTGGATTCCTATCCTATAAAGGAAAACAAACAAAAAAGAGTGTGGAAATAAAGGGGTATTTTTTTTTTTCATTTCCAAATTCTCTAATTAGATTAAAGAAGTGAGTGAGGCACATAGAGCAGTCATTCAGGAGTATTGTGTGAAGAGCTTCCCAAGTGGAATAGAACCTCAGGAGTGGGGAAGGAATGATTTCTTCCAACAGATCCATTCTTGCCTGCTCATCTGCAATGCAGAGTCTGACCCTGCAGAGAAGATGAGAAGATATGAAATTATCTAGCCTCTAGGATTAATTAGTCATTTTTATTCAGGTGAGGGCTACAAGGCCATTTGGCCCTCCTCCTAAGTCTTATCTTTGAATCCAGTTTTAATCAGTAATAGTAGTTTAATCTACATTAATCTGATTTCTCATCTATCAGTTGCTTGTAAATGGGGAGAGGTGTTATCCATTAATCACTTAAATACAATCAGAATGAAAACCTGAATGACAAAAGTAGTGGGCAGGGGATTGGGGGGGGTGGGGTGGGTGTTGCCAGAAAGTGTCATGTGGAAGAGAAAAGAGAGAAGTGCTTTTCCTCTGATAAGAAAACTCTCCAGACAAGAGCATTACCACCAACTCCATCATTAATTAGAAGCATTTGAGTTCTACAGTCACAGTATTTGCATTGAGTTTCTCCTTCAAGGCAGAGGCATCTGAATCCCCATCATCAGCAGTGACCTTTGGGTTAATTGGAAGCAGCAGTTGCACCCAAGTGTCCAGATACAGGAAGACATACCTTTAAACTACAGCTGACATGATGTAAAAGTAGAGAGAAGAGTCAGTTCAGGGGTCCCTACCATATATTCAAAAGTATGATGGAGTTGGGGTGGTACAAGCCATGAAATAGCTATCATTTATATTTGGGATATCTAATAAAATTACTGGCTCTTGTCACTTAAGAGATCACCACAGACTAATTATAAAGGTGTCATTTGAGGTGAACCTGGAAGTTTGTCATTCGAAGCATTTGTTGGAGCAAGTATGTTTTAGATAAAGAAAATAGCAAGCTGATATCACAAAGGTGTAAACATGCTAACCTAATTCAAAGTAAAATTTCAAAAATATGTCTTACAGTTTGAATTTATGACAACTAAAAGGAATATATGTAGGACAGTAAATGGAAACTACCTATTAGAATTAAAATGTTCTCAGTAAAGCTTTATATGTATTCTTGAATTTTTTTTTAACCTGCAATGGAATTTCAGAACTTAACTTCAGTTTCAAGTTTGGGGTCCTTATTACTGGAATAATTCCTTGCAAAACTATGCAAAAGGAGCATCTATGTTTAATCGAAACAAGAAAGGATGGGGACTGGAGCAATGCTAGGAAAGTTATTTCAGTTGCATGATTCTCAAAGTTCAATGTATAGAGCAATAATGTGGGAACCTGTTAAAACACAGATCCTAAGATTTCAGCCCTAGATATTTGAACTCATTTGCTCTGAAAAAAAGGCACACTGGTCAACATTGTAATAAGCTCTGTGCATGAAGCTAAAGTATATTGTCCAACACATGTTGAGCAATGCTGTAGTCGTTTAAATTAGAAGTGGTGAGTGCTTGAACCTGAGAATGGCAATGGAAATGAAAAGAAGACGATAGACCAAGAGACATTTTGAGCTTTCATCCATTAGGATTAAAAGACTAGGTGAACATACTGGTGAAAAAAGACTCACAAGTCATTCTTTTTATTATTATTATTGTACTTTAAGTTCAGGGGTATGTGTGCAGAACATGCAGTTTTGTTACATAGGTATACACGTGCCATGGTGGTTTGCTGCACCCATCAACCCGTCACCTACATTAGGTATTTCTCCTGATCCTATCCCTCTCCTGGCTCCCCACCTCCTGACAGGCCCCAGTGTGTGATATTCCCCTCCTTGTGGCCATGTGTTCTCATTGTTCAGCTCCCACTTATGAGTGAGAACGTGCAGTGTTTGGTTTTCTGTTCTTGTGTTAGTTTGCTGAGAATGATGGTTGCCAGCTTCATCCATGTCCCTGAAAAGGACATGAACTCATCCTTTTTTATGACTGCATAGTATTCTATGGTATACATGTGCCACATTTTTCTTTTTCCAGTCTATCACTGATGGGCATTTGGGTTGGTTCCAAGTTTTTGCTATTGTGAATAATGCTGCAATAAACATACGTGTGCGTGTGTCTTTATAGTAGAATGATTTATAATCCTTTGGGTATATACCCAGTAATGGGACTGCTGGGTCTAATGGTATTTCTAGTTCTAGATCCTTGAGGAATCACCACACTGTCTTCCACAATGGATGAACTAATTTACACTCCAACCAACAGTGTAAAAGCATTCCTAATTCTCCACATCCTCTCCAGCATCTGTTGTTTCCTGACTTTTTAATGATCACCATTCTAACTATGAGATCGTATCTCATTGTGGTTTTGATTTGCATGTCTCTAATGAACGGTGATAATGAGCTTTTTTCATTTTTTTTGGCTGCATAAATGTCTTCTTTTGAGAAGTGTCTTTTCATATCTTTAGCCCACTTTTTGATGATCTTGTTTGTATTTTTCTTGTAAATTTGTTTAGGTTCTTTGTAGATTCTGGATATCAGCCCTTTGTCAGATGGATAGATTGCAAAAACTTTTCCCCCATTCTGTAGGTAGTTTATTTTGCTGTACAGAAGCTGTTTAGTTTAATTAGATCCCATTTGCCAATTTTGGCTTTTGTTGCCATTGCTTTTGGTGTTTTAGATATGAAGTCTTCTCCCATACCTATGTCCTGAATGGTATTGCCTGGGTTTTCTTCTGGGGTTTTTATGTTTTTTGGTCTTACATTTAAGTCTTTAATCCATCTTGAGTTAATTTTTGTATAATGTGTAAGGAAGTGGTCCAGTTTCAATTTTCTGCATATGGCTAGCCAGTTTTCCCAATACCATTTATTAACAACTCAAGCCCCAATAGTGAAGTGAACATTGATGTTTTCAGTAAAATTAAAAAAAAAAAAAACCAAAAACCAAAAAACAAACAAATAAACAAAAAACTTCAGAGGACTTACATTTTAGTGCAGGAAAATAAATTTTTTTCAAGAAGACATCTTGAGTTTCAGGTGGCATAAGGAAAGCAAAATGGAGATGCTCTCTAGGTACTTTGATGAGGGTCAGGGAGAGTGAAGAAAGTTAAAGACTTAGACTCAGCAGTCACTTATCCATAGGTAACAAACGAGACTGTAAAAGTGGATGAAAGAAATGTGAAACTCTGAGAAGCCATATAGCTAGGGGAGGGGAGATTTGGAACTAGCAATAAAAAATCATGTTTTTCCTGTCTGGGCACAATGGCTCACACCTGTAATCCCAGCACTTCGGAGGCCTAGGTAGGGGGATCACCTGAAGTCAGGAGTTCAAGACCAGCCTGAACAACATGGTGAAACCCCATCTCTGTTAAAAATACAAAAAGTAGCTGAGCATGGTTGCAGGTGCCTGTAATCCCAGCTACTCAGGAGTCTCAGTCAGGAGAATTACCTGAACCTGGGAGGCGGACTGCAGTGAGCCAAGATCACACCACTGCATTTCAGCCTGGGCGACAAGAGCAAAAGTCTATCTCAAAAAATAAAATAATAATAAAATCATGTTTTTCCTGAGACTTAACCATTAAAACAAAATTCAAATGTAAAGCAAATGTTAATGTGGGGAAGAAGGAAAGACAGCATAATCCAGGCAGAGGCCACAACCACTGAGGAAACTGAGACTAGAGACAGAGAGGGAGGGAAAAGTCAATGCCTGAATTGCTTCTTGTGACTGAAGGGTTAGGGAGAAGCTGTCTTCTGATGACCTTTGTCTTTGTAGACCAAGTGAAAATTTTTAATCTTTACATTAAGAGCAGTGAGAAGTCACATGTTTCTAAAAAAATAAAAAATAAAAAAAGTTGGGAATATTTCTAGCACAGGGTGCTGAGTACATACCATAAGATGCTGTGCTGTTCTAATTCTGGAGCATGGTTGGGCTGCAGCATTGACTCAAGTCTGTTGTTGCTTTTCCAAATGTACCTTACAGGACAGTTACATGTGTTATGAAGAAATTGCCTTTCTAGGTGTTCATTCTGAATCCACTCTTACTCATTTTGTTATTTTGAAAAACTTATTTAATTTCATGCTTCTTAACTTTGGTTTCATATTCGAACCATCTAAAAATACCAATGCTTGGCCCCACCTCCCACAGATTCTAAACTCAAGCACTGGTGATATTTTAAAAACATATGCAGGTGTTTCTAACGTGTATTCAAAACTGAGAACCAGGGACTGTCACTAAATGTTTCAGTTATTTATCTTGAAAATGGGCTGATTATAATAATACCTAATACTTGGAGATGATATAAAATGAGGTGGCGTTTGGAAACGCTAAGTGTAAGCTAGCCATGTATTTAAGTGTATATTATCTCTTGTCATAGTCACTTACTATAGTGATTCGAGTGCTGAAAAAGACTCTTCCATGAAAAAGATCCATGAGGAAAGCTTTTTCTATAGCTTCTGGCCTGTTACTTTAACTTGTAATGGTTTTCTTCCTTCAACTAGTCATAGAAGGCCTGTGGTTTGATGTGTTGCAAGGTTTCCCTGCTTTCTGTTTATAGACATATTAAAATTTGTTTGCATCATTCTTTCCACATGTGGGATACCCAAGCACTTTGTTCTTGCTCGTTTCTTGTTGAATATATATTTTTTTCCCACCCTTCTATCCCACAATCTGTTGGCCTTCTTCACTTCCATGGCATGAAAAAGCAAAACAAACAAACAAACAAAAAAAACAAAACAAAACAAAAAATAACAAAGAACAAAAAAAAAAAACTAACAGCAGCAAAACCAAAAATCTCCTCTTTTCTCTGGAGGATGGACATTTAAACACGAGAGTGAAAATTTAGAAATGTGAGTATGATATTGATGTAATGCCTTACTTTAAAACTCAGTACAAATTGTGTTATGCAGAATAATTATAGAGCCAAAATTTTAAATGACATCACTACATTCTCCACATAAGTTTCTACATAGGGAACAGCATGCAGTGCTTTCTGCCTGAAGCTAGTGCTCCACCTCCATTCTAGAGTTCGCAGATGATATACAACTTTGAACTTGGTCATCTGAGTAAAGTGTGCATTTTCTAGCCTGGCTTTGATTCCTGTATTGATTCACTGTTGAGAGGCTGTAACTCAGTTTCTTGGCTTCTCATTTCTATCTGTCATGCATTGTGATTCATTATTGCTTCCACATTTGAGGATAATTTGTTTTCTGTTATTTTGTACTTCCTCAAATGTTCTCTAGCTAAGTCATACATGTATGCATGGTATCTTTCTTAAGGCCAGAGACCATGTTGCTAGGATGATTCTGGGCTAACGGAACTGGTCACAAGAGAACCACCATTTAAAAGAGCAAAGAAGGCCTAAATTTAATTTTCTAATTCAGTTATTAACAGTTTTATTTAACAAAGTTGACACATGTCCTCTCCAATGAGTAGATCATGCCTGTGTGACACAAATTAAAGTGATCAGGCTGCTGACCAGGCCTTTGTTTTTGTTTTTCACCACCTTTGGTCACTTTATTCCCATGATTATGCTGAGCTATGTTCCTTTCAGTACAATGCTTAGCCATAATCATAAACAGTCAATGATTTTT
The DNA here is from genome assembly GCF_000951045.1 of Mandrillus leucophaeus. Taxonomy (NCBI): domain Eukaryota; kingdom Metazoa; phylum Chordata; class Mammalia; order Primates; family Cercopithecidae; genus Mandrillus; species Mandrillus leucophaeus. The sequence goes on from NW_012104809.1 coordinate 4,604,050, forward strand.
GTCACATGAAAGCAAAATCAAAAGGAAAATTTTAAACATGTATTTTTTTTAAAAAAAATGTTATTACTTAGCTCTTTCAGAATAAGTGCTACATGTAAGTATTGAATATTTTGATTCTCTAATGCATCATTGAAGTTCATTAGATATATTTTACTAAATGAACATTAGAAATTAGATATAGAAATGGAGAATGGGATAAGGAAGTTGAAAATCTTAGCAGAGGCATTTTTCAGTTCATCGAGATAAGAACACCAGAATTTCATTGAAAGTCATATAAAAACATACAGTTTATTTAACTGTAACCTTTATTTTCCATTCTAACTTGAAAAACAGTGCTGCAACTTTTCAACTAATGCCACCTGACAGGAGCAGCAGAAGGGAGTACCACTGGCTTCCAAAATTATGACTGATTGTTTCAATGTAGAAACATTCTTGGTGTGATTAATGTTTACTGTTTTTACTAACAATATTTAGCTGAGTTCCACTGCAGGCACAAAAGCATTGCTTTAGGAGCTCTTTGAAGGAGATGATGTTCTTTTTGTGTTTGTTTGTTTTTCCTCCAAAATACTATACTATTCACAGTGCACTTACCTTCCAAGTTTTTAAATGCGAGTTTGTTTGAATTGAGTTTGATCTAAATGGCTTGGTAAATGGAAGTGAGGAAAAACTGTTTCAACTTTCTAGTACTTTCAAATGTTCCCATCTAACAGCTTCTAAATACATGGGTCAAAAAACACTTCAGTGGCCTAGGTAAAGACTGCAAGCAATGGAAAATGAAGTAACATTTGACAAACACCTTTTAGTGTTGGGCACTTAACAGTGTTTTATAAGTCTGAGAATGACTATGTAAGTTAAATGCGAGTAGCTCCATTTTTAAAATGAGGAAAATAAAATCCATTGAAATGTACTTAACTTGTCCACATCACTCAAAGGCCAGTTGCCAAGTCAGAACTCAAAACTTCGTGCTTCTGATCACAGAGACCTTGCTTAGCAGACATTTCTGTGTCACCTAGCTGGTCCAGCCACTCTTAATAAGGAGTAAGTGATTTCTCACTCTACCCTCTGTATGTTCAAGATGTTTTCCAAGAGACTTAAATTGATAAAAATTCACCCAAGAAACAGTATGATGTTTTTGGTCTTTTTCGGCCTAAGCCCTTAAATCTTAATAGGATCACAAACCCAGAACGTAAAAAAATAAACTGTACTAATCTCTCTTTCATGTATTTTGAGGCAATGATTAAAACAAATGTTCTTTTCTATCCTTGGAATAGTACTATATCCCAAAGTATTATTGTAAAACTCCAGAATGTTGGAGTTGAAAGAGATCTTGGAGATGATTTTATTTTATTTTATTTTATTTATTTATTTATTTTGAGACACAGTCTCTCTCAGCACCATCTTGGCTCACTGCAACCTCCATTTCCCAGGTTCAAGCAATTCTCCTAGTTCAACCTCCTGAATAGCTGGGGTTCCATACATGCACCACTATACCAGGCTAATCTTTATATTTTTAGTAGAGACTTGACTTTATGATGTTGGCCGGACTGGTCATGAACTCCTGACCTCAAGTGATTTGCCCTCCTTGGCCTCTCAAATTGCTGGGATTATAGGCATGAACCACCCTCCCAGGCCCCCATTTTCAACTCTAAATTTACATGTGAGAAAGTTGGAAGCTGAGTCTCAAAAGAGCTGACATGTAGGTTTCAATCTAGTCGCCAAGTTAAGTAGAATAGTTAGAATTAAAACCTAGGGATTGTAGTCCTTATCTCTGTGTTTTTATCCACAACACTATGAATAATCCTGCAACTGCAATGTTATTTTGCTTTCGCTTTATGTTCCTGTACACGTTTTCAGATATTTGTTCAATGTAATGTTTTAACACTCCTTCAAATAGTGAACCACACTTAACTTTTTTTCTCACTTGGGGATGTAAAAGGGAGTACTGAACAGGACCCTGTGTACTTGCATGCTTCTCCATTAAAGTAACCTGATTGTTACAGAAGTCTTATTGTTTTTACCAGGCTGAACATTGACTTGAGTTCGTTTGAATGGTATATTTTAAGCATTGTTGTCTTTGGTTGATTAACATTTGTCAGTTGACTTATCAATCTCATTGTCCTAAAATGTCCAAATATATATAAAGTACCTTAAACTAGTAGAATAAAAAATTTTCTGTTACAAAGAAAAATTACTAGAATTACTCTATTTCTATAGATGCTAATCCAGGACTCTGAGAGAGTTTCATTTTTATGTCCATATACATTCACCTACCCATACATGTGTCCTTTTGGTAGAGAATAATTTTTATTCACTTTCTCAATGAATAGCAAATTGCACTTGAGGAAACAAATGTTCTCACTGTACAAAATTGAAAATTGCTAATTTCTCACTTACATAGATTTCTTAGAACATCTGATACTTTTTCTATTCCTTCCATGAGAAATAACATTGTAAATTGAGCTGTTAAACTGATTCATGCTTAGACCAGCAGAAAAAGGCAGTAAGTGGCTCTGAATCTTTCATAAATGCAGCAGAAAAGATTTCTGTCTGTGCTTACCCCTTACCCCTGCTATTTTATGTCATAATGCATCATCACATACTGATGTTTGCTCTTGTGCAAGTCAGCAAAAAAAAGGATTACATCGTGTATGCTGGCCCTTTTCCTTAAATTAACTATGTCACTTTTGATTTGTTATGTTATTGAACCATGTTTCAGGCCTTTTTAACACTGACAACTATGGAACCAATATACATAGTCGTCCCCAGAGGTTTGCTATTTTGTCATCTGCACCCTGAACATTTTAAATATTTTTATTCAGCTAAAATGGTCTTAAAATAATCTAAAAGAATGCTCAACAGGGAAAGACATTGATAATGTGCAATGTAAACCGAGGGTTTGGGGTGACACTGTCTTGTGGAAATTTTGGTAGCGAGTGGAATTATTCTACAAATTCAGTTCTAAAACAAAATTTTAAAAAATGAATATTAAATGGCCTTAGGTAATACATAGTCTTAATAATCATTTTCATTCTCATATTTGTTTTCTGATAGCAAGGTCCAATAATCAGTTACATTTTGCCTGAAACTTCACTGATGAAGAATTCACTGCCTTCGTGGATGTTTCTGATACTCAACCCTCTCTTCATGGTGTTCACATTTTCCAAATGTGGTTTCATTTTCATCTATTGATCCCAAAATATCACCTGGAAATACTAAATGAAGGAATGGTGTACTTACTAAATACATTTGTGTAATATACTGTGAACAGGTAGTCTTATATTTTATTAGGCTTAATCTAGCAGAGAAGAAACAATATAATTTTTCTATTTAAATAGATTCATTTACTAAACTTCTATTGAGTTACAACTCTCCTTTAGGCTCTCGGATAAGTCCTGGGTATTCAAAGGGAAATAAGATGTGGTTCTTGTTCTCACAGAGTTCATGGTCTAGTGAAAAGACCGAAAAAAGGTAAGGGTGGAGTGATATGCCACACACTTGCTAAGTGACGCAGCACAAGTGTGGTTGCCTGTGTGTTTGTGTTAGAAGAGATAATGTTACTTCAAGGCCTTACCATAGGTGAAATCAGCAAAAGCTGGTTTCCAGTTAAAAGGTTGATGTGAAAATCTACATTACAACATTTATGAACTAATTAAGATAGTAGCTATTTTGTGACATTTGACATGGTGAATTTTAGAATGTTTTAGGTGCTGTGACATATATAGTCTGAAATCTTCAAATATGTCAGCTAGTAATATAAGAAAATTAAGAAGCAATGCTTCTGTTACATATAGTAGAAATAATATCTTTGCCATTTCTTGGAATTAAATTAACTATGGGAAGGTTAAAATGATATTAAATAAAATTGTGGATGCATGAATCAATTGTGAAGAAGAAATAAAGATAATTTTGTGAAAAGAGTGTTAGTATTTAAACAGCTACTAAATCAAGACTTAAAATACATTTTCCTGAAAATATGGTCACTTAAGGTTGTGTTTATATCAATCGAGAATTGATGATGTTAAAACTGAAATTTATTGAATTTTACAGTCATGTTACAGATTTAATTAAAACATTTTTGAGATTAGAAGGAAAATGGGTATGTATTTTTCTCATTTACTGATCTATTGTTTAGGTAGTCAAAAATCACCCACGCATGGAATGTGACATAGCCTCTACTGCTTTTATAGAAAGTAACTGGAAAAGAAAACCTTTGTAGGTTAAACCTAAGACCCAGTAGTTTAATGTCTAAATGACAGATGATTATGAAAAAAGAATCATGTGCTCTCTTCTCTCTCTTCCTCTTCCTATTCTCACTGTAACTCAATGTAGTTGCTTTGTTCGAATTTGAAATAAGCTGTTTTCTAATCGAGGATGTTATGGATAATCAATCATATGGGGAAGAAAAGAAGTGCTTAATATGGTTCGTAAGCATTCTCCAAGTTTGCAGAAATTATTTGTACAGGAGAGTGACATGATCTTTCTGTCTTGCTCATGGAGGAGGTTTCCTAGTGGGAAATTAGTGATGAAAATAAAATACCGAAATGTCAAATCATTTATGTTTCTAAAAGCTGAAATAATTTCAATTTACACACCAAGACAAAGTAAGGCAATGAAATCTTTACAAACATGCCTTTTTTTTTTCTTCATAGCATTCATAGCTCTAATGCATTTACAAGATGTTAAATCACACAGTTTTAAAGAAATCAGATTGAAATGGGAAACAATTTTCTAACATATTTGAATCTACTTCCAGGACTAATGTAGACACTCCCCAGAAACTTTGTATATCAATTTAGCTATTAATGGAAGTTGACATGCATTCACTCAGGTTGGTGCATTGCACCAGTGCTGATTGTACCAGCTACATGGGGGAAACATGAAGAAAACCAGTGGTTTAGGATTTGTTTTGCCTGAATAACTTTTTACAGTCCTTCCCAATATTATGACTCAGTGAAAGTATATGAATTCCTGATTAAAACTGGCTTTCAGCAATACAAAGTCTGCACAAAATAAGGAAATAAACTATTTCAGTATCTCAATATTGAAACATTGACAGTACTCAATAAATAAATGTCGATGGAATGAATGAAGAGGTAGTTAGACAACTAATACTAAAGTAACACAAAATTACATGATAAAAATTTACCACGGAGGTGGACCATATACCAATGATTAATGTGTCTGCATTGTTATTGTGATACTTTACTAACATGTTATTGTCCATCTCAAATAAATAAGTTGTTACTTATTGAATGAACCTCATTCATTAAGTAAGACTCTTTAAATAGTTGGTACTTCTAGAGGCAATCATAAACCCCAGTCAGAGTCACTAAATATATGCTGCACTGTTCTATGGTCAACATGGTTATGCTAGAAATTATAGTTCCTAGGAGCCTCTTTTCTATATCATTTTAACTTATAAATAATTACTAAATGGGAAGCAGCAGTGAAGAAATGGGCATTAGGTTTGAGATGAGCATATTGTCTTTGAAATACTCATAGGGTGACACAGATATTTCCCAATTTGTCTCTGCTCTTAACTGCTCTGCATCCAACTCTACTTTCTGACTGTTAGCTATGCTAAGAGCAAACCAAGTTCATTCCCCAAATGATTTGATGCAAACTTAGGAAGTAAGATAACCTCAAAGAGCAAAGAGCCAACATGATTCCACAGACTTCTACACCAGCCCTATTGATGGTGCTGCTACTCTAAAAGCTAGATGTAATGAGCATCGATATCTCCTGAAATATTCCATGCAATTCTATTTCTCCAACCTGTTTTGGGGGGCCTTTATTTCCCTGGATCCTACTTCAATAGTGTAACATCTGACTCCATTAGCAAACTCATTGGTTCATAGTTCTTATGATAGTAGTTCTGCTTTTCTTATTTTATCCAGCCTAAGATTATCACAATGATATCTCCCATCTTCATGCTCAAGAAGGTGGAAACCATTTCTCTGCTCTCTTGAATCAGAGTCTAGGAGTTGGGCCTATGACCGCTTTGACCAACAGAATAAGAAGAAAGGGATGTTGTGCCATTTTCAGGCCCAAGGCTTAATTGGCTTGGTATATTTTGATTTTTCTTACAGAACACATGCCGTAGAGAAGCCAGTCTCCATATAAGAATCCTGACTACTCTGAGATTTCCATGCTCTGCAGAAGGCCAAGCCAACTGTATGACGAATAAATGTTAAGAAAAAGAGCTGATCAACCAATTCAGAATCACTCCAGCCTCCCCAGCTGGGGTCCCAGACACTTGAACTGGTCCAGTTCATCCAAATTTCTCACCATTCTGGATGCAATTGACATTTGATAGCAACTGCATGTGATATTTGGAGCAAGAACTTCTGTCTGAGCCCAGTATACTCAAAGATCCACGAGAGACAATAATATATGATGTTTTAAAATATTCAGGCTTGGAATTTCTTCTTAATGTAATATTAAATAACAAAAGGAATGAATTACAAGCGTTGTATTCTTCCTTGGTACCCTGTTTTCACCACTGTAGCTCATTCGATAAGGAATTCAGCAATTGCTAAGTGAAGTGGGGCAACCCATTTGAAGTACAATACATTGTTTAACTTTTAATAATTTCATTGCTGGGTTTACTTTCATAATACTTTCCATAATAATTTCATTGCTGGGATCATTTGCTGTGCAAGATTTACAAGCATTATTGAGACTACAGTGCCACAAAAAACAGAAACTATTTCTTAAAGCCATAAATGACTGAGGTCCTACAGGCAAAAAAACAAAAACAACAACAACAACAACAAAAAAACGATATTTTAACAAAGAATATGCACTGTCTCCAAATTTTGTCATAAATACATTTTATATTACCATGTTTTATATTATCCAATACCATCCAGAAAGCGTGTTAATTTTTATTTGCCCCTTTATGTTTCAAGACAGTTGGAGAAGGCTGGAGGAACGTGTGACTCAGAGACTTCTGCAACAAGAGTTTCAGCCTTTCAGTAATTACTTAAAACTTACTTGAAATTCACAGCTGATGAGATTTTGTTGGTACTACAGGGCAGAAAGGAGTCTCAGTAAAGTAGTTATTGCACAGAAATTTACTTCGGTGGTGGTAATTCTTGCAACAATAAGACAAAATTTTGAGTTCCTCATTTACTATTTATCAATATTTTATGTTTGATTTAATAAATTACTTAATCTCTGAGACTTAGTATGCTGTATGTAAAATAGAGACTGAATCCTACATATATATTTATTTTATTTTCTTCTTTTTAAAATTCCTTCCTTCTTCCCTCCTTCCCTCCTTCCTTCCTTCCTTCCTTCCTTTTTTCCCTCCTTCCTTTCTTTTTTCCTTCCTTCCCTCCCTCTCTCCCTCTCTTCCCTCCCTTCTTCCCTCCTTTCTTTCTTCTTCCCTTCCTCTATACCAAAGAGTTTGGTATCCAAAAATTTCTCAGTGAAAATTAATACCCTTTTTCTCTTAACTCCCACTGTAGCTCCACACTCCTCCTCTTCCACCTTACTCCATTTCTGGTTTTGTTTTGTTTTGTTTTGTTTGTTTGTTTTTATCTTTTCTAGCTACATTCAGATTTCTGGTTTTCTAATTCAATATTGTATAATACTGTATCTGTTTCTGAGTATGAACAACTGCTATATCCTAACTATGCATTGACTGGCATCTTCTACCTTTCTCCGTATGATAACAGCTAAGATTAATTGAACAATTATTACATGTGAAGCATTACCTTAATGCAGGTATTATTAATATGGCTGTTCTACAAATGGGAGTTTCAAGGACAGAGAGTGACTAATTTCACATAAGTCAGAAAGCTAATAAGGGAAATAGTGTTTTGGACTAATTAAATTAGTGAGACAGCATCTCCTTCCTAAGAGCAGGGCTTTAAAATTTTTAATAAAAAGTCAAAATTTACACTTTGTTTATACCAGTGTTTCTCAAAATGTGCTCCATCATCAACTCTATCAGAATTTTCTTAAATGCTTCTTAAAATACAGATTCTTAGGCTCCAAACCAGTAATGGAAATGAGAAACTTGAGGTTTCTGTGGAAGAGTCCAAGCCTTTCATAGAATTTCCCAGTGATTCTCGGAACAAAAATGTTTGAGAGCCATTGTTTATAGTTGTTTAGACATAACAATGGGCCACACCATGTCCCTGACTATTTAATACATATCTACATCTGTTTTTTTTTTTTTTTAAATATTATAAGGCCCAGGGCTGTAAAAATAAATGCAATAGTTAGGGTTTGCATGTAGTCCTTCCCCATTCTTATAATCCCTATGATTCTGAGGTGTTTTCTACTCC
>NW_012104809.1:4613596-4619965 GCF_000951045.1 Mandrillus leucophaeus
TATTAAACATTTTTTTTCACTGGTCTATAGGGAATGAAAAAGAGGACCCTACTCTTGGCAATAATTTCTGAATTCTACAATGCTCAAATGACCAATTATTTATTCTCACTAATGAATCCCCAAGTAAACTTGTGATTAGTTAATATAGTCTGACTTAGCTGGGAGGCTGATTTCATACTTTGTTGGGCTTCTTGCCATTTTTTGGAAGAATTTAGTGCTTAATATTTATTATTAATACATTAATGTTAATATTGTATTTAATATTTATTACAAATTTATGTAAAATATAATTCCTCAAATCTACATATGCCTAAAAATATTAATTTGTAACATCATTCCACAAAATTTCATCAAATTTGAAATATTCACATTTATGAAAATACTAACTCAGTTATTCAAAAAGTCAAGAAGACTTTAAATTCATTTCAAAAGATATTTATATTCTTTTTAGAATTACATCATGCTATGTAATATTGAAAACTTTAAAAACAAAACCCTAGATTTGAGTTGTCTTAAAGAGTTAGAGTGGTGGACAAAATAAATAACATAATTTTATCTTAATGCTTAGAAAACATGGGACATAAATGATGGCTAATAATCTGCTAAGAATGAATACAAACAAGATTTGAAATAAAAGTAAGCAATAATATGGTTTTGAATACAAAATTAAAACTTAATGTTAATATTCAAAGACAATTTTATTTGTGTTGATATGCACACAATTAGAATTAACATAAACTGAAACAGTACACAATGATAGTACCATAGTATAATGAATTCAGGGTAGATAGATGTGACTATAGGAGTTTATAAATTTTAATGGGTAAAACATGTGAATTCAATTGTTCATTTATTTGCTGTTTCATTTAACACATAATTATTGACTCTCACTTTCTTGTGGTGCTGTTTCAGGCCCCTAGGATCTGCAGTAACAACATAACTAAATTACCTGGCCTCGTGGAGTGTACTTTTTAGTGGGGTAAAATAGAAAATGAGTAGATAAATAAGACAATGTCAGCCATTGTCATGGCTGTGAATGGTAAGTTGTGCGGGAACACTAAATTGTTTTAATAACTGAAAAAATCAGATTCAATATCTAACTTTTTCATAATTATGCTGAATTAAAAGCAGATCTTCCAACTATGGCAATAACATCCCTGCAATATGCTTTAGCTTTACCAGTGCAAGTTTATGGGTCTTATAGATTTCATCTGACATTTAAATACGCTAATCGTAAAACAGGTAACACTTGTTATTAAAATGTTGCATTATGTGGAATGTACAAAGTGTTGTCAACCTTATGCCATCAATAATTACATTTTCTGGGAATTAAGTAACTCCAACTATTCTATATGGTAAAAATAGCTATGACTGGGAGGATGAAACAAGCAGGAACAAAAAAGAAAAATGTCTTACAGCTTGTTTCTTATAGCTTTTTAGTTTTTTATCTTGTTTTAGTCCCATTACTATTGTTAAATTTGATGAGCGCTGATATACAAGAGTATTTCTTTAATTGAAATTGTCCCGTATAGGACCATATAATTGCTGCCAAAAGAAATATCTGTGTGTTCTGTATTAAAACCAAAACAAGATTTTTTTATGGGACTAACAAAAATGTATTAAAGAATCACATGCATGCCATAAATATATTCAAAGTTAAAAAATAAGACAGGTATATTGCATGCTTACTTACTAAATCAAAAATTTTATCATATGGGCAAAAATAGGCATCAAATTACCTTTACCATCTGTACTTAACCCCTAAAAGTATGTGAAAAAAATCACAAGTTAATTCATATTTAAATAGAATATATCCTCCTCTCATATGCCAAGAAAATAATATTTTCAAAACAAATTATCTTCATGTCTATTCAGTTATCAAAAGTGCTTTGTTTTTTACTCTACATAAAATTTTGATGGAATAGTGTCATTTACTAAATTTTTTTTGTAAAAGCCTGCCTCTGGCAAGGAGCAATTTAAGCACAAAGGATACAATGAAATCTTAATATGTGTCACTAATCAAGGATGTACACAGGCAATCTGTTTTCGAGAAGAACTGGTATAAACAGCTTGTTGCCTTAGGAAGACAGCAATCTGACCTAAATTAATATGAATTACCACAACATCATTAGAAAAACTGCCTTGTAATCCAAACATTTCTAGCTAGACCCCAGAGGTTCAGTCCATCCAACTGTTATGCTGTATATACTCAGATTTATTCTCTTTAAATCCATTTAAACAGCAATAATTGTTCTTTTAGCTTTCCACATTATTTTGTCCATGTTGCTTTTGTGGTTGACCTGTGGTGCTTTAAACACTTTTCAGAGGAAACTGTAGAATGCAGAAAGTATGTGTGTAAGTTTTGTTTAAAATTCTGTTAAAAATCAGTATTATTTTAAGGATAAGGATATAATTAAATATTTTTAATTACTATAATCTACAGAATCTGTCTCTTATACACATCTAGATGTGTATAAGAGACAGATATAGTGGTTAAATCTCTTTATGTTTTTAAAAAGCTATTATTTGTTAAGATAGTTGATAAAATATTTGTTACAATTCTAGAATCTTGGGGATTATGGGACACTTAGAATTAGTTTTGCAACTCATTGTTTTGCCATATGGATGTGTGTTCAACAATTTCAGATAATAGTAAATTTTTATTTGAAAAGTAAATTGAATTTTAATAATATTAAAAAGAACTTTTAAAAAGATCTAACAAATGATCAATAATTCATAGGCATTAGAATGCTTCCTTATTATTAGAAAGAGGAAACGTTATTAGGAAACAATCATTCCTTATTTCACTAGCTAAGGTGATTTCTCTAGTATACAATTCCTAGTGTCATATTTATCTTGGATTTAAGACTTTTCATTTTGCTTTACATTTCTTCTTCTTTCTTTTCCCATTCAGACAAGAGTTCCTCCCAAATATGACAAGCTAATCACACCTCTAATGATTTCATAATTGTGATAAGCAATAAACACCTACTCTTAAATTTATATATTCTAAAATATTTTAAAATAAATGTTATGGATGCCTAATTGCATTCTTTGCTTTACTTAATCTTACTATATTTTCATATCAGGATTTAGTATATGTGTTTGCTCCTCCAAAACATAAAAATGCATCCTATCTGAGAATCATAATGTGTATCTGTTTTAATTCATCTTTCCTTTCTATAGCCAGTGCATAACATGGCCTTATGTTTAACAAAAGATCATATAGAGCAGTGGTCCCCAACTCTTTTGGCACCAGGGACCAGTTTCATGGAAGACAATTTTTCCATAGACGGGGGCGGGAGGTTGGCTTCAAGAAGATTCAAGCACTTTACATTTATTGTGTACTTTATTTCTATTATTATTATGCTGTAATACATAATGAAATAATTATACAACTCAACATAATATAGAATCAGTGGGATCCCTGAGCTTGTATTCCTGCAAATAGATGGTCCCATCTGGAGGTGATGGGAGACAGTGACAGATCATCAGGCATTTAGATTTTCATAAGGAGCACACAACCTAGATTGCTTGCATGTGCAGTTTACAGTAGGATTCACACTCCTAAGACAATCTGATGCCATGGCTAATCTGACAGGAGGCAGAGCTCAGGAGGCAATGCAAATGATGGGAAACAGCTGTAAACACAGATGAAGCTTTGCTCACCTCCTGCTGCTCATTTCCTGCTGTGAGGCCCAGTTCCTAACAGGCTATGGACCTCCTTTATATCAGGGATCCATGGCCCAGGGGCTGGGGACTCAGGTTATAAAGGATATATAAATGAATAAATAATTGAACTCATGTGTAAATGAATCAATGAATACAAAACCATACAAAAGTACAATATTATCTTTAAATTTTTATTTACATCTGTGTCACTTTTAATTATATATATATATATACACATGTGCGTGTGTGTGTGTGTATGTAGATGTCTGCACTTAGTACACTAAAATAAACGTTAACATAAGTTATTATATTTTATCTCAAAATATTTCAATTGTTTTCATTAATGTTTTTAATGGATTTATGCTTTTTTGAATCTTATTAAGCTTACTTGAGCTGTACAGGAGAAAATATGTTGCTTGTATGACCACTATCATCAACAATTACATATTTAATATCTTATATGTCCTTAGGCAGTTGAAGATGCTAATAATGGATGAACTGACAAAATGACCGGTCTCTTCAATCTTCTGTCTACTCATCTATTCCCTAATCAACGCATCATATTTTCTCCACAGAGCAAATAAGATGATTCAGAAAGAAGACTTTCTTTGTAAACTTTTATGACAAACTAGAATATATGATTTTGTATTATCTTTTTTTTTTTTTTTTCCTTCTCTGAACTCTAGGGAAGATGGATATTGAATTGACAAGACATGCACTTTAGGGATCAAGACATAACTAAGCTGGATTATATGCCTCTGGAGAGTACTTTGATTATACAATTTGATTACCTTTCAACTTGAATCTCCCAATCCACATGTTATCTAAATTAATCTTTCCTGATGGGCAGCTCATTTGGACTTAATCCCACTGTTTATACTGCCAAAGTCACATATTTGAAACACTTCAGGGTTTTAAGTTTCAAATTATTAATGATATCTTGAAAAATCTTAGAACTCCCTTCTTTTTCTGCAACTAAAAGCCGTTATTTAAAATGGCCTTATTTTGAGGCCTTTTAATTTAAAAGATTTTCATTAATTAATACATTCTACAATGAATAGGCCATTTATATCCTGAATATGCCCAGAGTACGTTTAATCTTGAGAATTATAAATTGCTATTCTTTCAATTGTTATTTATCAAATAATAACTACATTTCATGCATTATTGTTTCCGGCTTCTTTTGAGATGTTTTAATTAGATCACAGTAAAATTGTTTAAATTAAATTTAAGGGATATCTTAGCCACTTTTTAATTCTTAAGAGTCATTTGAAATAAAGATCTTAGGATATAAAATTCTAACCAACATACTGCTCTCCTCTTGTTGGTTTTGCAAGCATACATTATTCAGGTAAACTGGGTTCTCAACTGCAGGGTTATTAAGTCCTCGGAGAGCTGGAGAACTGACATGCTCTCTGTCTGAGTGATTTCCTCTCTCAAGTCCACAGAGAGAAGTCAAGGACCTTAAGTAAAACTTACTGTTCAATTTCCATCTTGTGAGAGGATGTTAATAGATGTATCCACTACATAAGAGTTTGCAATTCAAATATATAGACTATTTTTCTATGCTTTGAGTACTTCAGCTAATCTTCACCGTTGTCTAGTTTATGCTCCTTTTATTGAGGTCTAAATTTTCTATGGGGGTTACTATGCAATGGCTAAGAGACATCATATATAGGCATTGTATTTATTTATTCTCTAAGTTATTTTTGTAGTAAAAAACTATTTTATAATATCTTAAGATTATAGAAAAATTATCAGAAAACACAATGCTCGATAAAATTCAAAACATTTATAATAGAAATTTTACTTAGAGTTTTGCCAAGAGAAAAAATTCAGAGGAGTACATTAGGTCTTAAGAATATTGCACATGAAATATATAATTTACATAGAAAAACAGAACAAATGGCTTTATTCCAATAGCTGTTGGGAACAGGCCCCCAAATCTGGCCATAAACAGGCCCCCAAACTGGCCATAAACAAAATCTCTGCAGCACTGTGATATGCTCGTAGTGGTCGTAGTGGTCATGATGCCCATGCTGAAGGTTGTGGGTTTACCAGAATCAGGGCAAGGAACACCTGGCCCACCCAGGGTTGAAAATCGCTTAAGGCATTTCTAAACCACAAGCAATAGCATGAGTGATCTGTGCCTTAAGGATATGTTCCTGCTGCAGATAACTAGCCAGAGCCCATCGCTTTGTTTCCCCTAAGGAATGCTTTTAGTTAATCTGTAATCCATAGAAACAATACTTATCACTGGCTTGCTGTCAACAAACATGTGGGTAAAACTCTGTTAGTGGCTCTCAGTTCTGAAGGCTGTCAGTCCCCTGATTTCCCACTCCACACTCTATTTATGCATGTGTGTCTTTAACTGCTCTAGCGCCACTGGGTTAGGGTCTCCATGACTGAGCCGGTTTCAGCAAATAGCCTCATCCCATTTTGTTAGAAAGTTTGGAAGAGATGATGCATGTAAGTGTGTTTCCATAGAAAAAAAGTGTTAAGATGCGGCTGGGTGCTGTGGCTCACGCCTGTAATCCCAGCATTTTGGGAGTCCAAGGCAGGCAGACTGCCTGAGGCCAGGATTTCAAGACTGCTGAAACTCTGTCTGTACTAAAAATACAAAAAATTAGCTGAGAGTGGTAGCGGGTACCTGTAATCCCAGCTACTTGGGAGGCTGAGGCTGGAGAATTGTTTGAA
>NW_012104809.1:4620889-4624010 GCF_000951045.1 Mandrillus leucophaeus
TGTGAATTAGAATGGAGGCTCAAGACTATTTTTATTAATAGCCTACTTTGCAGCATATAAGGAGATCATTTTATTCACATATTAATCATTGTGTACCTAATGCCAAATTTTATGCTCGCTACCCCTCTATCACTTCCATACCTTCTTTGAATGTGTAGGCATTATCTTTACATGTAACCTGTGATTCAAGAATTATATTATAGCTAGACCTTTTACTTTAAATCAACTATAACCCGTTTAAAATGTGAGCATGGTATAAATAATAAAGTAAAGTAAAGTAAAGTAAAAGTAAGTTAACCGTGTTACATGGCCATGAAAAAGCTAATGTAAATTCTCAGCATAGTAGATTGGTAGCATCAATAATAGAAACCATTTATTCTCTACCAGTTAGACCACAAAGAAAGTAATGAAGTCATTTATGGATACTGTGTTTTCAATAAGACAATGTTAAGCTAGATATGATATGCTATAAAAAGTAGGCTAGCGAGTTTTATAATATTGCCGTATGTAAATCGTTGATGTACCTGAGGCAGAGACAATGTAATAGATAATTAGAGGCTCTTTGGGTGGCACCTTGAATATTCAGGATAGTATTAATGTATTGCAATGGTAAAGAGAAGAAAAGCGCCACAAGGGTCTTAGAGTGAGGCAGCCTAGGTGAGCATTCTAGGGCTGCCACCAACTTTTGCCTGATTCTGGGCAAGTCACTTCATTATCCTGAGCTTTGGTTTATTGAACTGTAAAATGAAGACAGTAAAATATGGCTAACTCACAGCATGATATAAGAATGAAATAACTTTATATATGTTTTAATATATAATTATTTGAAAGTTCATGTGAGCCGTATGAAATGCGTACCATCTATTTTTATTCAGGGATACTGTTGAGTCACTTGTGGTAAACGGTTTAAATATTATCTAAGTTGTATCTTTTTTGTAGATTTTATGATGGGAAATTTCTAAAATTGTAATAAGACAGAAATTAGAATAACGGAGGCTTGATATTTGATAATCTGTTTCCCCAAGACTAGCCAAGCAGGGAGAATTCCAGGTATTCTGACAACTCAGAAGGGGAATGTGAAATTCCCTGATTGAGCGAATAGTCATCAATATCATGTAGCACTGCCAAATGTAAAAATCAGGCACATTACTGAAAGCAGAAATTCAGAATATTGTCAGTGATTCTTGACCATGAATACATACTAGTTATCATTGGGGAAGTTTTTAAGAAACACACATATACACACATGTGCGCACACACACACAAACACGCGTGCGCGCACACGCGCACGCACACACACACACACACACACACACATTGGCTTAACTTCTACTATCCAGAAATTTGAATTTATTTTACAGGAATGAAACCTGTGACATTGTGTATCCATCTTTACAAGTGATTCTATTAGAATTTAAAACCACTAGACTATGTCAAAGAGAAATTTGAATTTAGTGAGACACAGAAGATGATGAGAAGCAGAAAGAGAAGAGCTTGAAGTAGAATTTAGTTCTAGAGCAATTATGAATAGAGCTGCTATAAATATTTGAATATTTTGGTGTAGGCTTTTTGTGGACATAAGTTTTCAGCTCCTCCAGGTGAATACCAAAGAGCACAATAGTTGGATCATATAGTAAGAGGATATTAAGTATTGTAAGAAACTAACAACCTGTCTTCTATAGTGGCTGTACTATTTTGCTTTCTCATTAGCAGTGAATGAAATTTCCTGTTACTCCACATCTTTAACAGTATTTGTGTTCTGGATTTTGGTAATTATAATAGGTGTGTAATGGTATTTTACTGTCAAATTTTCATTACCCTAATGACATATGATGTGGAGCATCTTTTCTTATGTTTATTTGCTATTCTCTCTATATTTTTGTTGTAGTGTCTGTTAAGGTGTTTGATCCATTTTTTGGTTAAGTTGTTTGTTTCCCCATTGTTGAGCTTTAAGAGTTACGTGTATATTTTGAAAAATAGTCCTTTATTAGATGTGTCTCTGGCAAACATTATCTCCGAGTCTGTAGGGTGTCTTTTTATTATCTTTCACTAAACATAAATCTTAATGAAGTCCAGCATACCATTTCTTTCTTTCATGGATTATGCTGTTGATGTTTTACCTAAAAAGTTATCACCAAATCCAATGTTATGTAGGCTTTCTCTTGTGTTATACTCTAGTTTTATAGTTTTGTATTGTACATTTAAATCTGTGATTCATTTTGTGTTAATTTTTTGAGAGAGTAAAGTCTGTATCTGAATTCTTTTTTTGCATGTGAAAGCCCAGCCATTCCAGTTTCATTTGTTAAAAACACTACCTTTCCTTAATTTTGTTGCTTTTGTGCCTTTCTAAAAGATCAATTGACTATATTTTTGTAGGTTGATATTTGTGTTCTGTATTTTGTTCCACAGATTTGTCTATACCTTCACCAATGCCATACTGTTTTTATTACTGTAGCTTTATAGTACTTCTTGAAATGACATAGAATTAGTCCTCCAATATTTTTCTTTTTTAATACAGTATTGGCTATTATAATAACTTATTATTTTCCTCTTCATATAAACTTTAGAATCAGATTGTTGATATCCACAAATAACTTGCAGGTATTTTAATTGATCAAGTCAGGAAGAACTAAATCTTGACGATCTTGAATCTTCCTATACATGGACCTAGAAATCCTGAATTTTGTTAGTTGTAATTTGAATCCTTTTATCAGAGTTTTGTCGTTTTCCTCACATAGATATAACATATATTTTGTTAGGTTCTTATAGTATTTATTTTTGGAGCTATGCTAATGCAAGTGATATTCTGTTTTTAGTCTCTAATTCTAATTGTGCATTGATGGCATATAGGAAAGTGATGGACTTTTGTAAATTAACCTGGTATCCTGTAATCTTAATATAATTGCTTATTAGCTCTAAGTCTTTGTTGTTGTTGACAATGATTCTTTTCAGAATTGTCTTCTTTAGAGACAGTGCCTTGCTGTGTCTCCCAGGCTGGAATACAGTGGTGCAAGCATAGCTCACTACAGCCTCAAATTCCTGGGCTTAAGTAGACCTCCAACTTCTGTCTCCCTAGTATCTCGGACGACAGGTGTGCACCATCACAGCCAACTAATTTAAA
>NW_012104809.1:4624456-4625723 GCF_000951045.1 Mandrillus leucophaeus
AAAAAAAAAAAAAAAAAAAAGACATTTTTGCCTTATTACTGATCTTGGTGGGAAATATGTTAGTCTGTCATCATTATTCATGCTCTCAGCTGTAGGTTTCTTTCATAGATAATCTTTAACAAACTGAAGTAATTCCACTTTACTAATCAGTGTCTTTTATTGGTCTAGTCAGTAAACATATTTTCAGGCCAATTTTGTGCTACAAAGCAATATAGTCATTACAGATACAATGATGAGGAAAAGGGCATTGTGCTGTGTTCTTCTAAGAGTGGCAAACATTAGCGTAATAAGTCACAGCCCATGATAATGTCACAATGGCAGTAATGCCTAGATACAGAATTACATGCTACTCTAGCACCTAATAACATCTGAATAATCTGAGGTGTTCAAAAAAGGCTTTTCTGAGAAAATAGATTTTCCATGGACTTTATCCGAAGAGCAAAGAAAAAACCATTGCTTAAAATTATCTTTTTTCGTTATGACTCTGCCAGGCTTTGGTATCAGGATGATGCTGGTCTCATAAAATGAGTTAGGAAGGATTCCCACTTTTTCTGTCGATTGGAATCGTTTCAGAAGGAATAGTATCAGCTCCTCCTTGTACCTCTGCTAGAATTCGGCTGTGAATCCGTCTGGTCCTGGACATTTTTTTGGTTGGTAGGCTATTAATTATTGCCTCAATTTCAGAGCCTGTTATTGGTCTATTCAGGGATTCCTGGTTTAGTCTTCAGAGGGTTTATATGTCCAGGAATTTATCCATTTCTTCTAGATTTTCTAGTTTATTTGCGTAGAGGTGTTTACAGTGTTCTCTGATGGCGGTTTGTATTTCTGTGGGATCCCCTTTATCATTTTTTATTGTGTCTATTTGATTCTTCTATCTTTTCTTCTTTATTAGTCTTGCTAGCAGTCTGTCAATTTTGTTGATCCTTTCAAAAAACTAGCTTCTGGATTCATTTATTTTCTGAAGTGTTTTTTGTGTCTCTATCTCCTTCAGTTCTTTTCTGTTCTTAGTGATTTCTTGTCTTCTGCTAGCTTTTGAATGTGTTTGCTCTTGCTTCTCTAGTTCTTTTAATTGTGATGTTAGAGTGTCAATTTTACCTCTTTCCTGCTTTCTCTTGTGAGCACTTAGTGCTATAAATTTCCTTCCACACACTGCTTTATAACAGAATTCTTTATAACAGAATTCCAGAGATTCTGTTATATTGTGTCTTTGTTCTCATTGGTTTCAAAGAACGTCTTTATTTCTGCCTTCATTTTGTTATGTACCCAG
>NW_012104809.1:4626063-4627556 GCF_000951045.1 Mandrillus leucophaeus
AGTTGCTCTTCTCGAGGAGTATCTTTGTGCCTTTCTCTGTATTTCCTGAATTTGAATGTTGGCCTGCCTTGCTAGGTTGGGGAAGTTCTCCTGGATAATATTCTGCAGAGTGTTTTCCAACTCGGTTCCATTCTCCCGATCACTTTCAGGTACACCAATCAGACGTAGATTTGGTCTTTTTACATAGTGCCATGTTTCTTGGAGGCTTTGTTCATTTCTTTTTACTCTTTTTTTCTCTAACCTTCTCTTCTCACTTCATTCCATTCATTTGATCTTCAATTACTGATACCCTTTCTTCCAGTTGATCGAATTGGCTACTGAAGCTTGTGCATGTGTCACGTAGTTCTCGTGTCATGGTTTTCAGCTCCATCAGGTCATTTAAGGACTTCTCTACACTGGTTATTGTTGTTAGCTATTTGTCTAATCTTTTTTCAAGGTTTTTAGCTTCTTTGTGAT
This sequence comes from Mandrillus leucophaeus, assembly GCF_000951045.1. NCBI lineage: Eukaryota > Metazoa > Chordata > Mammalia > Primates > Cercopithecidae > Mandrillus > Mandrillus leucophaeus. Next base: position 4,626,520 of record NW_012104809.1, read on the forward strand.
GGGTTCAAACATCCTCCTTTAGCTGGGAGAAGTTTGATCATCTAAAGCCTTCTTCTCTCAACTCATCAAAGTCATTCTCTGTCCAGGTTTGTTCCACTGTAGGCGAGGAACTGCGTTCCTTTGGAGGACAAGAAGTGCTCTGATTTTTAGAATTTTCAGCTTTGCTGCTCTGGTTTCTCCCCATCTTTGTGGTTTTATCTACCTTTGGTCTTTGATGATGGTGATGTACAGATGACATTTTGGTGTGGATGTCTTTTCTGTTTGTTAGTTTTCCTTCTAACAGTCAGGACCCTCAGCTGCAGGTCTGTTGGAGTTTGCTGGAAGTCCACTCCATACCCTGTATGCTTGGGTATCACTAGCAGAGGTTGCAGAACAGTGAATAGCCAATTCACTGTTTCAGAACAGCCAATGTTGCTGCCTGATCACTCCTCTGGAAGCTTCATCTCAGAGAGGCATCTGGCCATGTGAGATGTCAGTCAGCCCATACTGGGAGATGCCTCCCAGTTAGGCTTCTTGGGGGTCAGCGACCCACTTGAGGAGGCAGTCTGTCCATTCTCAGATCTCAAACTCTGTGATGGGAGAACCACTACTCTCTTGAAAGCTGTCAGGCTGTGACATTTAAGTCTGCAGAAGTTTCTGCTGCCTTTTGTTCAGCTATGCCCTGCCCCTAGAGGTGGAGTCTACAGAGGCAGGCAGGCCTCCTTGAGCTGCAGTGGGCCCCACCCAGTTCAAGCTTCCCAGCCACTTTATTTACCTACTCAAGCCTCAGCAATGGTGGGCGCCCCTCCCCCTGCCTCACTGCGGCCTTGCAGTTCCGTCTCAGACTGGTGTGTTAGCAATGAGTGAGGCTCCGTGGGTGTAGGAGCCTCCGAGTCAGGTGCGGGATATAATCTCCCGGTGTTCTGTTTGCTAAGACCATTGGAAAAGCACAGTATTAGCGTGGGAGTGACCTGATTTTCCAGGTGCCCTCTGTCACAGCTTCCCTTGGCTAGGAAAGTTAATTTCCTGACCCCTTGCACTTCCTGGGTGAGGTGATG
>NW_012104809.1:4628756-4630172 GCF_000951045.1 Mandrillus leucophaeus
TGAAAATGGCCATACTGCCCAGGGTAATTTATACATTCCATGCCATCCCCATCAAGCTACCAATGACTTTCATCACAGAACTGGAAAAAAAACTACTTTAAAGTTCATATGGAACCAAAAAAGAGCCCACATTACCAAGACAATCCTAAGCCAAAAGAGCAAAGCTGGAGGCATCACACTACCTGACTTCAAACTATACTACAAGGCTACAGTTACCATGGTACTGGTAACAAAATAGAGTTATAGACCAATGGAACAGAACAGAGCCCTCAGAAATAATACCACACATCTACAATCATCTGATTTTTGACAAACCAGACAAAAACAATAAATGGGGAAAGGATTCCTTATTTAATAAATGGTGCTGGGAAAACTGGCTAGCCATATGTACAAAGCTGAAACTGGATCCCTTCCTTACATCTTATACAAAAATTAATTCAAGATGAATTAAAGACTTAAATGTTAGACCTAAAACCATAAAAACCCTAGAAGAAAACCTAGGCAATACCCTTCAGGACATAGGCATGGGCAAGGACTTCATGTCTAAAACACCAAAAGCAATGGCAACAAAAGCCAAAATTGATAAATGAGATCTAATTAAACTAAAGAGCTTCTGCACAGCAAAAGAAACTGCCATCAGAGTGAACAGGCAACCTACAGAATGGAAGAAAAGTTTTGCAATCTACCCATCTGATGAAGGGCTAATATCCGGAATCTACAAAGAACTTAAACAAATTTACAAGAAAAAATTAAACCACTCCATCAAAAAGTGGGCAAAGGATATGAACAGACACTTCTCAAAAGAAGACCTTTCTGTAGCCAACAGACATATGAAAAAATGTTCATCATCACTTTCCATCAGAGAAATGCAAATCAAAACCACAATGAGACACCATCTCACACTAGTTAGAATGATGTTCATTACAATGTCAGGAAACAACAAGTGCTGGAGAGAATGTGGAGAAATAGAAATAGTTTTACACTGTTGGTGGGACTGTAAACTAGTTCAACTATTGTGGAAGACAGTGTGGCGATTCCTCAAGGATCTAGAACTAGAAATACCATTTTTTTGGGTATATACCATCTCATTACTGGGTATATACCCAAAAATTATATATCATGCTGCTATAAAGACACATGCACACATATGTGTATTGCAGCATTATTCACAATAGCAAAGACATGGAACCAACCCAAATGCCCATCAATGATAGACTGGATTAAGAAAATGTGGCACATACACACCATGGAATACTATGCAGCCATAAAAAAGGATGAGTTCATGTCCTTTGCAGGGACATGGATGTAGCTGGAAGCCATCATTCTCAGCAAACTAGCACAAGGACAGAAAACCAAACACCACATGTTCTCACTCATAGGTGGGAATTGAAAAAGGAGAACACTTGGACACAGGAA
>NW_012104809.1:4630308-4633428 GCF_000951045.1 Mandrillus leucophaeus
GTTGTGCACATGTACCCTAGAACTTAAAGTATAACAATAAAAAAATTAATTATACAATTAAAACAATAAAGAAAAGAAAAACCATTGTTTAAACCATAATCATGAGGAGGAAACCAGAAGGCAATATCAGTAGTTGAGGATCCCATTTAAAAATACTCAAGACCTATAGTCAGCAAGCTGAAGACCCAGGAAGGCTGGTGGTGTATTTATAGACCAAGTCTGAAAGCCTGAGAACCAGGAGAGTTACAGGTGTAAATTGAAGCCTGAAAGTTGGCAGGTTCAAGATACAACAACTAATGTTTCCCTTTGAGTCCAAAGACTGGAAACAACTGATGTCCCACTTCAAAGCTGTTAAGCAAGGGGAATTCCCTCTTACTCAGCCCTTTTGTTCTACGGATCCTCAATTGATTAGATAAGGTTTACTCACATTAGGGATTACAAGCCACTTTACTTGCTCTACCAATTCAAATGTTAACCACATCCGGAAACATACTCACAGACACGCTCACAGTAATGTTAGTCTAACTGTCTGGCACCCATGTAAGTAAAGAAAACACTATATGTGTTTGTAAAGATGACAGATAAAATTAGCCATCATACAGGTTTGTTGCCTTTTATGCATGAATGCAGAATCTCATTCTCTTTCCATCTCCTGTCTCTTTCTCTATCTTTTTCCACCTCACCATTTTTAAAGAAATTTTTGTATTGACAATTAAGTGAAAGTTTTTCTTATTTATGCCTTAGGTCAGAAATAGTTTAATTCATTCTAACTACATTAAAAGTATGATTTGCATAAGAATATAAGGAAATAAACTCCAACAATTTACTTTGTTGGTGAGAAGAGAAATGTGAGAGAATAAAACCTTTTATTTATATTGTCATTAATATAAAAATATTATTTAATTAATAGTAAATAATTGTATTATTTAGACAACAACGTATATTAACTGTCTTCTAGATTGGCTAGAATGTCACAGAGTGCGATATTTTTTGGTGACTATAACACCAAATATCCTAGCTTGGAAGCCATCACGAAACATAAACATATATATAAAACTTACTCTATAAATGTCTATTTCATAATGTCTCTGGTTATTGCGTAAGTTATTTTATCTTGAGTAGAACAAAATGGCCAAAATTCCATTACAATTTTATTATTCTCCATAAATAAATATCAATTCACTACACACTCTACCTCCCATTGCCATACGTATATTTAGAAAAAAACTACCTCGTAGCCTGAGTTGTGTTAATCAGGCACTTTTTATACAAGGTTATACATTTAAAACAAAGATTCACTTAAAATAGCTAATTCTGGTTATTTTAAGTCAGTTGGTAGAGTTATATTTTGTTATATCTGTTTCTATGGGAATCACCACTTATTCAATGCACTCATATATGGTGTGGATAGGCAGAATTTGGGGAAACATAATTTTTAATCTCAGGTGGCTGAATATTTGTCTCACATGAGTTATGTAACAGAGCAGAAATGCAGAAAAGTAGTCCATGGACTATAAACACCAGCACTCTAGTCATTGCCAAAGGCTGAAAACAAGTGTATCTCTAGTGGAAGTAGAAAAAGAATATATAATGAGGAAATTAATGAACAGGGGAGATGGAAAACCTTTTTTTTCTAAAATGCATGAGTTAGTGAGCTGATTTAATTCTTACACTGTTAAATAAAATCACCCCTTTTATTATTATTAATTCAGTAGATTATACCTTGGAGAAAGACAGACACATTTATTTAAGTTTATAGGAACTCCATTTTTCTCTTTTGTGAGAGTAAAATGACTATCTTTTTACTCCTGTTCTTGGTCTTGGTATTAAAATTATAGGTAAAACAGCTTAGAAAGACCTCGATTTTGAATCCATGATTTATACACAGTGATATAGTCTTAGATGCAGAAATGAGGGATTTGTAGATCATAATCTAAGAGTATAATGATGCGATATAAAATCTTCAAGGGGTAACTGAATTTTCAATTTGGAAAATATTTTCAAATACATGAAATTGAAGATGCTATATTTGAGCTCATCTAGTAACAAATATCTTCTCTTCCTCAAGACTCAAATACCTTCTCTCTTCCTCAAGCATTTATTGAAGGTTTTCATAGGTAGAACACTGTAACTGATGCTTTAACAAAAATGTGTGCATGAAATAAACAGAAACCATTGTTTTTAGTTTCGGGGAGAATGGAACTTATTTTTAAAGACAATAAAAACGACCAAAAACATACTACTTGCTAAATGCTATATTGTTTGAGGACGTTTAAAAGTAAAAATATTTATATAATTTGATAACCTCAACAATAATAACTCCCAAATTTAAAAAAAAAAAATCTTTCACTGGCTTAAACAGAAAACCTTCAATTATTTCAAAATAGTTGTTTTTCCCAAATGTATAAGATGGCTTATAGATCTTTTAATTTAACAAGTAAAAGAATGTAAAAACACAGCTATTATCTCAATACATGCTAAAATATATTTGATAAAATTTCATCTCTTCCTATTTTTTAAATTAAATTGAGTGTTATGTTTCACATACTGAAACACAATTTTATGAAACCAATAGTTTATATGACATATAATGTTGGTACATTGCAGAAATTAGGAATAGACATAAATATTGCAAGTGGCATCACCATTATTTAAATATATTCCTTGGATTTCTCTTGCACAATATTAAATAAAAACAATACAAAGATAGTATCTATTGGAAGAGAAAAGATTTTTTTCAGACAGTTTTAACAGATCATATATTTGCCTACCTAGAAAACACAAAGCAATAACTCATGAAAGATACTAAAACTTATGAAAGATATTAGAATTAATAAAATCATTCCTTAAGCAAAACACATTTACATAAATTAACAGTTATGACTATTTGCTGCATAACAAACTACTCCAAAATTTAGTGATTTAAAACAACACGCAATCTCACAATGTGTCTATATCAGAAATACAGGAAGTATTTAGGTGGGTGATTACTCCTTGTGGTCTCTTAAGATGTTGCAGTCAAGCCATCAGCCTGGTTTACAGCCAAATCAAGACCACTCAAGTTGAAGTATACAGGAATCACCCAGAGAATTATGAGTTTACTTCCAGACTACTATAATA
>NW_012104809.1:4636173-4639203 GCF_000951045.1 Mandrillus leucophaeus
AAACTACGACACGTGAAAGTTTGGCATCTATTAACTCTTTCTTTCCCAAAAGATTTATCTGTAGCATGTAATGCTGTTTGATACCATTTTACTCACAGTACAACTTCTTCCAAAATCGTAGTCAATTGTATCAAACTGCTGTTGATTTATCAATAAAGTTTACATATTATTCTAAAGAATTTGTTGTCATTTGAACAATACTCACAGCATCTTCATGTGGAGTAGACTCTAAATCAAGAAGTCACTTGCTTTGCTCAACCATAAGAAATAACTCCTCATCTGTTAAAGTTATATATTCTGTATATTTGACTCACATGAGTCATGTAATGGATATTCAGGTTCCACTTCTAATGTGAGTTCTTTTGCTATTCCCACTACATCTGCAGTTCTTACCTCTAGTGAAATTTGGAACCCTTCAAAGTCTATGACGTCTGGAATCAACTTCTTTTAATCTCCCTTAATATTAATATTTTGACTTTCTCCCATGAATCATGAATGTTCTTTATGGCATCTAGAATGGGGAATCCTTTTCAGAGGGTTTATCAAATTATACGGCTCAGATTTATTATAGGAATCACTATCTATTGCAGCCTTGTGAAATGTGTTCCTCAAATAATGACTTGAAAGTCAAAATTACCTCTTGATCCATGGATTGCAGAGTGGGTGTTGTGTCAGCAGGCATAAAAACAGCATTAATCACCTATACATCTTTATTAAAGCTGTTGGATAAACAGCAGCTTTATCCAAAGAACATTGCCAAAGAACAGTAACATTTTCAAGGTAAAGCAGTTTGATGTTATATAGATGCTTATTTCCTTAAATCTCATGTACTAAACTCAGCTAGCATCAAACTTTTCTTCTGCAGCTTCCTTACCTCTCTCAGCCTTCATAGAATTGAAGAGAGTTAGAACTTTTTTCTGAATTTAACTTTAGCTTAAAGGAATGTTTGATCTTCTATTAAAGGCTGGTTTGATCTTCTATTCAGACCACAAGAAATTTCTCCATATCAGAAATGAGGTAGTTTCACTTCCTTCTCATTCATGAGCTGAATGGAGTAGCACTTTCAATTTCCTTCAAGAATCTATTGCTTGTGTTCACAACTTTGCATTCACTGTTTGGCACAAGATGCCTAGATTTCAGCCAGTCTAGGCTCTCAACATGCTTTCCTCACTAATCTTAATCATTTTTAACTTTTTATTGAAGTGAGAGAGATGTGTGATTCTTCCTTTCACTTGAACACATAAAGGCCACTGTAGGGTTATTGATTGGTCTAATTGTAATATTATTTTGTCTCAAGGAATAGGGAGGAGAGGAGAGGAGACAGGAGACCCATAAGTTGCTAGAGCAGTCTGAACACACACAACATTTACCGATTAAGTTCACCATCTTTTATGGGTGTGGATTGTGGTGCCCCAAAACAGTTACAATACTAACATCAAAGATCATTGATCACAGATCATCATAACAGATATAATTAAAATGAAACACTGATAATATTACAGAATTACCAAAATGTGACACAGGGACACAAAATTAGCACATGCTGTTGGAAAAAGCAACGTCAATAGACTGGATTAATGCAGGGTTGCCACAAAGCTTCAATTGGTAAAAAAATGCAATATCTGTAAAGTACAATAAAATGAAGTGCAAAAAAAATAAGGTAGGTCCAATTTCCAAACTCAGCAATGTGGTTCTTCACAGGTCTCAGTCCTTCTCAGGCTGATTTAGAGAGAGACAGAGAAATGGAGAAGCAGACAGATCAAGATAGGATGCACAGTCCAAATTCATCTCAGAAGTGATTGTATTAGTTTGCTCTTACACTGCTCATAAAGACATACCCCGAGACTGGGTAATTTATAAAGAAAACAGGCTTAGTGGATTCACAGTTCCACATGGCTGGGGAAGCCTCATAACCATAGGAGATGGCAAAGGACAAGCAAAGGCACATCTTACATGGTGGCAGGAAAGAGAGCTTGTGCAGGGGAACTCCCATTTGTAAAAGCATCAGATCTCATGAGACTTACTCCCATGAGAACAGTGTGGGGGAAACTGCCCCCATGATTCAATTATTTCCACTTGACTCTGCCCTTGACATGTGGGGATTATGACAATTTAAAGAAAGATTTGGGTGGGGACACAGGCAAACCACATCAGTGACACACCAGAATGTTTGTCATGTGTCACTGGACACACAGATCAATTGGGAACAATGTGGTAGAATGCTATATAAGTGTTAATAACAGGAGTTAGAGATCATTGCCGGATATATTGGAGGCTATAGAGAAAATAGTTGAAGAGCAAAGTTATACTCAAAAGAGTGTGGTACTGTCATTAAAAAAAAAAAAAAAAAACAGGATATAGATCAATAGACAAGAATGGAGGAACAGAAATAAACCCACACATAAACAGTCAATTGATCTTTGACAAGAGTGTCATAAATAAACAAGGAAAAAAAGATTATTCAATAAATTATGTTAAGAAAAGTGGATAGCCACATGCAAAATAATGAAATTGAACATTTATCTTACACCATATCCAAAAATTAATTCAAAATGAACTCATAACTTAAACATAATGCCTGAAACAGTAAAAGAAAATGTGAGAAAACACAGGCAAAAGCTTCTTGACATGGGTTTTGACAATTACTTGTTAGATATGACACACAAAGCACAGGCTGTGATAGCAAAATTAGACACATGAGGCATATTAGACTAAATATTTCCTGCACAACAATGGAAACAACTAAAAAAAATAAAATGTCAATCAATGGAATGGGAGAAGATATTAGAAAACTATATATCTTATAGAGGGTTAATATCCAAAATATATAAGCAACTCCTGCATCTCAATAGCAAACAAACAAACAAACAAACAAAAAAACCTGATTTAAAAATGAGCAAAAGATCGTAGTAGACATTTCTTTAAAGAAGACATACAGATGGTCAAGTTACACAAAAAGGTGATCAATGTCACTAGCTCTCAGAGAAATTCAAATCAAAAACATAATGAGCTATCATCACAATGAGATTT
>NW_012104809.1:4639253-4644373 GCF_000951045.1 Mandrillus leucophaeus
AACCATAGGAGATGGCAAAGGACAAGCAAAGGCACATCTTACATGGTGGCAGGAAAGAGAGCTTGTGCAGGGGAACTCCCATTTGTAAAAGCATCAGATCTCATGAGACTTACTCCCATGAGAACAGTGTGGGGGAAACTGCCCCCATGATTCAATTATTTCCACTTGACTCTGCCCTTGACATGTGGGGATTATGACAATTTAAAGAAAGATTTGGGTGGGGACACAGGCAAACCACATCAGTGACACACCAGAATGTTTGTCATGTGTCACTGGACACACAGATCAATTGGGAACAATGTGGTAGAATGCTATATAAGTGTTAATAACAGGAGTTAGAGATCATTGCCGGATATATTGGAGGCTATAGAGAAAATAGTTGAAGAGCAAAGTTATACTCAAAAGAGTGTGGTACTGTCATTAAAAAAAAAAAAAAAAAACAGGATATAGATCAATAGACAAGAATGGAGGAACAGAAATAAACCCACACATAAACAGTCAATTGATCTTTGACAAGAGTGTCATAAATAAACAAGGAAAAAAAGATTATTCAATAAATTATGTTAAGAAAAGTGGATAGCCACATGCAAAATAATGAAATTGAACATTTATCTTACACCATATCCAAAAATTAATTCAAAATGAACTCATAACTTAAACATAATGCCTGAAACAGTAAAAGAAAATGTGAGAAAACACAGGCAAAAGCTTCTTGACATGGGTTTTGACAATTACTTGTTAGATATGACACACAAAGCACAGGCTGTGATAGCAAAATTAGACACATGAGGCATATTAGACTAAATATTTCCTGCACAACAATGGAAACAACTAAAAAAAATAAAATGTCAATCAATGGAATGGGAGAAGATATTAGAAAACTATATATCTTATAGAGGGTTAATATCCAAAATATATAAGCAACTCCTGCATCTCAATAGCAAACAAACAAACAAACAAACAAAAAAACCTGATTTAAAAATGAGCAAAAGATCGTAGTAGACATTTCTTTAAAGAAGACATACAGATGGTCAAGTTACACAAAAAGGTGATCAATGTCACTAGCTCTCAGAGAAATTCAAATCAAAAACATAATGAGCTATCATCACAATGAGATTTAACAGTGGAGATGTCAGGTAAATTCAAATCAAAAACACAATAAGCTATTGCCACAATGAGATTTAATAGCTGAGATGGCTATTATAAAAAAGATGAAAGATGATAAGTGTTGGAGAGGATACGGAGAAAAGAAAATCCTGCATACTCTTCAGGAGAATGTAAACCGGTATAGCCACTGTGAAAAGAGTACGAAGCATCCTCAGAAATTTAAAAGTAGAACTACCATATGATCCACAAATCCACTTTAGTGTATATATGAAAAAAATATTGAAATCAGGACAGGCACAGTGACTCACATTTGTAATCCTGGCACTTTGGGAGAATAAGGTGGGAGATCCCTTTAGCCCAGAAGTTTGAGATCGGCCCTGGCAACATAGTGAGATCCCAACTCTACAAAAACATTAAAAATTAGCTGGATGTGGTGCCACACAGTTGTGGCCCTAGCTACTCGGGAGGCTGAGATGAGAGGATTACTTGAACCTGGGAGGTCAAGGCAATAGTGAGCTATGGTTGTGCCAACATACTCCAGGCTAGGCACCAAAGTAAGACCCTGTTTCAAAAAAATAAAGGGAAAATCAGGAACTCAAAGAGATATCTGCACTAACATGTTCATTCCAGCATTATTTACAATAGCCAAAATATGAAAGCAACTAAAATAAATATACATCAATGGATGAATAGATAAATGTGGCATATACAGGCAATATAATATTATTCAGCCTATAAAAGGACAATTTCACCATCTGTGACAACATGAACGAATCTGGAAGATATTATTCTAAAGTAAGTAAGCCAGACACAGAAGGACAAATGCTGCATGATCCTACTTACAAGAGGAATGTAAAATAATTCAACTCATAGAAGTAGAGAATAGAACAGTGAATGCCAAAGCCGAAGGGAAGGAACAATGGGAAGGTATTAGTCAAAGGTTGCAAGGTTTCAGTTATGCAAGATGAATAGATCTTAGAAATCTACTGAGCAGCATTGTGCCTGCGGCTAATAATATTGTCTTGTATACTTACAAATTTAAAAGAATGTATCTTAAGTTGTAAAAAAGGTAAGAAGAAATTACTAACACCATTATTTTCTCTTCATTCTACAACCTGACATCTTTATTCTCCAGGATAAGGTGGTTTACTTTCTCCCAATAGTAGCAGGCCTTCCCTTCTTTTAATCAATTAATTGTACTAATGAAGAACATACTTTATTTGTGTCCATATACAGGTTGTTAATTAATGTTGCTTTCTGTTTCCTTTGAAGACGTTTCTGTTATTATTAATATTAATGTATTAATGGGTACAAAAGATATAATGATTAGTAGACAAAAGATAGAATAGTACTAATTAAAAACATGAAAATGTTCAACCTTACTAGTAATATAAAATTTAAATGGAAATTGAAAAACCACCTTTGTACTCAATTAAGCAACTAAAATAAAATATAATATATAATCCATGGTGTGTGTGTGTGCATATGAATATATGTATGATATATTTATTATAATCTATATCTTTACACTAGTTATTTAATTTTAAACTTAAATTAATTCAAATTTAAACATCCATTCCTTCAGCTGCACTAGCCACATTTGAAGGGCTAAAAAGCCACATGTGATTAGTTACTACTATATTGAATGTCACAGAAATATAGAACATTTAATTCATCATAGAAAGAAAATTTATAATATACAGTACATTTGTGCAGGATGAAGAGAAAGAGTTTCCAAAAACCAAATTATATAAGAGTTTTTAAAACTTTTTTTTTGGTTAAATGCAGTGTAAAGAAAAAGAAAAAAAAGCAGGGTATGCTTACATTTTAATAAAACAGAGCTCAAATATGGAAGCGTTCCGGGTCATAAAAATGAAAAGAAACCTAATTGTCACAGGCAGATCTTTGGTTTAAGCAGAAAATAAACACTTCTTTGACAGTATTATTCAATATCAAAATGTAAACTTAAATTTAATTGTGTAAAGGATGAATATTATAAAATTTAAACATTCACATAATAAAGGTAAACTTTTTATTTGTCCTTTTAGAGTTTTGGGATCATTTATACACATTAAATATAAAATTTATGTTCACAATGTCAGACCAAGATGCTATTATGAAATATTTCATTTGATCAGCTTCATTTTTCCATAGTGTCATTTAATTTACTGAAGTGCCCATTTGGTGATAAAAAGAAATTGTAAGCTTTCCTGATAGAATAACACATTATCAATGCACCCTTATGTCAAAATCAACCTTACATTTTGTCAAGGTAGGTGTCTCACAGTTACTTCAATCCCATTTAAAATGTAATAATACACAACAATCTTACTTGTTACCATGTGAGATAAATTGAATACTTTCCATTTCAATTTCTTTGAAACTGTTTAAAAGCAAAATCAAAACAAACAGTTCTGCTACTTTTAAAGGAGGTATATGCCTGATAGTTTTTAGACTAATACTGTGAAGAATCAAACACTACTTTTCTTTCCTGAACCGGATTGCATTTATAGATGCACAAGCTCTTCAACTACATTTGGATGTATTTATGCATGAAGAAAAACACCTACACCCTTCCTTTATGCCTGTATGTGAGGTTTTGCGGAATACTGATGAAGGAGAAACAACACGGCCAGGGTGAGAGAGGTAGAATAAGCTTTCCACTGATTGCCTATGCCTCTCAAGGTGGCAGGAAACCTGTGCTCTTTTGCGTTACTGAAATCTCACAAACTAGCCCAAAGCTCAGCATGTGGTGAATCACCAAAATTATTTTAAAAATAATTTTGAATTAGGTCATGTCATCTTGAGCAAAGTGAGTTATATGAGTCTCATTTTTCCTTTTCTATCAAAAAGAAAGATACTAATAGTCACTTGTTTGGAAAATAAAATGTTGATTGGCACACATAATGGCTTTCAAATAGCTTGTACTTGATAAATTGAATTACTATGTTTTTATATTTGAAATATTATTTCTAATTATCAAACAATATTTTTTGCAAAAACAAATATGAGACATCAGAAAACTAGAGGTAATGACAATTATTGGAAAAAGAGTACTTTATATTGAAATTACATTAGACATTTAGATAAGTGGGGGTGATGCCAGGTTTGCTGGTCCTATCACCACATGCCTTCTCTTCTCTGTTGAAAAAAAGTCAAACTCTGTAAAATATTTGAAGAAATTTGTGCTGAGCAAAATGTGGGAACTATGACCCATGAAACAGCCTCAGGAGGTCCTGAGAACACATGCTTACCGTAGTTGGGTTATAGCTTGGTTTTATGTTTCAGGGAGACATAAGACAATGCATGTAAGTTATATATTTGTTTGGTCCAGAAAGGTGGCACAACTTGAAGCCGGGGGCTTCCAGACCATAGACAGATTCAAAGATTTCTTAATTGGTAATTGAATGAAAGAGTTATTATCTAAACACCTGAAAATAATAGAATGGAGTGTCTGAATTAAGATAAGCATTGTGAACATCAAATATCTTATTATGTAGATGAAGTCTCACAGGTGGCCACCTTTAGAAGCACTCGAGGGCAAATATTTCCTATTCAAACCTTTAAAAGGTGCCAGAATTTAGAACAAAAAAGCAAAAAAAAAAAAAAGCAAAACACACAAACAAACAAAAAACAAACTAGTAAGTAAAAAATAAAAATAAAAAATACTCAACGAAAAGCAAAAAAAAATTCCTGTAAAAGAGACAGCTGTGCAGGGTAATTCCAAAATATGTCAGAGTGAATTCAGCACCTTCAACTAAAGTATCAGGTTCTTGCATTGGGACTAAATAGGCAAGCTGCTTGATCCATGAAGATCAAGGAGAAGCAGCGGTGGTGGGGGTGATGGTTCACCCAGGAATGGCGTGGAACCTAGGGAACCCCCCACCCACAGCCAGGGGAGGTGGTGAGTGATTGTGTGACCCTGTGTGGGAAGCCGGCCACACTTCTGCCATGGATCTTTGCAACCCAAGGATCACGAGATCCCCTTGTGAGCTCTCACATCCAGGGCCGTA
>NW_012104809.1:4647488-4649955 GCF_000951045.1 Mandrillus leucophaeus
AAATAATCTCAGAGCTTGAAGACTATCTTTCTGAAATAAGAGAGGCAGACAAGAATAGAGAAAAAGAATGAAAAGGAATGAACAAAATCTCCAAGAGTTATGGGGTTATCTAAAGAGACTGAACCTATGATAGATTTGGATAGCTGAAACAAATGGGGATAATGGAACCAAGATGGGAAACATACTTCAGGATATCATCCAGGAGAACTTCCCCAACCTAGCAAGACAGGCCAACATTCAAATTCAGAAAATCTAGAAAACCCCAGTAAGATACTCCATGAGAATATCAACCCCAAGACATACATAATCATCAGATTCTCCAAGATCAAAATGAGAGAAAAAAAAGTTAAGGGCACCCAGAGAGAAAGGCCAGGTGATCTACAAAGGGAAACCCATCAGACTAACAGCAGACCTCTCTGTAAAAATTATGCAAGCCAGGAGAGACTGGGGGCCAATACTGAACATATTAAAAGAAAATAACTTCCAACCCAGAATCTGGCCAAAGTAAGCTTCATAAGTGAAGGAGAAATAAGATCCTTTTCAGCCAAGCAAATTCTGAGGGAATCTGTCACCACCAGGACTGCCTGCCTTGCAAGAGCTCCTGAAGGAAGAACTAAATATGGAAAAGAAAAATTGTTATCAGTCACTACAAAAACAAGTAGTGTCTCCCACTATTACCGTGTGGGAGTCTAAGTCTCTACCTAATGTAGATGACAGGTTGATGGGTGCAGCAAACCACCATGGCATGTGTATACCTATGTAACAAACCTCCATGTTTTGCTCATGTATCCCAGAACTTAAAGTTTAACAGTAAAATAAAATAAAATAAAATAAAATAAAACTCAAGATTAAGAAATTCACTCAAAACCACACAACTACATGGAAATTGAACAACCTGCTCCTGAATGACTCTTGGGAAAATAATGAAATTAAGGCAGAAATTAAGAAGTTCTTTGAAACTAATTAGAACAAAAAGATAATGTATCAGAATCTTTGTGATGCAGCTAAAGCAGTGTTAAGAAGGAAATTTATAGCACTAAATGTCCAAATCACAAAGCCATAAAGATTTCAAGTGAACATCTCAACTAAAAGAACCAGAGAAGCAAGAACAATCAAACTTTAAAGCTAGCAGAAGACAAGAAATAACCAAGATCACAGCCAAACTGAAGGAGATAGAGACCTGAAAAACCCTTCAAAAAAATCAATGAATCCAGAAGCAAATTTTTTGAAAAAAACATAGTAAAATAGATAGGCTGCTAGCTAGGCTAATGAAGAAAAAAAAAAAAAAAAGAAGAATGAAATAAATACGATCAGAAATAATAAGGGGAATATTACCACTGACCCCACAGAAATACAAACAACCGTCAGATAATACTTTAAACATCTCTATGCATATAAACTATAACATCTAGAATAAATGGATAAACTCCTGGACACACACAATCTCCCGAGATCAAACCAGAAAGAAATTGAATCTCTGAATAGACTAAGAATGTGTTCTGAAATTGAGGCAGTAATAAATAGCCTATCAACCAAAAAAAAAAAAGCCCTGGACCAGACAGATTCATAGCAGAATTCTATCAGAGGTACAAAGAAGAGCTGTACCATTTCTACTGAAACTATTCCAATAAATTGAAGAGGAGAGATTCCCTGCTTACACATTCTATGAGGCCAGCATCATTCTGATACCAAAACCTGGCAGAGATACAACAGCCACCAAAAAACTTCAGGCCAATATTCTTGATGAACATCAATGCAAAAATCTTCTATAAAATACTGGCAATCCGAATCCAGCAGCACATCAAAAAACTTATTCACCACGATCAAGTTGGCTTTATCCCTGGGATGCAAGGTTGGTTCAACATATGCAAATCAATAAATGTGATTTATTACATAAACAGAACTAAAGACAAAAACACATTATTACTTCGATAGACAGAGAAAACATCTTTGATAAAATTTGGCATCTCTTTACATTTAAAACTCTAAATAAACTACGTATTGAAAGAACATATCTCAAAATAATAAGAGCTGTATATGATAAACCCACTGCCAATAACACACTGAATGAGCAAAAGTTGGAAGCATTCCCCTTGAAAACCAGCACAAGACAAGGATGCCCTCTCTCACCAGTCTTACTTAAAATAGTATTGGAAGTTCTGACTAGGGCAGTCAGGCAAGAGAAAGAGGTAAAGCGTATCCAAATAGGAAGTGAGCAAGTAAAATTATCTTTGTTTGCAGATGACATGATTCTATATCTAGAAAACACCATTGTCTCAGCCCAAAAGATTTTTAAGCTGATATGCAATTTCATTAGTCTCAGAATATAAAATCAATGTGCAAAAAATTGCTAGCATTCCTATACACCAACAAGCATGCCAAGAGACAAATCATGAATGTACTTCCATTCACAATAGCTACAAAAACAGTAAAATACCTAGGAATACAACTAACGAGATAAGTGAAG
>NW_012104809.1:4651810-4653765 GCF_000951045.1 Mandrillus leucophaeus
CCATTTCCATGGCACCTCAGGGGTAGGAACCCACTGGCTTGGAATCTCAGCCAGCCAGTGACAGTAGGCTGAAGTCCACCTGAGATGGGACCAAGTTCCTTGGAAGAGGGGTGGCTGCCATCTCTGTGGTTCAGGGGACTCAGCTGTTCCAGCCTGCTGGCTGTGGAGAGTGCAGATGATCTACACCAGGAGAGGGCACCACAGCAGCACAGCTGCCTTGTTAGATCATGGCCAGACTGCTGCTTTAACCAGGGCCCCAAACCTCTCCTCCTCACCATAGGGAGCCTTGGTTCTGGGACAAAGCTCTGATCTCTCCCTGGCAGGGAGCTCCTGAAAGGAGGGCAGCTGCCATCTCTGAGAGTCCATAGACTCAGTCGTTCCCGCCTGCCAGCTGTGGAGACTACAGACAGATGGGAAGAAAAAGGGTCCTTCCCAGTGCAACACACCTGCTCTACCAAGAAGCAGTCAGATTCCTGCTTTCGGTGGGTCCCTGATCCCATCCCTTCTGAGTAGGTGAGATCTCCCAGCTGGGGTTCCAACCACCTCCTGCAAGTGCCTGTGAGCTGGTGTCAGGCTGGATATTCCAGAGTAGTGGAGCTGGCTGCCCTCTTTGTCATTTTTGTGGACTTCCCTGGTGATAATATCAGGTGCAGTAGAGGCCAAGGTGACTGGGTACTGTAGCAGACTCCAGCAAACCACAGCAGTCCTACAGTAGAGTGGTCTGACTGTTAAAAGAAAAACAAACAGAAAACAACAACAGCCACAACAAAAGACCCCCCAAAAACTCCACTCAAAGGTCAGAAACCTCAAAGATAAAAGGTAGATAAGCCCACAAAGATGAGAATAAATCAACGTAAAATCTCTGAAAACTCAAAAAGTCAGAATGTTTCTTATCCTTCAAACAACAAAAACACCTCACCAGTAAGAACACAGAACTGGGCTGAGGCAGAGATGGCTAACTGATATAAATAGGCTTCAGAAGGTGGGTAATAACGAGTTTCACTAACCTAAGGGAGAATGCAAAGAAGCTAAGAATCATGATAAAACAATAGAGGAGCTGATAGCCAGAATAGTCAGTTTAGAGAAGAATATAACCAACCTGATGGAGGTGAAAAACAAAACATGAGAAATTCACAATGCAATCACAAGTATTCACAGCATAATAGACCAAGTGAAGGAAATAATCTCAGAGCTTGAAGACTATCTTTCTGAAATAAGAGAGGCAGACAAGAATAGAGAAAAAGAATGAAAAGGAATGAACAAAATCTCCAAGAGTTATGGGGTTATCTAAAGAGACTGAACCTATGATAGATTTGGATAGCTGAAACAAATGGGGATAATGGAACCAAGATGGGAAACATACTTCAGGATAACATCCAGGAGAACTTCCCCAACCTAGCAAGACAGGCCAACATTCAAATTCAGAAAATCTAGAAAACCCCAGTAAGATACTCCATGAGAATATCAACCCCAAGACATACATAATCATCAGATTCTCCAAGATCAAAATGAGAGAAAAAAAAGTTAAGGGCACCCAGAGAGAAAGGCCAGGTGATCTACAAAGGGAAACCCATCAGACTAACAGCAGACCTCTCTGTAAAAATTATGCAAGCCAGGAGAGACTGGGGGCCAATACTGAACATATTAAAAGAAAATAACTTCCAACCCAGAATCTGGCCAAAGTAAGCTTCATAAGTGAAGGAGAAATAAGATCCTTTTCAGCCAAGCAAATTCTGAGGGAATCTGTCACCACCAGGACTGCCTGCCTTGCAAGAGCTCCTGAAGGAAGAACTAAATATGGAAAAGAAAAATTGTTATCAGTCACTACAAAAACAAGTAGTGTCTCCCACTATTACCGTGTGGGAGTCTAAGTCTCTACCTAATGTAGATGACAGGTTGATGGGTGCAGCAAACCACCATGGCATGTGTATACCTATGTAACAAACCTCCATGTT
>NW_012104809.1:4657570-4663443 GCF_000951045.1 Mandrillus leucophaeus
AAAAAAAAAAAGCCCTGGACCAGACAGATTCATAGCAGAATTCTATCAGAGGTACAAAGAAGAGCTGTACCATTTCTACTGAAACTATTCCAATAAATTGAAGAGGAGAGATTCCCTGCTTACACATTCTATGAGGCCAGCATCATTCTGATACCAAAACCTGGCAGAGATACAACAGCCACCAAAAAACTTCAGGCCAATATTCTTGATGAACATCAATGCAAAAATCTTCTATAAAATACTGGCAATCCGAATCCAGCAGCACATCAAAAAACTTATTCACCACGATCAAGTTGGCTTTATCCCTGGGATGCAAGGTTGGTTCAACATATGCAAATCAATAAATGTGATTTATTACATAAACAGAACTAAAGACAAAAACACATTATTACTTCGATAGACAGAGAAAACATCTTTGATAAAATTTGGCATCTCTTTACATTTAAAACTCTAAATAAACTACGTATTGAAAGAACATATCTCAAAATAATAAGAGCTGTATATGATAAACCCACAGCCAATAACACACTGAATGAGCAAAAGTTGGAAGCATTCCCCTTGAAAACCAGCACAAGACAAGGATGCCCTCTCTCACCAGTCTTACTTAAAATAGTATTGGAAGTTCTGACTAGGGCAGTCAGGCAAGAGAAAGAGGTAAAGCGTATCCAAATAGGAAGTGAGCAAGTAAAATTATCTTTGTTTGCAGATGACATGATTCTATATCTAGAAAACACCATTGTCTCAGCCCAAAAGATTTTTAAGCTGATATGCAATTTCATTAGTCTCAGAATATAAAATCAATGTGCAAAAAATTGCTAGCATTCCTATACACCAACAAGCATGCCAAGAGACAAATCATGAATGTACTTCCATTCACAATAGCTACAAAAACAGTAAAATACCTAGGAATACAACTAACGAGATAAGTGAAGGACCTCTTTAAGGAGGACTACAAACCACTGCTCAAAGCAATCAGAGAGGATACAAACAAATGGAAAAATCCATGCTCATGAATAGAAAGACTCAATATCGTGAAAATGACCATACAGGCCAAAGTAATTTATAGATTCAATGCTATTCCCGTTAAACTACCACACACATTATACACATAATTAGAAAAAAACTATTTTAAATTTAATATGGAAACAAAATGGAGCATGGATAGCCAAGAAAATCCTAAGCAAAAAGAACAAAGTTGGAGGCATGATGCTACCTGACTTTAAATCATACTACAAGGATACAGTAACCCAAACAGCATGGTACTGGTGCAAGAACAGTCACATAGACTAATGAAACAGAATAGAGAACTCAGAAATGAGACTGCACACCTACAACTATCTGATCTTCGACAAACCTGACAAAAATGAACAATGGGGAAAAGATTCCCTATTTAATAAATTGTGCTGGAAGAACTGGCCAGATATATGCAGGAAATTGAAACTGGATTCCTTCCTTATCCAATATACAAAAATTAACTCAAGATGGATTAAAGACTTAAATGTAAAACCCAAAACTGTAAAAACCCTAGAAATAGATCTAGATGATACCATTCAGGACATGGGCATGGGCAAAGATTTTATGATTAAAATGCCAAAAGCAGTTGCAACAAAAGCCAAAACTGACAAGCGGGATCTAATTAAACTAAAGAGCTTCTGCATGGCAAAAGAAACTGTCACTAGAGTGAACAGATAACCCACAGAATGGGAGAAAATTTTTGCAATCTATCCATATGACAAAGGTCTAATATCCAGATTCTACAAGGAAGTTAAACTTACAAGAAAACAATAATCCTGTTAAAAAGTGGTGAAAGGTTATGAACAGACACTTCTAAAAACAAGACAGACTGGGTGCAGTGGCTCATGCCTGTAATCCCAACACTTTGGGAGGCCAAGGCAGGCAGATCATGAGGTCAAGAGATAGAGACAATCCTGGCCAACATGGTGAAACCCGATCTCTACTAAAAATACAAAACTTAGCTGGGTGTGGTGGTGTGAGCCTATAGTCCCAGCTACTCATGTGGCTGAGGCAGGAGAATCTCTTGAACCCAGGAGGCAGAGTTTGCAATGGGGCAAGAATGCACCACTTCAATCCAGCCTGGTGATAGAGCAATACTCTGTTTCAGAAAAAAAAAAAAGAAAGAAAACACACATGTGGCCAACAAACATATGAAAAAAAAATCTCAAACATACGAAAAAAAATCTCAACAGTACTGAACATTACTGATCATTACAGAAATACAAATCAAAACCATAATGAGATACCATCCTACACCAGTCAGAATGGCTATTACTAAAAAGTCAAAAACCAGTAGATGTTGGCAAGGTTGTGTACAAAATGGAACACTTTTACACTGTTGGTAGTAGTATAAATTAGTTCAACCATTGTGGGAGACAGTGGTAATTCTTCAAAGACCTAGAGGCAGAAACACCATTTGACCCAGCAATCTCATTACTAGGTATATACCCAAAGAAATATAAAGATACATTCTATTATAAAGATACATGTACATGGATGTTCATTGCAGCCCTATTTACAATAGCAAAGTCATGGAATCAGTCTAAATGCTCATCAGTGATAGACTGGATAAAGAAAATGTGGTACAAACACAACATGGAATATTATGACTCCATAAAAAGGAATGAGATTATGTTCTTTGCAATTTGCAGGGACATGGATGGAGCTGGAAACCATTATTCTCAGCAAACTAACGCAGGAACAGAAAAACCAAACACTGCGTGTTCTCACTTGTAAGTGAGCTGAATGATGAGAATACATGGACATGGGAGGGAAGAACACACACTGGGCATCTGGGCACCTGTGTGTCTTTTCAGGGAGCATTGCGAAGAATAGCTAATGAATGCTGAACTTAATACTGGGTGATGGGCTAATCTGTGCAGTACACCACCATGGCACACGTTTACCTGTGTAACAAATGTGCACATCCTACACATGTACCCATGAACTTAAAATAAAAGATAAAAATAAGAAAGGACAAAGAAATAAAATATTTCAAATAAATATATTTTAAGGTAAAATACTTTTATATCTTTCAGGGCCTGCTATCGTGTGATGCTCTACTAGATTTATGATGGAATTTATTATCTTATTGCTACAAAGAGTCTGTCAGTCTTAAGATCGTTGTTTTTATGTTAATTCTGGTCAGTTGTGCCTGAATTCCAAAGGAAGGGAGTATGAGGAAACATGTTCAACCCCCACTTCTCACCATGGCCTGAATGAGTTTTGAGGTTTCTTTGGAATGCCTTTGGCCAAGAGGAGAAGTCCATGCAGTCAGCTGGGGTCTTAGAATTCTAATTTTGGTTTACATCTCTCATAGAAAACAAGAACTCCTGAGTAAATCTGAAGAGAATTCGAGAAGTCCCATTTTTCATAAAGAAAGAAACTAAAGATGGGTAGATTCTAAGGTCTTCTGGTTCTTCAGACTTGGGCTCTGACTCCTGCTCCACAAATTATAATCTTGTTTTGACAAAATTCATTCTTTCTAAGGTTTACTTTTTAAAATATCTCAAAATGAGAAAAACATACCTAGTTATTTTACAAGAGTATTGTGATAAGTAAAGGAAATAATTATACATTATATTTAGTTGGCGACTTGCTCATATTATCAGTTAATTATTATAATGATGATTATTTCACATTAACAATTTCCATACCAAATCGTAACCTTGAAAAAGGTCTATGGTTTGAGAGCAGCAAAGTTATTTCAGGATACATTCAAAGACTTTGTTTTATACTTTGCCTTTCATAATAATAGTCTGGGCCACGTTTTTCGAGTTATTGTTCAAAACTGTTTTACTATCATTACTTGTTACACTAACACATTTTGGTATCCACTCTAGTTTTGTAGCCCCAAGATGTCTCAACTATGCATGGAATATATGTAACTTTCAACCTTACATTGTAAATTAATTGTTGAAACTTGTAAATCATGCTTTCGATTTTAAGAGCTTTATTTACTCTGCTATAAACAATCCTCAGAACTGTGTTTTGCATTGAGCAATTGTTAGGCTTTGAGTAGTCTTAGATTTCTTCCTGTAAATAAAAATCAGGTTTCTTCAAGTCAGTGACTTTCAACAACAAAAATCACTTTTACTATGGTAGGAAATTACTAAAGGAAAATATTGCATACCAGGCAGTTGAGAAGATAAACAACTATAGTGTTCTTGGAAGTAAAGTTCCTTTGTGTCAAGCTATATAACACTTCCCAACAGATTTAAATAACATGCAGTCCCTATGTAAAAACAGAAGTAGGCTTAATATATTTTTTTCAGTTTCCTGCCACATCAAGAATTTTTGCCTATCACAAAATTCATAGTTAATTTTAATTGCAAATTATGAATTGAATACCAACCATGGGTTTCAGAAAAGTCTAATTGATAAGAATATCAGCTTTGTAATAATTTCTGGAGATGCCAGTCCTGTAATTCTTGGCAAGGTGTTCTAGACTTTGAACTATAAATTTACTCCAATTTACTCCCCTGTAAAATATGAAAAATACCAACTAATTCAAGCAATTGTGGGATTAAATTAGGTAACACACACACAATGTTTAGCACATAAATGGAATAAATTACTGAAATAATTATCTTCTATACCTAAAGTTATCATTATTTATTATCATTATCATTTTTTATTAGCTAAGTATTGTTCCGGTGCTAAAGATAAAACATATTAGGTAGACTATTGTCCAAGCCAAATGTTTCTTTATTAATTCAGTATTTACCTATTTTCTACTCATAAAGTTTCTCTCTCCTACTTTTACGATGTTCTGCCTTGAATTTTGTATGGTTCCTTACATATCTACCTTTGTCCTGGAGATAGGAAGATTCTTGAGGTTGATATTATCCTCGAAGAACTTTTTACTTTTGTTTTTCAGAGACAGGGTCTCACTCTGTCACTCTGGTCGAAGTGCAGTGACACGATCACAGCTCACTGAAGCCTTGAACTCCTGGGCTCAAGTGATCCTCCCAACTAGCTAGGACTATAGGCACCTCATGCCTGGCTATTTAAAAAAAAAAAAAAAAAAAAAATTGTAGAGATTGAGGTCTTTCTATGTTGCCCAGGATGGTTTCAAACTCTTGGCCTCAAGCAATCCTTTTACCTCAGCCTTTCAAAACACCGGAATTACAGGCATGAGCCACTGCACCAGCCTCTGTTCTCTAAGAACTTTACCCATACAGTGCTCCTTCCCCTATAACAGGTCTAGCACAGCACTTTGTATATGCCATGGACACAAACACATTTACAAATGAAAAGAGTGGAGAAGAAAGGCGAATTAAAGAGGCATGGAAACAAAAGGAGTGGAATGAAATAAGATGAAATGAAACAATGAAATGAAAGCAGACTAAATAAAGAAGTTCTCTGCTATAGAAAGAAATATATTCTAGTTCCTTCTCCTTCTCTCCTTTTCCTTATTTCCTTCCTTCCTTCCTTCTCTTTTTCTCTTTCTTTTTCTTTTTCTTTCTTTCTCTTTTCTTTCTCCTTCCTTCCTTCCTTCCTTCCTTCCTTCCTTCCTTTCTTCCTTCCTTCCTTCCTTCCTTCCTTTTCTTTTTTCCTTTCTCTTTTCTCTTTCTCTCTTCTTTTCTCTTTTCCTTTCTTTTCTTCCTTTTTCTTTTCCTTCTGAATTCTTCAAGTAATTCTTTAAGAAGTTCTCCTAAGATTAGAAGTACTTTTGGCCTACACGTCACAAAACAATTGATCTCTTTAAATAGCTCTGATTAGGAAGAAAAAATGTTGTCATTTGAACATAAGTTTATAGTCATCATGCTTCAAAAACATAACATGAACTAAAGCTGGAAATGCGATTTGATTATTAGGATATGCCCTGGTGAAATGATTATCTCATGTAACAGCTG
>NW_012104809.1:4663493-4665732 GCF_000951045.1 Mandrillus leucophaeus
AATTAAAGAGGCATGGAAACAAAAGGAGTGGAATGAAATAAGATGAAATGAAACAATGAAATGAAAGCAGACTAAATAAAGAAGTTCTCTGCTATAGAAAGAAATATATTCTAGTTCCTTCTCCTTCTCTCCTTTTCCTTATTTCCTTCCTTCCTTCCTTCTCTTTTTCTCTTTCTTTTTCTTTTTCTTTCTTTCTCTTTTCTTTCTCCTTCCTTCCTTCCTTCCTTCCTTCCTTCCTTCCTTTCTTCCTTCCTTCCTTCCTTCCTTCCTTTTCTTTTTTCCTTTCTCTTTTCTCTTTCTCTCTTCTTTTCTCTTTTCCTTTCTTTTCTTCCTTTTTCTTTTCCTTCTGAATTCTTCAAGTAATTCTTTAAGAAGTTCTCCTAAGATTAGAAGTACTTTTGGCCTACACGTCACAAAACAATTGATCTCTTTAAATAGCTCTGATTAGGAAGAAAAAATGTTGTCATTTGAACATAAGTTTATAGTCATCATGCTTCAAAAACATAACATGAACTAAAGCTGGAAATGCGATTTGATTATTAGGATATGCCCTGGTGAAATGATTATCTCATGTAACAGCTGGACTTAAAAAAATTTTTCTTTTTCGTTTCTTTTGTTTTTTTTTTTTTTTTTTTTTTTATTAATTGCATGTTTAACAATTGCATGGCTGTAGATGGGTGTTACTGATCCAAAGGCAATCCCCTTCTCCCTTGTTAATTGCCTCTTGATTTTTTTATGTGTTCATAATTGTTTACATTCCTCAGAAAAAACATTGTCCCCAGCACCAGCCATTAAAAGTGAATCTTAATTAACGTAAAACAATAATGATAATTTGAATCTCCCTTTCAAATGATTAAATTAGATAGTGAATGCAACGCAATTATGACCCATGAGGCATTGGATAAATTTTCTGTGCTTCTAGCAAATGTATTTTAGTTATTAATGAGCTTTTTGAGACAAAAAGAAAGAGTGTTTCTATTTTTGGCCTCTGAACAACAGTGCACATGGTTGTAGTGCTTGGAGCTGCTGCAGCAATTTGAATGCCAAGAGGTAAACTAACAGACCTGCTGAGGTTGGGAGGATAAAAAGATGGAAAGAACATGAGTTTCTAGTGACATTATTTGGATATAAATTCACCAGCATAACTTTTTATTATGTGAGATAATAAATACCATTATCGCCTAGTTATCTTGGCTCTGGATTTTTTAGTTACTTGCAAAAACAAAACAAAACAAAACAAAGCAAAAAATACCAAATATAATACATCATATTTGTGGAGAAAACTAAAAGACATTTTAGCTAATAGATGCTGGTCTACAGAATTTAAAAGTAGCAATTTATCAGTGAAAATATTTCTAAATTTAAATATAATTCCTCAAGTGAATTAGTTTGTTTTCTTCTCCATTTCCTTGAAACATTTTCCATTTTACCCTTTGTTATTTTCTTCCATGCTTTTATAAAAATCTTCTAGAACTCCCTGAATATAAATCTTTTATAAAGTGAACAATTTATAATGGAGAAAATAAATTGTGCTTTGTCCTCTGTTTAATACAACTTTCAAAACACATACTAAGGCATTTTCTGGGAATAAGTAGCTCTAAGAAATCATATTTTGATTCTTTTAAAAACTGCATTAAAAAATACTCAATCTGTAGCTGTTGCAGGGAAGTAACAACTTATTAAAAATAATTCTAGAGGTAGTTTCAAAAAATTCTATTAAACCATAAATGAACCATCTCCTTAATAGCATTGTTATCTCCAAGAGTAAAGCATTGTCAGAGAGTTGTTGTAAAGAAATGACAAGAAATGTCATTATGTTTTAATTTATGCTTAGAGTACCATAACAGCCATATATATGAAAATACATTAAAACACCTGGCCCACAAATACAACATAAGGCCAGTGTAGTGGCTCATACCTGTGATCCCAGCACTTTGGGAGGCTGAAGCAGAAGGATAACGAGGTCAGGGGTTCAAGACCAGCCTAGACAACACGGTGAACCCCCGTATCAACTAAAAATACAAAAATTAGTCAGGCACAGTGGTGCGCGCCTGTAGTCCCAGCTACTTGGGAGGCTGAGGCAGGAGAATCGCTTGAACTCGGAAGGCCAAGGTCTTGGTGAGCTAAGATTGCGCCACTGAACTCCAGTCTGGGCAACAGAGTGAGACTCCGCCTCAAAAAAATAATAATAACAAATAAAAATAAATGAATAAAACAACACACCAAAAAAAAAACATAA
>NW_012104809.1:4670072-4672483 GCF_000951045.1 Mandrillus leucophaeus
GATACTATTATATTCTAAGATAATATTATATTCTCAGATTCATTAATATTAGCTCAAGTGGTACTGAGCCCGTGGAAAACTCTCTCTATTCCAAAGTATTACAGGATGAAGTTAGAAACATCTGCAACTTTGTGACTGTGCTTCCTTGAATGTGTATTGGGGACCCAACAGGAAGGTAAATTTGGTCACATGATACTCTTTGGAACTGTTAAATGGTTGTACTATTCCTTAGAAAGCAGGTAGTAGCATATACTGAACAGAAGTAGAGCAGGTTATTGTCTAAATTTTGTGTGTTTTAAGAGTTGATGAGTTGACTGAGAACATGATCATCTTGGAAGCTACAATGAAGTCTGAAATTCTCTGTTTGACAATATTAACAATATTGTTTTTTAAGAATTTACAACATGTATTTTGTGAGTGGAGGACAGTTAACACCTCAGCAAAATGAAGTTTTCTGATCAGCAAGCTTCAGAATAAAGGACCCTTTAGTACTTATTTATTGCATATAATAATATAATATATTCCTATGGGCATCCTCTAAAAATATCTCACACTACTTTAATCTCAGATATACTCAAAGCATTTTAAGCAGTGGCATAGGCATGGTCACATAGAAAGCAAGTCAACCGAGTTTAAATTAGTTCTAGCTCCTTTCTTCCTAAGCTTTCTTCTTCATACCTTACTGCTCAGGAGAAAAAGAAAATTCCTGAATACAAAATGATGGAAGCAGAGGGGATGCTTGCAAAGAGACTGAAATGGGAGTCTTGAACTTCAGTGTCAGTGAAAAGACTTTGGTGTACCTTGGTGATGAATATTTCATGGAATAAGAGTGCCCTGAAACACCATTTGGGATGGAAGAATAACAAATATTTGCTTCTTCACAGTTTGGTTAAACGTAGGTTTGCCAGGTAAAATACAGGAAGTTTAGTTGAATGTGGGTTTCAGATTGTATTAGTCCATTCTCACACTGCTGTAAAGAGCTATCAGAGACTGGGTAATTTATAAAGGAAAGAGATTTAATTGACTCACAGTTCTGCATGACTGAGGAGTCCTCAGGAAACTTAACAATCATGGTGGAAGGGGAAGCAAACTTGTCCTTCACATGGCAGCAGGAACAGGAGAAAGAAGTGCTGAGCAAAGGGGGAAAAGCCCCTTATAAAATCAACAGATCTCATGAGAACTCACTCAATAACGCAACAACAGCAACATGGGGGTAACCGTTCCCATGATTTAATTACCTTCCACCAGGCCCTTCCCATGACGTGGGGATTATAGGAACTACAAATCAAGATGAGATTTGGGTGGGAATACAGCTAAACCATACTACAGATGAACATTGAATAATAATCATTTTTAGTAGAAGTATATGTTTATATACTTGTACTAGATAATTATATACTTATTCTAAAGATTAATTTTTTGTTAAACTGATGTTCAAATTTAACTGGACAATCTGTACTTTTACTTGCTAAATTTGCCAATCTTTTTTACATGGCCATTGTATAAGACATTGTTAGTTATTTAATTCACAGAACTTCCTCCTTTTTTCTTCCAGTTGTTTGATAAGCCTTGAAAAAGTTAATCATGATCAGGCTAAGTCAGTCATAGTCATCTTGTTCCCTTTGCTACCTACTGGCATAGAGTGAAAATATGATACAGCCAATGAGAAATAAGGAGAAGCTAATGAGGACCTTTGTAGTGCTTCCTGGTTATAAAGGGGAAAAAGTGAGAATAGTTGTTTCTATCTACTCCAAAGAAACCAGTCACCTGCTCCTTTGTCTTCCCCACATAAATTTACTAGATAGCTGCACTAATGACATGACCAACACCAAGTATAGGAGATTAAAGTTTATAAATGCTGACATCAATAAGGAAGATGGGCTTCACCAGCCAGAGGTTGGTGATGATGAGAAAACTGAAGAAACAGCAAGGTTAAAGGTGAATATTAATTTTTAATTAAAGAAAGGCTATGTTTCGTGTGTTCACCAAACTGGTTGGATATGAAATCTAACTGGCAGTCATAGGTGTTACCAAAAAGAAAATTTGTTTTTCTAAATTTGTCACAGCATGTCAAAAAGGACACTTAATTACATAAAGTACTCAGGGTATCTGAGATATTAGGAGAGGAGGGAGGGAACAGAGAGAGGCAAGGGGCAGAACCTTCATAAGCATCACTTGGTCAAAGTGTACTTATATCAAGCACTTGTCACCTGAACACCACAAACCAATGGGTTTTTCTCATTACAATATTACAAAGAAAAATAACACTGCACCAACTTTTTGTTTCTTGCTTGATTGTTGTTACCTAAAGGTATAATATTGGAGACTATGGTGGTCATCCTATAGCAATGATAGAGAAAGCCTGAATTCTTTATACAAAAACTGGGTTGACATACAAACCGTGGACTCTG
>NW_012104809.1:4672533-4674346 GCF_000951045.1 Mandrillus leucophaeus
TTTTTTTAGTGGCTACTGTAGACTTTCCCTTAGTTAGGCATATAAGATAAAACCATGCAAAGTTTTAATATAGCCTTTAGACATATGTTTAATGAAAACACAAAGCAAAAACATCTTAAGGCCAAAAATGTAAACATATTTTCTATATGACTGGATGAAGAGTTATATTTCCTGTTAACTGTTCATTGTATCTCAAATTTTTATTTTTAAACCTAAAATCATCTGACTTTAAGGCCACATTTTTGCATGGTTCAGAAGGGAAATTGTCTCTCTTTCTCTCTCTCATTCTCTCTCTCTTTATAGTGACTTAAAAAATTCTTCAAAAGCTATACAACTTGGAGATAAACTGCTTCCAGATGGGGTGAAATTTAGAGGTTGATCTTGCTCTTCTACCACATTGATGTGGTAATAGAAACTCAGCTAAATAGCAGTGTCTTTGATAACCATCCGTTAGATCTCCTTGATATAAGAGAATAATCATTTACACTTGTGTTGGAACATACTTGGATACTATTATATTCTAAGATAATATTATATTCTCAGATTCATTAATATTAGCTCAAGTGGTACTGAGCCCGTGGAAAACTCTCTCTATTCCAAAGTATTACAGGATGAAGTTAGAAACATCTGCAACTTTGTGACTGTGCTTCCTTGAATGTGTATTGGGGACCCAACAGGAAGGTAAATTTGGTCACATGATACTCTTTGGAACTGTTAAATGGTTGTACTATTCCTTAGAAAGCAGGTAGTAGCATATACTGAACAGAAGTAGAGCAGGTTATTGTCTAAATTTTGTGTGTTTTAAGAGTTGATGAGTTGACTGAGAACATGATCATCTGGAAGCTACAATGAAGTCTGAAATTCTCTGTTTGACAATATTAACAATATTGTTTTTTAAGAATTTACAACATGTATTTTGTGAGTGGAGGACAGTTAACACCTCAGCAAAATGAAGTTTTCTGATCAGCAAGCTTCAGAATAAAGGACCCTTTAGTACTTATTTATTGCATATAATAATATAATATATTCCTATGGGCATCCTCTAAAAATATCTCACACTACTTTAATCTCAGATATACTCAAAGCATTTTAAGCAGTGGCATAGGCATGGTCACATAGAAAGCAAGTCAACCGAGTTTAAATTAGTTCTAGCTCCTTTCTTCCTAAGCTTTCTTCTTCATACCTTACTGCTCAGGAGAAAAAGAAAATTCCTGAATACAAAATGATGGAAGCAGAGGGGATGCTTGCAAAGAGACTGAAATGGGAGTCTTGAACTTCAGTGTCAGTGAAAAGACTTTGGTGTACCTTGGTGATGAATATTTCATGGAATAAGAGTGCCCTGAAACACCATTTGGGATGGAAGAATAACAAATATTTGCTTCTTCACAGTTTGGTTAAACGTAGGTTTGCCAGGTAAAATACAGGAAGTTTAGTTGAATGTGGGTTTCAGATTGTATTAGTCCATTCTCACACTGCTGTAAAGAGCTATCAGAGACTGGGTAATTTATAAAGGAAAGAGATTTAATTGACTCACAGTTCTGCATGACTGAGGAGTCCTCAGGAAACTTAACAATCATGGTGGAAGGGGAAGCAAACTTGTCCTTCACATGGCAGCAGGAACAGGAGAAAGAAGTGCTGAGCAAAGGGGGAAAAGCCCCTTATAAAATCAACAGATCTCATGAGAACTCACTCAATAACGCAACAACAGCAACATGGGGGTAACCGTTCCCATGATTTAATTACCTTCCACCAGGCCCTTCCCATGACGTGGGGATTATAGGAACTACAAATCAAGATGAGATTTGGGTGGGAA
>NW_012104809.1:4675761-4677510 GCF_000951045.1 Mandrillus leucophaeus
AAGACAAATAAATTTTGTTTGCATTGGGGTAGAACCATTAGAGTTAAAGAAGAGGAGGGATTCTAAAACTTAGCTTAGGTGAAATGTGTAAGATTGGTTAAGGATTAAGTTGAAAATAGAGTAAAAAATTGTGGGCATGTAAATTTTATTATGACTTAGACTTTCAAGTATAGCAATTATGCAGTAAGTTTTATATACAGTTGGAACATCAGGAGGCATTGGAGAGAGAGAGAGAGAGATACATGGATAGATATAGATGGATGGATAGATAGATAGATAGATAGATAGATAGATAGATAGATAGATAGATAGAGTCAAAAGTACATAGGGGGAAGTTAAATACAGGTGGGATGACCTAGGGAAAGAATGTAGATAAAAAGAAAAACAAAAACCAAAAGGGACTGAGGGATGTTTCCTAAAATAGCCCAGAGTTTAAATTCTATTCAGAATCAGCAACCGTTGAAGAACATAAAGAAGCAAAATCCAATAAGAAATACCAGTAATTTTTTCAGAGCTCAATTGTATTCAACACTGCTTAGTGGTTGCTTAAAATGAAAACAAAGCAACTTGTATTGATTTTAGCCATGAATATGCTCTCTGTGACCTTGACAAGAATTCTAAAATGTATGTTGGAAATTGAATTAGGTAATTTAAAATGTCATTGGCAAGGGAGAAAATCTCAGTATTTTTTCATTTGAAATATGTTCTCGCAGTAACTGAAAGAAGAGAAATGAGGCAGATGACCAAAAGAAGTACATGACCAAACACTCTATGTCTGTGTGCTCCAATAACAGCTGGATTATAGTTCATAAGTAATTAAGAGAGGATGCGCTCCAGAGCAAATGTAAAAGATTTGGATAATAACTAACAAGAGAGAACAATTTTACATGGTAAAATTAGATGAAGAATACAGGACCACATGTAAGTATGACTATTCAGTTGGCAATAGAATATTGAGAGAGGTAATAATGATTGAGATCCAATTTTAAAATGAGTTTTGAGTCAAGGTTACACACTATAAGTGAAGATTGAAGAAGATATAGGTGGTTTGAGGAGACACTTGAATATATAAAATAATTATGTGAGATCAAAATAAAACAAATTTAATGGAGAAATAGTTGGACTAGTTGGTAGCATTACCCATTTTACGATTATCTTTTTGCATTTAAAGATGAATCCAGTCAGTTCAATGCATGCTTTTTCCATGGCAACTTTAGGAGAGTAAATACGTAGGTTCAACATTTGTTGGGATTCTATGTAAGTATGGAAGTAAGAAGCAAAAGAGTAACGATCACTTTGAAAATCTCATGTTGTCAGAAGTTTGGAAGTTTTAATCTGGTAAAGGATCTGCTACAATATGGTTTCTCATAAATTAACTAGAACAGAAGAAGAGATACTAAAATTTTTGAAGTTATAAGAAAGCAACGTTTTGAAAAAGGCAGAGTTATTGGGCATAACAAATTCCAGATTGTGAACTTGTATGTAGCTTCTTGCTATAGAAACCATTGTTGTTTGCTGGTTGAAATTTTATTTTTAGCTTGTAGTCATTCACCCTTTCATTCAATTATCATCGTTAATTTGAACAGATAATTTGGAAAGACTGGTGAAGCACAAAATGTATTTGTCTTGTTAATTTTGTTAACAATTGAATCTACAAGGAGAGTGCATTTTCATAAATAGCTATGACAGTTGCATAGTTAAAATCATGAATTCTTCATTCAGAAAATATTCTCCAAAGTGAAGATATAA
>NW_012104809.1:4677885-4685827 GCF_000951045.1 Mandrillus leucophaeus
ATCTAAATTATACAGCCCGTATTTCCTTTTTGAAGTCAAAATAGGTTCTATGATCTCTCTTAATATATCATTTGTTTTTATGTCATGGATGGTAAAGAAGTCTATCATTGCTTTGGTTTGGATGTGTCGCCTGAAAAGCATGTGTTGGAAACTTAATTGCCATTGTCACAGTGTTAAGAGGTGGTCTGTTAAAATGTGATTAGCTGAGGTGGGCAGGATCACTTGAGATCAGGAGTTCGAGACCAGCCTGGCCAAGAAGGTGAAACCCCATCTCTACTAAAAATACAAAAATTAGCCAGATGTGGTGGCGCACATGTGTAATCCCAGCTACATGGGAGTCTGAGGTGGGAGGATTGCTTGAACCTGGGAGGTGGAGGTTGCAGTGAGCCAAGGTGATGCCACTGCCCTCCAGCCTGAGCAACAGAATGATACTCTGAATCAAAAAAAAAAAAAAAAAAAAGAAAAAGAAAACAAGATGTGATTAGTTCATGAGGGTTCTCTCCTCTTGGATGGATTAACACCATTATAGTGGGAGTGGGTTCTTTATAAATGGACAAGTTTGTGCCCCGCCACCCCCTCCACTTTTCTGCCATGTGAAAAACAGTATTCCCTCTCTCTGGAGGATTCAGCTTGAAAGTGGAGAGGAGACCCTTACCAGACACCAACTCTACCAGTGCCTCGATCTTTGACTTCCCAGCCTTCAAAACGTTGAGAAATCAATTTGTATTTTTTATAAATTATCTAGCCTTAGGTATTCTGTGGTAGCAGCACAAATAGTCTAAGATAATTGTATTTGAAAGCTTTCTTAGGCGACATTATACCTTTTGTACCATCAATTCTAACAAAAAAAATCCCAAACCTGAACATCATAGTTATGAGTAGTGGCTTTGTCTAACTTTTTTCTTAAGAGTGTTTCTTATTTTAAGTTACAACTTAAAATAATCATAACAATAATAAGTTACAACTCTTTGTTATAAAAGTAACAACATTAGAGAAAATAAAAAAAATAAAAACACCTAATAAAATAATCATTAGAAACATACTTTCTTCTAGCTCTTTTTCTATGTATTTGTAGCTATATATGTAAATGCATATGATAGTCACCTTATGACATGTATAATTTCCATCCTGTGATTTGCTGAATAATTAATTATGCTATGAATTATTAGTGTAATGGGTTACCAAGTTGAGTGATGTTTTAAAATGTCTTACTATCTATTAATTCATTTGTTTTAATAGCTACATGGTGAGTATCTGGAGCTTGTGGGCATTTTACAGTTTTGGGGATGGTAGATGTCAATTCTTGAGAACGACTTCCTTTTTGAAAAGATAGCAGAATTGACTCTGTCTCATAAGTTTTATAAAGCAAAATATCAAGTCCAACCACTTTTTACAAAGAAAATAGTCATTCTATACCTAAATGCAAACATTTCAAACTAAGATGGTATTATGTTAAGTCGTGTATATTAGATTGTTCTTAGCCTACACATGGAAAGAATTAGAATATTTACCTCAATTTTTAAAATCAATGCAGATTTTCATCTACTTCGCTAGTGTTCATTGTCAACCACAAGTGTCATTCAAATTTGAATTATCCAGGATTTTTGAATACTTAATGATGATTAGGTGGGGCAAAGGTTACCCTCTGAAAAAAACCCACATATGTGGCAGTCATTTCCAGATGGAAATAAGCAGGTCTGAAATTGGTGCTTGCACAGTAGCTTTATCTCTTTTGCATACAGGCCATTGCACACACGTTGAACATTTCCTTTGCTATGTGGGATTCTTCTATGACCATAAAACTTTCATATTATGTTTAAAAATTGTGAATTACTTGGGAGGCTGAGGTGGGCAGATCACCTGAGGTCAGGAGTTCAAGACCAGCCTAGCCAACATCATGGTGAAACCCCGTCTCTACTAAAAATTCAAAAAATTAGTTGGGTGTAGTGGCACGTGCCTGTAGTCCCAGCTACTTGGGAGGCAGAGGCAGGAGAATTGCTTGAACCCAGGAGGCAGATGTTGCAGTGAGCCAAGATAGAGCCACTGCACTCCAGCTTGGGCGACAGGGGGAGACTCTTGCCTCAAAAACAAAAAAAAAAGAAAAAGGAAAAAAAATGTGAATTACTTGCTCACGACACATATTTTGTTTTTAGTACTGAGGCTGGTTAAGTAAAGCTTTGGTAAAGGTTTGCAGTGTTTTAAGGAGTTTAGTCTATGATGGGAGAAAGTATATGAAAGCATCCTAAAACATTCTGGGTCCTCTGAGTCAGCAAAGGAGAGAGAAGTAGCAGAGGCAGCAAATGATGACCAACATGACTGATTCTAAAGCATGTAAGCATAAAACCCAGACTCAAAAAACAAGTTTTATAAAAATCCTAAAAGTATTCTCATACCTTCACAGGACGATTACACCCCTAAGCAGCAACCACATCCATTTTTCACTTTATATCTCTCTCTCCTGAGATATTTTTCACTGGAATTTTTTGTCATATAAATAAATAGCAAAATATAATTTGCTTTAGAGAAAATTGCAGCATAGACAGCTTTCATAGAACTAATCTACTTAGTACTTTGAACAAAACTATTTGTTCAAATAGTTATATCCAAAACATCAAGATTTTTAAAAATTTAGTCTAAAATTTATGTTATATCTAAAACATCAAGATTTTTAAAAATTTAGTCTAAAATTTATAATACTATACAGCATTATAGTCTTTGATTCTTTGAAATAATAAAATGCTTTTATCAGAACCTTTAAATGACATTAGTTACAATTAGTATTTTAGTTCTCCATCAATAATTGCTTAGTTTTTCTCCTTAGCAAATACTCATACAATTATCACTGAATAAAGTAGTAGTCCAAATACTTTTTTAAAAATTGGAGTTTCCTTCAGATGTCTGGAATCATATCTACATCACCTTTCTTGACTGTAAAAAAAACGCTTCTCCTTAAGATATATTCAAAACCTCTTCTTCTATGATTCAACCATTTCTTTAATTTCAACAAGTTTTAATGCCATGCTTACCAACTCTTCAGCCTAGTATTGGCTAAAATATAAAAGAAATACGAAATGATATATTCCCTTCATAAAAGGTTAGAAACCTTTAAATATGGAGTAAAAAATATTACAGAGGATTGCCAGTCATTATTTGCCTGATCTAAATCAGTCATTACAATTACAAATTTTTTAAATGAGAATCCCCAACTACTGTATTTTTTAAGGCCAAGCTATATTTAGTTCTGTAATATTACCTTTAAAAACTCTTTCCAAAAGAAGGTAAAATAAAATCTATAGTCTTTCCAATTCTTTTTTAAGTGGAAGCCATTTTTGTTTTGTCAACATTCACTAAGTGTCCAAAAGATGGGTTCCTTGTCTAAATTCTACCCCAACATTAGAGAACATAATAGTTTCAGTTCCTCTGAGGGTCAGCTAAAGTATTTGTTCAACTTCTTCTAAGCCTTTTGGAACTAGCTCACCATAATAAAATTTTATTTTTTGACGTTTTGGTGCCAAGAAACATGCAATGTATTTTTATGAATTTTCTTGTATAATTTGTAGGAAAAGAAAAATAAGGTATATTCCCCAATTTTAAAGCCAAACACTTAAAAATATTTGGTTATTTGCCAAATATCACAAGTTAGAAAAAGGAGCACAATTGAGTTCTAGTACTACCTGATTGCAGAGCATGTACTCTAAAAAATTGTTCTATTCCATACCTTTCCTCAGTCCCTCAGCATCATTAAGCACTAACATCTACACACAGCTTTAAAGTACCACGAACAGGCTTTCTGTTGAGAAACAAGTTCCTACAAAATCAAGGTCTCCTTGTCATGTGTCTCAGCTGGTAGCAGTCTCATCTTGGTGACTCTTTTCTGAACTGAGTTTTTTATGAGCTCAGATGCTTGGCTCACCTTCTGCACATCCTTCAGCATTTCACTAATGCCTTCTAGAGACTTAGATTCATGGGTGAAAAGTCTAGGTTACAAATATTCCATCCATACTACTCAAGAAGTCTGATACACCCATGTCTCAACGTAATCTTTTGATGAATGCAGTTAAATGAATACCAAAGAGTAATTTATTTACATTTGGAACAGCAAAAGTTTCAGTCACATTCATTTAATCGATTTGTTATTTCATTGAAAATACTCTAGGCTGTGAAACTGTGCAGAGGCTTGCCTAACATTGTCTTGCAAATGCCAAAATTAAAAGCTTAGTGCTCAGGCGGAGAAAAGGATAGTAATAATAACCTCCACAAGAGCAAGAAAAACCCTGTTTCTTGGCTAACTTTCAGATTTACATTCCAAATTCCCAACTGCCCATCAGCTAAAATCTCAGTAGCTATATTTTTGCACTGTCAGAGAATAATTTAAAATATTTTCTGCTTATATGGACATGGGGCTCTCACTCTTCTAAGCCTACAATTTACATCTTTTAAGATTTAAATACATGACCGATTGCAGCTGGGGAAGTGATGTGAACTTCACAGCATTCTGCAAACTGCTGCTCCGAGCCTGGAAAGAGGGGTGGAAGGTTCAATCTCTACTTATTTGATCTTAAGATTTTGCTGTGTCAGTGAAAAATAATGTATTAGGAGACAGGACACTCAATCTGCTGCTGGCCAGCATATTGATTGTATAAGCTGTGATGTGCTATCTGGCTAAAGAAATATTTTGCCATCACAGTTGGAGTTGGATATTGGCAGATTTGTTGAGAAGCAAATTCAATATATTAGAGGATTTACTCCATTCTTGTTCTTTACAAAGTATGTCCCCTCAATTATAATTATGCAATGCTGTTTCAGTGGGCAGGGTGAGTTTTGAGGAATTTATATCTTAACATATTCCTGGTTATAACTTTATTTTTCAGTTTTTAATCAAGTCATATTCCATTTACAGATAAATCTTGGGAAAAAAAGGTAGAGTTTCATTGCTTAAAGGATGCTTGTGAGCATCATTAACTTATTTTCTAGTAAGATAACAGGGGCATTAAG
The DNA here is from genome assembly GCF_000951045.1 of Mandrillus leucophaeus. Classification (NCBI taxonomy): domain Eukaryota; kingdom Metazoa; phylum Chordata; class Mammalia; order Primates; family Cercopithecidae; genus Mandrillus; species Mandrillus leucophaeus. Next base: position 4,682,881 of record NW_012104809.1, read on the forward strand.
AAGCACAGCTAGTTAGTGGGAGTGCAGGAACTAGATCTGATTTTTCTCATTTGAGGCCATTCATTAACAACTTAAGGCAGCAGGTAACCTTTGAGAACTGAAGAGCTTTTTATGTGTTGTCTTATTCACTATTATCATTTACGCCATTTGAAGTTTAGTAGCTATCCCTGCAAGAGTGAAATATTTGTATTTTTTAAATCAAGCAGTCTAATAGAGACTATTCGTCATAAAAAATTCATGAGTAATTTCTCTTTGTTTAACTTCTGTGACTCAATTTCCTTAATTTCCAATTGTGTCACCATTAATATCTGCCTCACAGGTTTGTTTAAGGGAATTCTAGAATGAAGATGTGTAAAGCAGTTGGAACAATGCCTGGACACATAGTAAGTGCTACATATACATATTTGTTATCATTAGAGTGTTCTTATTTTAGAAAATAGAGCTTAACCAGTTGAAACATGATTTTATGTATGTAACTTAAAACCAGAAAGTTTCCTCCATGAATCAGATGGCTAGTGTTTCAGCTTGGAAGGAAGCGAAGTGTCCCAAAAATATAAGTAACTGTTTAGACGGTGGCTTGTATAATTAAAAAAAAAAAAAAATAGCCTCAGCTGTGATTCAGTTGAAATGCTGAGAGAATAATGAAATAGAAAGGCTACTTCTATGATTTTCATTCCTGTTTGTCAATGAGTCTATGCTTCCAGGTCCTAACATTTTATGTAAGATTACTTTTAATTGTTTGGAGGGGAAGGAAAACGGCAAGAAACACATGAAAAACAATCTTCATTAAATTCATTAAATTGAATGTTGCAGATATTTTTATGGAATATTGGCATCCTGAAAGTAATACTTAAATAATTTCCCAGCATGGTATAATCTGCCTGCACATATTTTGCATAAGTTATTACCTTCCACCAAGGAATGAAAATGAGAATTGTTTAAAATGGGATATGCTTGGTAGTGAATCAAATTTCCCTAGTATGTAAATTATTTCCTGGGAGTGAATAAGGCACATTGGGAGCAATTTAATAAATGATACCCTGGAGGTCTGAATGGATTAATGAAGCTGATTATCCTTTTCCTGCAGAAGGAGAAAACTGTCACTCTGCAGTTAGCCTAAATGAGCTCTCCATAGTGTCACTTGAAGGTATTTTTGCGTGGAGAAAGGAGATAAATATAGGTGCCCCATTTAATTCTTCTTGGGGTAGAGCAACTTTACATGATTACTTTCTTTCTCTCTCGGTATGGTGTCATTAGCAAAGAAGGATATACTCTTCTTGGAGAAAGAGAGTGAGCTGGTTCTGTTAAAATATGAGCTGGTTCTGTTAAAATAAAATATATCTACCCTGTTGGTGTGGAGCCTTGTCCAAGGTGAATGCCATGGTCTTTCTCTCCTAAATACCGATGCTGATGACTGCACCTGGCCTCCTCTACGGTGCTTCACAGGTGTTTTTCTATAAAGCACTTCTATGGAGAAGGCTTAATGCTCTTTACACAGCCACAAACCACAGGTGAGGTGCTTATAAGTCTCAATCAGAATGCAGAGTCTTATCCTTGTATTCAAAACAACTCTATTAGTTATCTACCATTGTGTGACAAAGTATCACAGATTTAGAGACTTAAAACAACACAAATGTCTGATATCACTCTCTTAGTCAATTTGAGCTGCTAAAACAGGATTCCTATAGACTAGGTGGCTTAAACAATAGGAAATTATTTCTCACAGTTCTAGAGGCTGAAAAGTCAGAAATCAAGGTGCTGGTCAACTTGGGTCCTGCTGAGGGCCCGCCTCCTTGTTTGCAGATTGCTACCTTCTTGCTATATCCTCACATGGCAGAGAGAAAGAGGGAGATTGGGTCTCTGCATTTCCTTACAAGGACACTGATTCATCATGGAGACCCCATCTTCAGGACTTCACCTAAATCTAATTATCTCCCAAAGACTCTACCTCCAAATACTATCCCATTAGGGCTTAGAGTTTCAACATACACATTTGGGGGAGACATAAATACGGAGTTCATAGCACTCACACTTTCCTTGGATCAGGAGTCTGGGCACAGGTTTGCTGGCTCCGCTGCTCAGGGTCTCACAGGCTGAAATCAAGTTATCAGCTGGAGCCTCAGTATTATGAGTCTTACCTTTCTCTTCCGAGCACATTCAGAATAATTGTTCAAAATATTATTTTCCTTGAGGATGTAGGACTGAGTTCCTTACTTGCTTGCTAGTTGTTGGACAAGGATATTTTCAGTTTCAGAACCAAAGGTGTTTCTAGAGACCATCCTCACATCCTAGCCGTGTGGTCATAGCATCTGGCTCCATAAAAGGAAGGGGCTCCTCATTTTAAGGACTCGCTGATTAGATTTAGTCCACTCAGGATAATTCTTTATTTGCATAACTCAATACATTAGGGACTCCGATTATATCTGCAAAATCTCATTTGCTATATAAGGTAACATAATCACAGAAGTGCTTTCTCATTATGTTTACAGGACCTGCACATTCTCAAAAGAAGAGGATTAAACAGAACATGAATCGTTGGGAGTTATAGTTGAATCCCATGTACCACAGAATATACTATTTTTCCCCTCTGAGTATACATGTGCAGAAGTATATGTGTGCACATACATTCACAAATACATATGATATGGAATACATAAAGTTTGGGGCTCACAAAACTAAATCTTCCATGCCGCCAATTAAATTATTTCCTTTCCTACGCAGTATGACATTTAAAAAAAATCAATAGATATATGTACCTGTTCAAAAAAGAGACAAATTGACTTGCTACCCATGTAAGAATTAAGAATATAGTAGTATTATCTCTACATTTAAATATTGCAGTGCCAATAATATTTAGGCTGTAACAAAGTGAAAAAAATATTTTTTTATTTACAACAAAGACAGATTAATTTTTCTTCTTTTCTTTCTTCTTCTTCTTCTTCTTCTT
>NW_012104809.1:4692587-4694020 GCF_000951045.1 Mandrillus leucophaeus
TTAGCCAGGATGGTCTCCATCTCCCGACCTCATGATCCGCCCGCCTTGGCCTCCCACAGTGCTGGGATTACAGGCGTGAGCCACCGCGCCTGGCTTTGTTTTGTTTTGTTTTGTTTTTTTTTTTTGTAGATAGGCATGAAAAAAATCTTACTTTTTAATGTACAAAGTATTGAGATACATGTAATATATAAATACACAATGTATATCTGTGATATTAAAATTTCAGGGGATGAAACTAGGAAAAAATCACTAAAAAGTTTCCTTAAAAGGGCGATGTTAATAACTTTTAAATTGTTGAGGGAAACTTATGTAAACTAGCAGTGTTTGCTAAAAAAAAAAAAAAAAAGTTAGTATTGAAAGACAGAAGATAAAGAAAACTATTATAATTAATAAAAAACATAATAAAAAAGCAGAGAATCTAAAGGATACAGATGAAAAGAAAAAGATAAACTTTGCCCAGGCGCAGTGGCTCACGCCTGTAATCCCAGCACTTTGGGAGGCCGAGACGGGCGGATCACGAGGTCAGGAGATGGAGGCCGTCCTGGCTAACACAGTGAAACCCGTCTCTACTAAAAATACGAACAACTAGCCGGGCGTGGTGGCGGGCGCCTGTAGTCCCAGCTACCCGGGAGACTGAGGCAGGAAAATGGCATGAACTCGGGGGGCGGAGCTTGCAGTGAGCCGAGATCGCGCCACTGCACTCCAGCCTGGGCGACAGAGCGAGACTCCGTCTTAACAAAACAAAACAAAGCAAAACAAACAAAACAAAACCAGATTAACCTTAGAAAGTGTCAATGGTTATATTTTCTTTGAAAGGGGGAAATAAGAAGGGAAAGGAACACGTATTTCAGAAATCAGAGTGTCCTGTTTGTGACTTGTATCACCATGTTCCAAAGAAATGAAGTCATTTGGGAAGAGAAAAGGATTAAGAGATTAGATAAAATAGATTAAGTTAAGGATTGAAATTATTCTGGGGAGGTGTGCTTCAATCAAAAGAGCCTTTGAAAGGGTTTGGCTCTTCTTGAAGGAAGAGGTTCAAAACGTGAAATCTCTCCTGCTGGCCTTGAATAAGCAAACAGCCATTTTGTGAACTATCTGTGAGAGGTAGTCATATGGCAAGGACGTTAAGAGTGGCTTGCAGGTCAAAGATAAGAAAGGAGACAGTTTGAAGAAGAATAGACAAGATCAGCTCTGATCTCGTAGCTCTGATCTTGTATTTAGGAGCTCAGAGCCATTCCTGATAGATATTAGATATTTACCAAGAAAAGGGGAACTCAGTCATAAAACCATAAGGACATAAAATCTTCCAAACATCTGGGATGTGTTTAGCATATTCTTTCCTAGTGGAGTCTCCAGATTATATACTCTCCAGATGAAAGTATATATAAATGCCCTAGTTGAGTCTACAGATTGGGTATGTATGTGTATATATA
>NW_012104809.1:4695905-4698508 GCF_000951045.1 Mandrillus leucophaeus
TGAGACAGAGTCTCACTCTGTTGCCCAGGCTGGAGTGCAGTGGCATGATTTTGGCTCACTGCAACCTCTGCCTCCCAGGATCAAATGATTCTCCTGCCTCAGCCCCCCAAGTAGTGGGGATTACAGGCATGTACAACCATGCCCAGCTATTTTTTGTATTTTTAGTAGAGATAGAGATGGGGGTTTCGCCATATTGGCTAGGTTAGTCTCAAACCCCTGACCTCAGGTGATCCACTCACCTTGGCCTCCCAAACTGCTAGGCTTACAGGTGTGAGCCACCATGCCAGGACAGATTAATTTCAAGGGATTTGCAGAAGAAAGAGTAAAACTTAGACACCATGTGGTGGAGGACAAATTAAAGAGCCAGCCGTCAAAATTGTCAGAAGATTTTAACTGAGATTTAAAGTGGATATTTATGATTTTTCAGATTATTTGTCAAATTAATCATTGTTTATTTAACCAGTGTTATTGAGCACTGAAAAGAGATGAGTTGCTATATTTGTTAGTGCTGAATATATACCCAAAACATGTGGCTAAGCAGGCCATGTGTGTTAATCCACGTAATACCTACGACAACCCTAAATGGAGAATAATAAGAGGATTAGTTATTGGACAAAAAAGAGAGAAAAAATCTAGAGGCTTCCTTAATGATCTGGTCCTTGAGATAAAGTCTAAGACAGTGTGGAAATTATTAAGCTAACGAAGATAAGGTTGATAAATTACGTATATAAGGCAACCAGGCACTAGAGTGTAGGGCACGTTTGGGAACTACAACTTGTTCAATATTACCAGAACATGACTGTGGGTTTAAGAGAGTCCTACAAGAAAATATGACAACTAAATTGCAGAAAGGTGCTCCTTCCCCTGGACTCTCCCTAACCAGGATACAGGACTTGGCAAGCAGAGTGCAGGCACAATTTCAGGCCAACTTTATCCTCACACCAGGATGCTCAGAAGGATCAGTCATAAGTTTATCTAAATTTATCTCCCCAGATCTTCTGATACGAGTCATGGGAGAGGTAAAGGAATTCAGAAATAAAGCTCAAAGGAATCAAATGAGTTAAAAGCTGATTATGCTCTATGATAAGGAGCTATGTGTACCAAGATGCAAAAGTTCATTCTAAAGAGAGGTACGCATACTACAAAAATATATAAGTATGTGGATATTAGAATAATACCTATGTTCTGCTTCTCAAATGAGTTCCTGGGATGGATCAACAATTTTATCAAGGACTTTGAGCCACCTTAACATAGAAGAGTAGATTAGGAGGAGCAGTACTTTGTAGGAGGCAATTTTATGGGGCTGATTTCATCTTACAGAGTCTCAGTAAGTCCCAGTTTAAATTTTCTGTGCTTGAGAGATATAAACATGACCTTGAGAAACATCAAAGGGGCATATGCATAAAGGAAACTTGTAGCCAGAATAAGTGTAAATTTGCCAAACAAATAGCAAAATGGACTACCAAGCCTGTTGATGTCAATATGGATAGATGACCAGAATTAACCCTATGTTATCCTCTCTGTCCCATCCCATGAAGAAAAATAAGTCCTTGGAACTTAGATTCAACCTTCACTAAAAGACAAGCAGAGGAATTTTAAGTTGGATTTATTATAAAAAATTGAGTTTCATGTGGAAACTAAAAAAGATACAGTAAATAGAATGTAAATATTAATGCTATGGAATTGCAATGAATTAACTAAGGTCCTACATATATTGAAAGGGTAAACAGAAACTGAGCTCTACTGAACTCATGACTTAATGATTTACTGGATTTAAATAACATACAAGTTCCTTAGCATTACATATTATCTTTTAAAAATTTGCTTGTGTCCAATAATATAGTTCATTACTTGAAGTCTCTTGCCAGTCCTAAAGTCTTCTGTAACAAATTTATGTCTGGAAAAATTATAACATTGATGATTTTTGTATAGAAATGAGTTAAAATCATATAAAATAATCAATAATATAGAACATATGAAAATAGTCAATTATATAGTATATAAAAATCATCAGTGATATTGTATATAAGATCATCAATGATATAGTATATAAAAATCATTAATTTTTCTAGACATGAGATTTGTGATAGTAGAATTTAGGACAGGCAAGAGAGCTCAAGTGATAAACTTATTAGATACTGGCTAATTATTAAAAGTCAATGTGTGAATACTAAGGAATTGGTATTTTATTTAAATACAGTAATATCATCAAATAGTTTTAAGCAAAATGATCAGATTTAGATTTTAAAAATATCTTATGGCTGAAGTAAAGATGATGTGCTGGAGGATATTTGGATGGAAGACAAAAAGCCTTTATTAATGGATTCATGTTAATCCTTTGGTTCAGATGATTCAGAATGAAAATCAAAATAAATAATATCTTTTTTAACCTTCTTATACATAAATACTTAATTATGGTGACTGACAAAGAACAATCAAGAAAGAAGATCCTCAGGTCATATAAGTTAGATTGAAAATAATGTATTTTGTTCAAATAAGAAAGGTGGGAAGGAACCAGTTGTGGTGATGAAAATGGTGGCTCTGTGCATTTGTGGGCCATACAGATCAGAAAGGTGAATGTTCCTGGAGCTCCAGAGAAATCT
>NW_012104809.1:4701783-4702291 GCF_000951045.1 Mandrillus leucophaeus
TAAATAATATATATTTAATCAGTCAGACTATTATATCTATATAGCTGTATTCTGATTTTCCAGAATATCACTTAGTTACCTAGACGTGAGGATAAAGTATTTCATCTAACTTGCAATTATTCTAGGAAAGGTTGGTGGAAGAAAAAAAGGAGAAAGGATGAGATGACCAAAAAGTTTAAAATATTGGCAAGAGAAAGATTTAGGTAATGGAACAAAAAGAGCCATTATTTTCAATTTATGAGAGTATGACGGTGCAATATTCTCTGTGCCTTAGTGTCTTAATCTACATAATGAATTAATAATAGTAGCGGCCACACAGGGTTGTGAATCCTTTTTTTTTTTTTTTTTTTTTTGACAGAGTCTCGCTCTGTCGCCCAGGCTGGAGTGCAGTGGTGCCATCTCAGCTCACTGCAAGACCCAAACACATTCTTTCATGAATCACTATCACAACCTTTTAACAGTTTGGACTATATTAAAATAAAAGCAATTACATTTGAATCCCTTTTTT
>NW_012104809.1:4702341-4710236 GCF_000951045.1 Mandrillus leucophaeus
TTTTTTTGAGACAGAGTCTCCCTCTATTGCCCAGGCTGGAGTGCAATGGCATGACCTCAGCTCACTGCAGCCTCGGCCTCCTGGGTTCAGGAGGTTCACTCCTGGGTTCACTCCTGGGTGATTCCCCTGCCTCAGCCTCCCAAGTAGCTGAGATTACAGGCATGTGCTGCCACATCTAGCTAATTTTATAGTTTTAGCAGAGAAAACATTTCACCATGTTAGGCTGGTCTCAAACTCCTGACCTCAGGTGATCCACCCACCTCGGCCTCCCAAAATGCTGGGATTACAGCCGTGAGCCACTGCACTTGCCCAAATCCTTTTTTAATATCTATAAACCATTATGGTTTATATAGATATAAACCATAATATCTATAAACAGTGCCTGCCCTGTGTTGGGTAGTAGTAAAAGAAGAAGTTATAGAGTAACAGCATTATAAACTGTAAGATAAAGGAAGATAAGATCAGTGCTCACATTAGAAAATAAAAATCAAGGGGTTACAAGAAAGCAGAAGGTCAAAGAGCAAACAATGTGGTAGGAGTTAAAAAATGAGAGAGATTAAGGAGATAATAGTTAATGTGTAATGTTGGATTTGTAATTGGAAAGAAGAGTACATGTAAGTGAACTTAAAACACACATACAGATGAATACCACATGCACACAAATGCATTTATCAGAAAATGTGTATTTCAAGAAAATGGCATACATCATAAGCATCTACCAACTAGATAACCCAATCTTTCATGAAATATTTATGCAAAAGGGATGAATGGGAAACGGAAGAATATAATGAATACATAGTTAACAGAATTGGTAGTATTCTAAATAATCAATCTCATAAATAAAAGACATTTCAGCTGTGATAGGGTCTCTGGTAGCATGTTTAGGAATCCTTTTTAAAAATGTATTAATCATGTATGCATTTTGGTTGGTGGATTTGTTATGAACCTAACATAAAGAAATATCTAGGTATGTGGGATAAAGAAAGATGTGAAATATTTTATGGCAGTATTTCTCTGCTTATCCTTATAGAGCCCAATAGAGAAAGAAACATACTCTATTATCGTATTTTCAGTGTTTGCTTACAAAGGTGTTTGTCAGTCAAACTCTTGGATTCAGTGAAAGAGAATAGTTTACAAGGCACTGTAAAGAAAGTATGTTTATGTAGTTGCATATATAAACCTATGTCATATGAACCAATGAAGAAAGAAGCATGTTCTAATAATATTAATGATTACTTAAAAAGCTGTTTATTCGTCAAACTCATCCATTCATTGAGAGAAAACTGTTTATGATGTCTCTTTTTAAAAAGCATACTTACATTGACTTTTTATTGCTTGATTTCTCAACTTGTCCTCATAAAGCCCAATGAAGAAAGAAATAACATTTCTTCTGATAAGATATTTTCAATGTTTTCTTAACTCTCTCTCTCTCTGTATAGACACACACACACACACACACACACACACATTCTTATTTATGTATTTATCATTTTTTATTATACTTTAAGTTCTGCAATACACGTGCAGAATGTGCAGGTTTGTTACATAGGTATGCACATGCCATGGTGGTTTGCTGCACCCATCAACCCATCATCTACATTAGGTATTTCTCCTAATGCTGTCCCTCCCCTTGCCCCCAACCCCTGGCCAGGCCCCGGTGCGTGATATTCACCTCCCTGTGTCCATGTGTTCTCATTGTTCAACTCCCACTTATGAGTGAGAATATGCGGTGTTTGGTTTTCTGTTACTGTGTTAGTTTGCTGAGAATGATGGTTTCCAACTTCATCCATGTCCCTGCAAAGGACACAAACTCATTCTTTTTTATGGCTGCATAGTCTCATTTTCTTTATCCAGTCTAACATTGATGGGCATTTGGGTTGGTTCCAAGTCTTTGCTATTGTGAATAGCGCTGCAGTAAACATACATGTGTGCATGTGTCTTTATAGTAGAACGATTTGTAATCTTTTGGGTGTATACCCAGTAATGGGATTGCTGGTTCAAATGGTATTTCTAGTTCTAGATCCTTGTGGAATTGTCACACTGTCTTCCACAATGGTTGAACTAATTTACACTCCCACCAAAAGATATTCTTAAACTGAAATAATTATACTTAATTTGTGAAATTTAATACTTTTGTTTCAGGCACTGAAAATCTTTATGAAAGAATAAGGTACTAATATATGCTTTTTCTCAAAGGGGCCACTTTGCTTCATAGCTCCTCTCACCAAAAAGAGCAACAAATTACTCCACCCTTACAAGTTATCTTGCTTTGTTAAAAACATACCTGGTTGCTCTTCTCAGATACTGTATTGTTACAAATCAAATATCTGTGGCAACCTTGTCTCACACAGACCTATTGAAGCCATTTTTCTAACAGCATGTGCTCACTTCCTGTTTCTGTGCCACAATTATTCCAGTATTTAAAACTATTTCATTATTATTAAATCTATTATGATACTCAGTGATCAGTTTTTTGTTTTTGTTTTTTTCAGAATCTCTGTCTCCCAGGCTGGAGTATATTGGCTCGATCTTGGCTACTGCAACCTCTGCCTCCCAGGTTCAAGGCATTCTCCTGCCTCAGCCTCCCAAGCAGCTGTGATTACAGGTGTGCACCACCATGCTAGGCTAATTTTTGTGTTTTTAGTAGAGACAGGGTTCCACCATGTTTGCTAGGTTGGTCTCAAATTCCTGACCTCAAGTGATCTGCCCACCTCAGCCTCCCAAAGTGCTGGGATTACAGGCGTGAGCTACTGTACTCAGATGATAAGTGATTTTTGATGTTAAGACTATAATTGTTCTGAGATGCCATGAACTGTGCCCATGGAAGATGACAAACTTTATTGATAAATATTGTGTGCTCTGACTGCTCTACTGACTGGCTGTTTCTGTCTCTCTCCCTCTCCTTGAGCCTCCCTATTCCCTGAGACACAACAATATTGAAATTATGCCAAGTAGTAACTCCACAATGACCTCTAAGTAGTCAAGTGAAAGAAAATAAATTACAATTCTCTCACTTTAAATCAAAAGCTAGAAATGTTTAAGCTTAGTGAGGAAGGCATGTCAAAGACTGAGATAGGGCTGGGCACTCTGGCTCATGACTGTAATCCCAGCACTTTGGGAGGCCAAAAAGGGCCAATCCTTGAGTTCAGGAGTTCGAGACAGGTCTGGGTAACATGACAAAACCCCCATACCCACAAAAAAATTAGCTGGTCTTGGTAGTGTATGACTGTAATCCCAGCTACTCAGGAGGCTGAGGCAGGAGAATCTCTCGAGCCTAGGAGGTGGAATTTACCTAGGAGGATCTCAGTTGCTTATGGAGAGATTGTGCCATTGCACTCCAGCTTGGGTGACTGAGCAAGACTGTCTCAAAACAAAACAAACAAACAAACAAAGATGAGATAGAATGAAAGCTAGGCTTCTTGAACCAAACCATTAGTCAAGTTGTGAATGCAAAAGAAAAGTTTTTGAAGGAAATTAAAAGTAATACTCTATTGAACTCATGAATGATAAGAAAGTGAAATATCCTTATTACTGATATGGAGAATGTTCTAGTGGTCTAGATAGATCAAACCAGACACAACATTCCCTTAAGCATTAAGCCTAATCTAGAGCAAAGTCCTAACTGTCTTCAATTGTCTTAAGGCAGAGAGAGAGTTGAGGAAGCTGCAGGAGAGAAATTTGAAGCCAGCAGAGGTAGGTTCATGAGATTTATGGAAAAAAGCCATCTGTGTAACATAAAAGAGCAATGTAAAGCAGTAAATGCTGATGTAGAAGCTCCAAAATGTATCCAGAAGATCTAGCTAAGATTATTGATGAAAATAAATACACAAAACAACAGATTTTTTTGTGGAGATAAACAGACTTATATTGGAACAAGATGCCATCTGGGGCTTCATAACTAGAGAAGAAAAGTCAATGCTTGGCCTTCAGAGCTTCAAAAGACAGACTGATGCTCTTGTTAGGTGCTAATGCAGCTGTTGACTTTAGGATGAGGCCAGTGTGTATTTACCATTCAGAAAATCTTAGGGCCCTTAAGAATTTTGCTAATTCCGCTCTGCTTGTGCTCTAAATGGAATAAAAAGCCTGTATGATGGCACATGTGTTTACAGCATAGTTTACTAAATTTTTTAAACCCACTCTTGAGACCTACTGCTCAGAAAAAAAAAGAATATTTTCAAAATGTTATTGCTCCATTGGCAATGTACCTGTTCATTCACCCAAGAGCTCTAATGGAGATGTATTGAGAGATTAATGCTGTTTTCATGCCTGCTAACACAACATCCACTCTACAGTTCATGGATCAAGAAGGAATTTTGACTTTCAAGTCTTGTTATTTAAGAAATAAATTTCACAAGGCTATAGCTGCCATAGATAGTGGTTCCTGTGATGGATCTTGGCAAAGTGAATTAAATACCTCTAGATGCCGTTAAGGTCATGTGTGATTCATGGGAGGAGTTCAAAATAACATTAACAAGAGTTTGGAAGGCGTTTATTCCAAACCGCATGGATTACTTTGAGAAGTTCGAGACTTTTATGGAAGAAGTAACTGCAGATGTGGTGCAAAAAGCAAGAGAACTAGAATTAGAAGTGAAGCCTGATGATATAAATGAAGTGTCTTTTTGTGGATGAGGAAATAATAATTTTTTGAGACAGAATCTACTTCTAGTGAAGAGGCTGTAAGTATTGTTAAAATTACAACATATAATTTAGAAGATTATAGAAACAGTTGATAAACAACAGCAGGGTTTGCGAGAATTTACTCTAATTTTCAAAGAAGTTATGTTGTGGCTAAGATACTATCAACCAGCATTGCATGATACAGATAAATCTTTCATAAAAGAAAAAACTAATTGATGGAGCAAACTTCATAGTTTTCTTAATTTAAAAAAAAAAATTGATACAGCAACCCCTATCAGCAATCATCACCCCAATCAGTCAGCAACCATCAATATCAAGACTTTGTACCAGCAAAAAATTAGGACTAGTTGAAGCCTCAGATGATTGTTAGCGATTTTTTAGCAGTAAAGTATGTTTTTTAAACTATGTTATGTACTTCTTATAGATATCATGCTATTGTGCACTTAATAGACTATATTATAGTGTGACTATCACTTTTATATACTGATAATCCCCTACAATTTATTTGACTCACTTTATTGCACCATTTACTCTTTTTGGGTGACCTGGATCTGACTTGTAATATCTCCAAGGAATGACTGTAATTGCTGTAACCAATTGAATATGGTACAAACTACTCTGTAGCAATTCTGAAACCAGGCCTCAGAGCACTGTGCAATTTGACTGTTTATATTATTTAAATTCTGTGACGGCTTTGTGCAAAAGTGCTACATGATGACAAAAATAAGACCCAGAGCCCACTTGTGCACTGTTCCATAACTTACCAACTGCATGACATGCAAGTAATGCCACCCTGAATCATCCAAGTATCAGTCAACTCACCAGCTAACCACATTTCATGAAGGAGCCAAGCAAAAATTAGCTGGGTTGACCTAGACTAGACCATCTACCTAGCCAATAAAACATGGTGAGCTAAATAAACATTTGTTACCTTAGGCCTCTAAGTTTTGAAATGATATGCACATAACAATGCAATGAGAAAAAACTCTTAATATTTTGATTACATACTCAGTACAAATCACTGAAATAATAACTGTGTCTAACCATAGAAACAAAATAAAGACAATGACAATTTTTCTTAGACTGCATTAATTGAAATAGACTTTCCAAAACAATGATGATAATTACTCTTGGTTGCATTTTTATGGCCATATTACAGACATAAATTACTATTCACTTCAAGTGCAACATTTTTTAGAAATGTTAATTTGCTACTGCATATGCAAAAGAAGGTAGCCAGGATTATACACAGGAGACACCATGATTCCTTTCTTCTACAGCCTGGAGACAAAAAACCCAAGAGAAAACTAAAGACCATCTCCAAATACCTTGGATTTAATATGTCATGGAGAATTGAATTTATATTGTGTACCATTCTCAATTGCAGAAAACAGATCAGGACATGTATGTTTAGGGGTTAATAATCATAAGTTTAATCTAAAACAGAAACATTCTGATGATTAAAATTCAAAAAGGTATTTTGATGGGAATTGCATTGAATTTGTAGACTGCTTTTGGCAGTATAGTCATTTTTACAATATTGATTCTACCCATCCATGAGCATGGGATGAGTTTACATTGGTTTGTGTCATCTATGATTTCTTTCAGCACTGTTTTGTAGTTTTCCTTGTAGAGGTCTTTCACCTCCCTAGTTAGGTATATTCCTAAGTATTCTATTTTATTTTATTTTATTTTATTTTATTATTTTGTAGCTATTATAAAAGGGGTTGAGTTCTTGATTTGAATCTCAGCTTGGTTGCTATTGGTGTATAGTGGAGCTACTGATTTGTGAACATTAATATTGTATCTTGAATCTTTGCTGAATTCATTTATCAGTTCTAAGAGCTTTTTGGGTCTTTAGGGTTTTCTAGGTATAAGATCATATCATCAACTAACAGTGATAATTTGACTTCCTCTTTATTGATTTGGATACCCTTTTATTCTTTTCTTGTCTGATTGCTCTGGCTAGGACTTCCATTACTAAGTTAAATAGAAATAGTGAAAGTGGGAATCTTGTCTTGTTCCAGTTCTCAGGGAGAATGCTTTCAACTTTTCCACATTCAGTGTAATGTTAGCTGTGAGTTTGTTATAGATAGCTTTTATTATGTTAAGGTATGTCCCTTCTATGCAAGTTTTACTGAGGGTTTTAATCATAAAGGGATGCTGGATTTTGTAAAATGCTTTTTCTGCATCTATTGAGATTATTATGCGATTTTTATTTTTATTTCTGTTTATGAGGTGTATCACATTCATTGACTAAGGTGTGTCAAACCATCCCTGCATTCCCAGTATGAAACCTACTTGATTATGGTGGATTATCAATTTGATATGCTGTTGAATTCAGTGAACTAGCACTTTGTTAAGGATTTTTGCATCTATGTTCATCAGAGATATTGGTCTGTAGTTTGTTGTTGTTGTTATGTCCTTCCCTGGGTTTGATATTAGGGTGATAATGGTTTTATAGAATGATTTAGAGAGGATTTTCTCTTACTGTGGAATAGTGTCAGTAGGATCGGTACCAATTCTGATAGTATTGGTACCGATACTGAAATCAATCTTGATTTCAATGTCTGATAGAATTCAGCTCTGAATCCATCTGGTCCTGGACTATTTTTTGTCTGCAATTTTTTTTTTAATTACCACTTCAATCTTGCTGCTTGTTATTGGTCTATTAAGTGTTTCTTTTTATCCCTGGTTTAATCTAAGAGGGTTGCATATTTTCAGGAATTTATCCATCTTCTGTAGGTTTTCTAGCTATGCACACAAGGTGTGTTCATCATAGCCTTGGATGATCTTTCGTATTTCTGTGGTATTGGTTGTAATATCTCCTGTTTTGTTTCTAATTGAGTTTATTTGAATCTTCTCTCTTCTTTTCTTGCTTAACCTCAATAATGGTCTATCAATTTTATTTATTTTTTCAAAGAACCAGCTTTTTCTTTCACTTTTCTTTTGTATTGTTTTTGTTATTGTTGTTGTTTCAGTTTCATTTAATTCTGCTCTGATCTATGTTATTTCTTTTCTTCTTCTGTGTTTGGGTTTAGTTTGTTCTTGTTTTTCTAGTTCCTGGATGTGTGACCTTAAATTGTCTATTTGTGCTCTTTCAGACTTTTTTATGTAGGCATTCAAGGCTGTAACTTTCCTCTTAGTGCTGCTTTTACTCTATCCCAGAAGTTTTGATAGGTTGTGTCACTATTATTGTTCAGCTCAAAGAATTTTTAAATTTCAATCTTGATTTCAT
This sequence comes from Mandrillus leucophaeus, assembly GCF_000951045.1. NCBI lineage: Eukaryota > Metazoa > Chordata > Mammalia > Primates > Cercopithecidae > Mandrillus > Mandrillus leucophaeus. Next base: position 4,710,218 of record NW_012104809.1, read on the forward strand.
TGTTGACCCAATGATCATT
>NW_012104809.1:4710496-4713893 GCF_000951045.1 Mandrillus leucophaeus
AAAAAAAAGAAAAGAAAAAGGCCTACATAGCTAAAGCAAGACTAAACAGAAGAGCAAATCTGGAGGCATCATATTACCCAACTTCAAACTGTACTATAAGGTTACAGTCACCAAAACAGCATGGTACTGATATAAAAATAGGTACATAGACCAATGGAAAATAATAGAGTACTCAGAAATAAAACCAAATACTTACAGCCAATTGATCTTCACCAAAGCAAACAAAAACATAAAGTGTAGAAAAGACACCCTATTTGACAAATGGTGCTGGGATAATTGGCAAGCCACATGTAGAAGAATGAAACTGTATCCTCATCTGTCACCTTACACAAAAGTCAAATAAAGATAGATCAAAGACTTAAATCTAATATCTGAAGCTATAAAAATTCTAGAAGATAACATTTAAAAAAAAAACCCTTTTAGACATTGGTTCAGGAAAAGACTTCATGAACAAGAACCCCCAAAAAGCAAATGCAACATAAACAAAGATAAATATGTAGGACTTAGTTAACCTAAAAAGTGTCTTCACAGCAAAATGAATAATCAGCAGAGTTAACAGACAACCCACAGAGCAGGAGAAAATCTTCGCAGTCTATACATCCAACAAAGAATACTAAGAATCTACAAGGAACTCAAATAAATCAGCAAGAAAAAAAGAAAATCAAAAAACGAACAATCTCATCAAGAAGTGGGCTAAGGACGTGAATAGGCAATTCTCAAAAGAAGATATACAAACGGCCAACAAACATATGAATAAAATGCTCAACATCACTAATGATCAGGGGAATGTAAATCAAAACCACAATGTGATAACACTTCACTCCTGCAAAAATGGCCATAATTAAAAAATCAAAAAATAATAGATATTGGCATGTATGTGCTGAAAATGGGACGTTTTTACACCGATGGTGGGAATGTATACATGTATATACTGTGGAATACTACTCAGCCATAAAAAGGAATGAAATAATGACATACTCAGCAACCTGGATGGAACTGGAGACCATTATTCTAAATGAAGTAACTCAGGAATGGAAAACCAAACATTGTATGTTCTCACTCAAAAGTGGGAGCTAAGCTATGAAGATGCAAAGTCATGAGAATGATACAATGACTTTGGGGACTCAGGGAAATGGGGGAAGGAGGTGAGGTATAAAAGACTATTCATTGGGTATGGTGTACACTTATCAGGTGATAGGTGCACCAAAATCTCCAAAATCACCGCTGAAGAACTTATTCATGTGACCAAACACCACCTGTGGGGTATGTGTTTCTCATTGGCCACAGAACCCACAAAACACTCAACCATTAAATAAGTTGAGAGGCAAACACCAAGAACCTATAGAAATAACAAAAAAAGAAAAGAAAAGAAAAGAAAAGAAAAGCTGTCAACTAAGACTTTTCTACCAGAATGTTACAACTGCTGAATGATGAAATTATATGAGAATAAAATTTTAAATTTTAATAAAATAAAGTAGACTAGTTGTTGCCTAGGGCTGATGGGTGGTGGTGGTAAGGATGGGGAAAAGTCTGAAAGGGATGACTGCTAAAAAATACAGGGTTTCCCTTTGGCATGATGAAAATATTCTAGGATTGTGTTTGCACAACTCTGTGAATATACTAAAAGTCGTTAAATTGTATACTGTAAACAGGTAAATGCAATATTCAAAAGGGAATGAGCTGCACTCACTGAAAGAGGCCTCCCTCACAGAAATTCAGACCTCAGGTATGAATTGAACTGTCAAATTCCTTCCAATGCAGATGTTATGTCATATAAGCTTGCTAAAATAAGGGAGAGAATGGGTTGTCTGTAAGTTTGATCATATTGTTATTCAAGGGAAATTCCATCTTCAAAGCTGGAAAATATGGTAGTTTAAGGATAGGAGGATGTAGAATACTGAGGGTAAAGGAAGAAATGGAAAATGTCAAAAGTCGTATTTCTTTATTTTCTTTTCTGCTCATTTGACAAGTAGCAGTTAAGTTTGCCTGGTGACATCCTAGGATCAGCTACTTTTGGGTATGCATTTCTCATCAGTCACAGAACGTACATCCCAACACTCAAACATCAAATAAGTTGGGAGGCAAACACCAAATACTTAGTGAATAGGGCAAAGGAGTTCATAATCAAATGCTTAGTTTTGCATCCTAGGTTATAAACATCATTAGAAGACCTCAGTAAAAAATAAAAAGATATAGTGGCAGCATTAAGGAAAATTTTTTAATAAACTGGGCCTTGAGTTTAGCCTTTACAGGATAAAAAAGAGGCATATTCAAATTCAATTTTCTAATAGTTATATCTATTTACCAAACATGTAATAACAATAGATAATATTTTATGGCCTAAGTACCAAAACTCTGCTAGTTTTATGTGTTTATTATCTTGTCTTTAAACTCACAACAAGCCTATTATATATGAGTCCATATTTCTCCCATTTTAGAGGTGAGGAATGTGAGAGAATATAAAGGTTATGTAGTTTACCTAACATTGCACAGCTAGAAATGGCAGATTCAACAGTCAATCTCATCTAATAAGATTTCAAATCCCAGGTATTTAAATAGAGTATCACTGTCTCAGTGCGGAAACTTTAAAAGGCACTGAACTAAGGCTTAGTGGAAGACAGAGCTGATTTTTTTTCCAACTGAAGCTCTAAAGACTACCATAGCGGGAGAAAGACTGATAAGAAATAAACAAAATATAACTGACGAAAGTGTGATAAATTTTAAATTTATATACAAACCAAATACTATGGGAACACAGTAGCAGGTGAGATTAGTTTAGCTGATGAGATTGGGGACAACTTCATGGAGGAGGTAATATTTAATTTTGACTTTGAAGAAGAGGTACAATTTTGAGCATTTTTATCACTCTAATACTTTGGTATAGACAGATGATGTTTTGCTGCCAGGGGTTGATGCAAAAACTCCAGTGGGAATGAAGAGAGAAGTTTTCCCCTTCATAAAACAAAGCATGCTCTGCCACCAGAAAAGAAAAACCAGACACACAATTCTTTACATGCCTGTGGATATCTTTCACTAAGTAAACATTTTGTTTCACACATGCTGCACCACATTAAAGCATATATCACATGCAACTTTCTTTTAATTGAATGATTTTGACATAGTGCAATGCTTCCCTGTGGATTAATAAAATTCATGTTGTAAGAGTATAGTTACGTGCTTCATTGAGTCCTTATAACCTATAGAAGAAATTAGACTAACATTATTTTGAGCTAAGGGAACATTTTGCAATGACATTGGAAAAGCAATTAAAAAAAAAATCCCACACAATTTTTAAATCAACCTGCTAAATTATCTTCTTTGGTTTGTCTCTTCCTTTTCAGCCCTGGACTTGGTTTCCACATCTTAGAATCACTTAAGAAAGCAAGCCCTTAATCTG
>NW_012104809.1:4713943-4717906 GCF_000951045.1 Mandrillus leucophaeus
GCATATTCAAATTCAATTTTCTAATAGTTATATCTATTTACCAAACATGTAATAACAATAGATAATATTTTATGGCCTAAGTACCAAAACTCTGCTAGTTTTATGTGTTTATTATCTTGTCTTTAAACTCACAACAAGCCTATTATATATGAGTCCATATTTCTCCCATTTTAGAGGTGAGGAATGTGAGAGAATATAAAGGTTATGTAGTTTACCTAACATTGCACAGCTAGAAATGGCAGATTCAACAGTCAATCTCATCTAATAAGATTTCAAATCCCAGGTATTTAAATAGAGTATCACTGTCTCAGTGCGGAAACTTTAAAAGGCACTGAACTAAGGCTTAGTGGAAGACAGAGCTGATTTTTTTTCCAACTGAAGCTCTAAAGACTACCATAGCGGGAGAAAGACTGATAAGAAATAAACAAAATATAACTGACGAAAGTGTGATAAATTTTAAATTTATATACAAACCAAATACTATGGGAACACAGTAGCAGGTGAGATTAGTTTAGCTGATGAGATTGGGGACAACTTCATGGAGGAGGTAATATTTAATTTTGACTTTGAAGAAGAGGTACAATTTTGAGCATTTTTATCACTCTAATACTTTGGTATAGACAGATGATGTTTTGCTGCCAGGGGTTGATGCAAAAACTCCAGTGGGAATGAAGAGAGAAGTTTTCCCCTTCATAAAACAAAGCATGCTCTGCCACCAGAAAAGAAAAACCAGACACACAATTCTTTACATGCCTGTGGATATCTTTCACTAAGTAAACATTTTGTTTCACACATGCTGCACCACATTAAAGCATATATCACATGCAACTTTCTTTTAATTGAATGATTTTGACATAGTGCAATGCTTCCCTGTGGATTAATAAAATTCATGTTGTAAGAGTATAGTTACGTGCTTCATTGAGTCCTTATAACCTATAGAAGAAATTAGACTAACATTATTTTGAGCTAAGGGAACATTTTGCAATGACATTGGAAAAGCAATTAAAAAAAAAATCCCACACAATTTTTAAATCAACCTGCTAAATTATCTTCTTTGGTTTGTCTCTTCCTTTTCAGCCCTGGACTTGGTTTCCACATCTTAGAATCACTTAAGAAAGCAAGCCCTTAATCTGCTCTCAAACTAGACTCCTCCTGCCCCATCTAGTCAATTTGAGTTAGAGCTTTCATGGTAGAAAACATTGCCAGAATCAGCCTGTGATGTCTACCTTGTAATTCAGTCTCCCGTGAAACTTTCAGGACCTTTTGGGTCAGCTGTTTTATGTGCCACTGGCCTCACACACATCCCAAAAGTGCACCATGCCGCCCACAAAATTGACATCTCTGACAGAATGCCTCATGCTCAGTGACGCCTCCTTTATAGAGATATCCCTATGGAAAAAGATCAAAAGGTAGGTGGGGGCAGAAGAGGTAAAAATAAAACAAACATGGATAAAAGATACAACTGATTACTGAAAAGTTGTGAATTCTATGCTAGAAAATAATGAACTTTATGAAGCAAATAATTTGAATTTCTTGAAGCTTGGCATCAGTGCCATGATATGGTACTATGTTTTGACCCCATCAAGAGGGGGAGCTAATGAAGGAAGGTAAATCCACTGCGAAAATTGCATTGATGCAAATACATGGTGACAAAGGCCATAAGTAGAAGCTGAAGTGGGAATTAATCAAGAGGGTGGATGAGAAAGGAGCTGCAGACACAGCACAAACAGAAAATTACACCATACCTTAGGGATGGGTTAGTAGCAGAAGAGAGTGTAAAACGTTCAGCCTGGGAGGCTGACAAGTTTAATTTACTCAAGAAAGTCTTAGTATCTAAAAACATGCTTTTCTCAGAAGGAGGCAATTGAATACAGAAACAAAAGCTACAATCATACCATCGTGTAGCTCACAGTTGATCATGAAATGTCTGTAGTTAGAACAATTAAAACGATTAATAATGATAAGTGAGGGAACTTCAACAAATAGTTTTCTTGCTTATAGGTAGAGGCCATGATATGAAAGTATGGTATTCAGGAAATTTTAAACAAATACGTGACTATTGAGTGAGCTTTAAAAAGATAAATGTGCATGCCTTTTCTAGACACAGTTGGATGGGGAAGGGATATTCTTGGAAAAAGGACAAATAAATTTAAATATAGACAGATGAAAAAACCCTCAACTTATAATGCTGTAACAAATGCCTAGAAGTTAGAGTTTAGTGGAGAAAGGAGGAAGAAAAGAGTAAAATATTAGGTGGTCAGAGAGCTTTTCATTAAAGACTTATGTGGTTATTGCTTTGAGTCAATGGAGAAACATTAAAGGATTTTAATCAGGGAAGTTCAAGGACCAGATTTGTATTTCAAAAAGCTCTGTGATAGCATCATGGAGAATTGATCTTGTGTTGATCAGACTGGAAACAGAAGAATAGGGAAATTTTGCTGTGAAAGAGAGGAGGGATAGTGGGGAACTTTGTTAATGGAGGGTAAGGCCAAAGGGAATAGAGATAAGAAAACAGGTTGAAAATGCTTTATTAAGGGAATAAAATCAAGATTATATGATGAATAAAGACATGTGCTGAAATTTTACTTCTTCAAAAAGACCTTCCCTATTAAAGCTCACTAAATAGCCACCTATGGCAAAAGTATCTGCCTACCCCACATCTTTTCCCCATGCCTTCTTAATTACACAATGCAATCTAATTTGGACTAAGGATGAAAAAAGACGATGTCTCTTGCAGCATGATGTATTAAATTAGAGTTACATGAGGTTGTTTTGTGGAGTCTCCAGGAATATTGTTAAACCATGTTAATCTCTTTGATAGCAGCTTGTTTTTTTTTTTTTTTTTTTTTTTTTTTTTTTTTCTCTTCTGTGCTTTATGTTTTCTGCTGACTGGAACTTAGACTCAATAGCTGAAATCTCAGCAGACTTCATGAACTGAGATGTGACCTTGAGTTGAAAGCCTTACACAAGGGTTATAGAGGAAAGTAACTCGTGGGTCCCTGAAGAAATTGATGCCACCATACAAGCTGTGGACTGCCTAAAAATAAATTTTCTTTGCAATGACAGAAACTTAAATTTTACTATTATCACTATTATTTTAGGTTTTCTGTTTCATGCAGCCAACTCTAATCATAAATGATATAACCTCCAATCATAATTAATATTCTTTGTACTGCTGACTATCTAAAATCACATATTTTATTTTTATGCATTCATTGTGAACTCCTGCCCAGTGGATTATAAGTGATATGAGGGAAGAGTTATGGGTTGTCTTGTTTGTCATTCTACCTTTAGCACCTAGAAGAGGGTCTAGCATAAATTGAGTGGCCAGTAAATATTCTTTGTATAACTGAATGAATGGATGAAGTGGGCAGGGGACATAGAAGAGTCAAAGATATCAAATACTTGTTTCTAGCTTTGGAGGCTACCCAGATGACATTAACATTTTTCACAATGGAAAAAACAAACAAACAGTGGGTCTGAGGGTAGAATGAGTTCCATTTTTATCACCTTGCACCTGAGGTATATATTTTACAGCCAGGTTGAATCATACAGTTAGAAAGTTAGGTACATGGACTTAGAGCTCAAAAGACCGTTCTGCGCTTGGAAATAACTGTATTGTTAAGCGTAAGAATACAGATGATATTATAATTTAAAGTTCAGGGAAGTCATGAGGTTGTAATGTTAAGCATGAGAATGCAGATGACATTATAATTTAAATTTCAGGGAAGTCATGGACAGAGCAAAGCATTGAGAGCAGAGCTAGAGAAACAAACAGTATGTTCAATAGAAAAGGTGTTAGAAAGGTAGGAAAATATTTCTGAGGACTCTGTTCTGAGGACTCTGTTCTGAACAGAGTCCTCAGAAATAATACCACACATCTACAGACATCTGATCTTTGACAAAACTGAGAGAAACAAGAAATGGGGAAAGGATTCCCTATTTAATAAATGGTGCTGGGAA
>NW_012104809.1:4718876-4730369 GCF_000951045.1 Mandrillus leucophaeus
AAAATATATATATGTTAAAATTTAAAAATTTTAACCTAATATAAGCCATTTTATTTAATTCAGGTTTGCCTGCAAACAAATTTGGTCAAACTAATTGAGGTTAGGTCATGTTTCCTCTTAAGAATATTTGTATAATAAGCTCATAAACTTTCTGCAATTGTTTCTAGTCCCAAATCACAACTTTTCTGTTTTCAAGCATAATCCAGTGCAAAAGTCTGTATGCATGGTATATGTATTTGTTTTCTATTATTATTAAATTACTACTATATTTAGTGGCTTAAAAAAACAAATAAAAAAAAAGAAAGGTAGGAAAATAAAGGCAGACACATCTTGTCAGTGGAGCAGGTGAGAGAAGAAAGGATGGCAAACAGAGTCAAATACTAGACTAGTAATTAGATAATAATATCCAACTAGAAGATATTTGTAAATATTGGGGGAAACAGTAGCTTTGGTGAAGTGAAAAGAGGAAATTACATGGAAACAAAATTGAGGTATTGAATGTAGAGCACCCATTCATTAAACTGTATTAGGAAAGCAATGAGAAATATCGCAGTATTGAGAGAGGACCATGGGACTAAGGAGGAGATGTTTGTTTATTTTAAATAAGATACTTGATATATCTTTATCTAATAAACAACCAAGATCAATAAAAAGAAAAATATACAAAAACACAGGAAGAACTAGAAATTGTTTATAGAGTAAAATCTGTCCAGACCCAGAAAAGTGTATCTTTGGAGTATTTTGTACTAAAAATATGATATAATGTAAAAATGTTAAGGAACGTTATTTATTACAACTTTGATTCACATATATAAAAATATTTGAAAGGCATGATCTCTTGGTGCATCTTTTCTTCCTCCCCCCCCAAAATTGGCCTTCCTTTGAAAAACATGAGAGATACTATTATATAAATATTTGGGGTCATATATTTGTTCTTACACCCAAGGAAGATGCTTTATTTTTTCTATGGATATCAAAATTTAAAATGAAATGAAAAGGCAAGGGGCTAGAAATATGTGAACTTCAATTAGGATTTAGATAAAGACTGTATGATATAATCTACCAGAATATTAATTGAATTGAGGATGGTATTGATTGCTTTTCTGGATGTTTTAAGGCTTCTATTAGGAAAGTCAATCTGCATGTCCTTACACATCAATTCAGACTATAATAGAGATGAAGTTTTGACTGGGTTGATTTTTAACCTGACTAACTCTGTCAGATCATGGGAACTTAGGTAGAACTTAGGATATTGACTAGATGATTCAGAAAATAAACTCTAAAATAAATCATTAGAAATTCAGAAGATGAAAGAAAGTGATGAGATAATTTTCAGAAGATGAAAGCAAGTGATAAGATAATTTTTAAAAAAGTTCCAATTTCAATTTATTGTAGGTAAGCAATGCAAGTCTAGTTATTAAAAAAAAAATGAAACATTTAATGACCACTTCTTATTTTGTAAATGAATATATTGTTCTATGCCATCTCAAATATTTCCTCTAGTCCTATTGTCCTGTCATAATTTTACCAACAAAGATAGTTCCCCAAAAGATGAATGTTTTTCCTCTTGGATGTTGCAAAGCCAACACCTGAAGTTGAAAGTGAGTGTCAATCAGTGCAGGCTTTATTTGATGGCCATGGAATTAAGAAGCAGGAGGAGTATGGCTCATAAATCATATTCTCAATGAATGAAGGGTAAGGGGTTTAGAAACAGGATTTCTCCAATAAAGGGGTTGGACATTAAAAGTGAGGGAAGGAAAATTTGTGTCCTTTCCAGAAATGGAAAAATTCAAAGTGAAATGGGAGTACTCCTCCTTTTTGTTCTTTTCTTGCTCTTTCAGTCATTGTAATGGCAATTGTCAACTGTCATGGCACTGGTGGGAGTAACATTTAACATGATAATGAGAAGTCAGAAGTATTTTTGAAGTCATTTGGTCAGCTATCTTGGTTCCAATCAGTCTCACCTGGTCTGATTACAAAGGGAGCTCTTTATTACAGGCATCCTGTTTCTTAACGAAAAGCAGAGTTAGGACAGAGTAGAAATTCAGCTATGTCATGTAGGCATTACATCAGGTAACACAGGGAACAATAAATGCCAAATTTCTGTCCAATTTATTCTTTTTTGGGGGGTCTACCACTGTTGCTACTGTGGTATTATTTTATTTATTTGATTTCTCTGAAAAAAATTTATTTGTTCTTGCCTAGTTGGCTACATTTTTATAAATATTTAATTTGTTTTTTTCATAAAAATCTTCACTAGAAATAACTTGGTTTTTATTTATGTGAAATCATCTTTGATTCAAATTCACAGGATAGATGCTTAATAGGAAACATCTTTCACCTTCCATTTGCTGGGTTTGTTCGTACAAAACCAGTATTTCATATCCAATAATTTGATAAATGTAGCACTTGATGACACAGCAGTTCTTTTATGTAATATATAGCAAAAATATTGCTAATAGAGATATCCTCACCCTGGCAGTGAAGCGTTTCCATTGGAAAACTACTTTTGAGTCACAAAGACATGAGTTTAAACACTTACTTGTCCACTTGCTGTTCTGTGATCTAGGGCATTACGTTTAAAGCGCTAAGCCTGGTTTATAGAATCTGAAAGATGAGGATAATGCTATGTATCATGAAATTGTTGTGAGGATCAAATAATGGATGTCTACAACACAGTTACTTTGTGCCTGGATCACAAAAAGTGCTTAGTTAGACAGGAGCTATGCTAAGACAATGCAGCAGAGTTGTTCAGCATTTAGGTTTAGGAGTTAGACAATGGAACCTTGAATATCAGCTCTACTCTATAAAAGTATGAAGTGTGACAAGTTAAAAAAACTCTTTGAGCCTCAGTTTTTTTCATATTCTACAATGGTATTTTTTATACCATAAAGTTATTTTGGAAACTAAGTTAGATAACATATGGAAAGCCTCCACTTTTTAGTGGATGGCTAGTCACAGTAAATATCAGACATCATAGACACATGTAGGGTGCATATGTGTGTTTATGTTTCTGTGTTTGTATGGGTAAATGCAAAACTTGGTTTTGAAGTAATATGTATTGTACAATCACACATATATATATAATATATACACATACATTCAATATATAGTTATACATATATATGATATGTATCTACATAAAATGTGGAAGCATTAACTTTTATTATCAACAAGTTACTATGCATTCAGACAAAGAGTTAACTATGCTTTTTTATTTGTAAATCAGGTGATTTTTTTTTTCTTTTTGCTTATCTATATTATACACATTTTCTAAATGACTGAATTATTTGTATAATAATTTACAAGTGCTAGCTCTATTTGCATGAAAGTCAAACTAATGTAGATATTTTGCTTAAAATAAACATGATAAATAAGTGTATTCGAAACAAATAAGACAGGTCCAATGATGAGAACAACAATTTCAGGTGTGAAAAATGAAAAGCATGGAAGTGACTACAGTTGTTCAACAATGTCCGGGTGTTTTCTTTCCTCTGGAGCCAAAACTAAATGACATTTTCCAGCTTTTTATTTATTTATTTATTTTGAGACAGAGTCTGGGTGTGTCGCCCAGGCTGGAGTGCAGTGGCGGGATCTCGGCTCCCTGCAAGCTCCGCCTCCTGAGTTCACGCCATTCTCCTGCCTCAGCCTCCCGAGTAGCTGGGACTACAGGCGCCCGCCACCACATCTGAGTAATTTTTTAAATTTTTTTTTTTTTTTTTGTATTTTTAGTAGAGACGGGGTTTCACTGTGTTAGCTAACATGGTCTCGATCTCCTGACCTCGTGATCCGCCAGCCGCGGCCTCCCAAAGGGCTGGGATTACAAGCGTGAGCCACGCGCCCTGCTGATATTTTCCAGCTTTTCTTACTGAGAGTCGAACCATTTATCTTAGACCTGATCCACAGGATGTGAATGGAAGTGGTGTGTGCTATTAATAGGCATGGAAACTAAAAATATCCTATGAAATCTGTTCACATTTTACACTCCCACTTTTCAGTTGACTTGTGAGAATAAGCTAAAAGTTGAAAGAAATCTGGACCCCTGAATGTAAGTGCTGAGTGAAAGCTTGTGCCTTGGCTTTGCTTATATCATGAATATACAGCCAACTACTATATCATGCAAGAGTTAGAGTGAAATAAATACACCTTTAGGCAAATATGAAATTGTGTAGCACCTCATTATACTTTTCCTGTGGCTAAAAATGCTACAGAACATATTATAAAAGGAACTAAATTGAAAACAAGTCACAACAGAGAGAGACAAATAAATTGGTAAATGGATATGTAAATATGAGCATGCCTTATGATACATAGTCTCAATAAAATATCATTTTTAGAGTTTAGAGTCTATAGAACAAGATAAAATTGTTTTGGCATTTAAATAAATAATTTTAAACAAACTGAAAAATATTCATTGATCATCGATCACAAATCATTAGGAGATCATTGATTAAACATTGCTTCATATTATGTATCAATAACCACCTATGTATAACCTTGAAAATAAATCATATAAATTGTTACTCTTAGAACTTATCTACAGAATATCTATTATGAGTCAAATTTTGTTCTAGTTACTGGTGAGTCTATAAATTTATGTTCTATGATAACTAAGTCATTTAGATTTTTAAATATCCTCTGCATCTATAGATTGTGAAGAATTGTTCAATATGACACAGGGAGGAAACACGAAAATCCATTTACATTCATTGCAGCCTCAAAGGTGCTCCACATTGATCCCTGCCTTCCTGTCTTCATGCGCTCTGTATTCTCTCAACACCAATTCAGGGTTGGTCTCTGAGACCACAGAAAACGGCACTTCTCTCCGTCTCTGTTTCTGTTTTAGTCTCTCTCTCTTTTCTCTTCTCTCTCACTATTTATTCTGGGGAAAGCCAGTTGCCACGCTTTCAGAACCCTAAAGCAGCCCTAGAGAGAGGCCCATGTGGTGAGGAAAGTGAATGTTAATGAGCTATCTCAGAAACAGATCATCGCCTTAAGTCCAGCCTTGCATCCCTGGCTAATATCTTACAATATTTTGACCTCAATCTTACGAGAAACCATGATCCAGAAACACTTAGCTAAGTGACTCCTGACCCAGAGAAGCGGCAAGATAATAAATGTGTTTTTAATTGTATGTATATTTATGGTATTACTGTTATATTTTGCTATACATATGCAGATGAATGATAATTTCAGTAAAGTAAATTAACATACCCATCTCTGCACATTGTTACCTTTCTTGTATGTAGTAAGGGCACCTAAAATGAACTCCTTGGAAAATGTTCAGTATACAGTACTATATTATTAATAGCCATAGTCATCATGCTGTAGATTCAATCTCGATTTAATTCATCCTCTATAGCTGTAACTTTGTATTCCTCGATTAAAAATAAATTGTTGTTTTAATTGCTAACTATGGGAGTAATCTGATGCACTGCAATGAGTAAATTATTTTTAGCCTTCTGATATCTTGCTCTGATACCAAAACAAAATAGAGGAAGTTTTGGCAGCAGTCTGTAAATATGAGCATTTTTACCACGTCAAATCTTCATATTTTGAAATTATAAGAAACAGTCAATCACAATGTTGCTTTTAGTATCCATTTGTTAATTTTAGTATTTAATAGAAAGCAGCAGGGGAGCAATCTCTTTTAAATGTTCTTCAGTAGTGCTCAGAGTGTCAATTATATTTTCAAAAATTTTAATAATTACACATGGTTAGTACTTACTAAGACCTCGTAGAAAAGGTCAGTACTAACTTATTCATCTGGCAATAAAGGAGTCAAGGTAATGTTAAGTGGCCTGTCATAGATGTTACTGATAAATATAGTCTAGAATATAGGATAGAACTATAGTCTTGTTCCTCATCTTATTTTCATGGTTGAAGGACATATATAGCCAAATAACACAGAAACATCATTATTATTATCTTAATAATACTCAACTTATTTTGTGTTGAGGCAACTTATTAGAAACACAGTAAAATTATATAAAACAACAAATTCTAAAAAAAGATGCAAAAATATATACCTATGAAGGTTAACTGATATATGTGAGTTCTGAAAATTTTAGCAGTCAAGAAATAAAAATATGATGAGTTACATGCTTCTTCATCCTCTCTATAACAATCCCAAGGATGTCCTTAAATTAATTGCCATGTACAGCTTCACAGGTAATATTCCTACACAATATGCTTAAGAGAAAGTGTAAGGAAAATAAAGCATGAGTTTTAATGAAGCTGTTTCTTGTAGCTTTTCTTGATTGAGCCTGCAACAACACAGGAAATGAAAGTGATTCTTTAAGGTCAAGTTCACAAACATACTGCTCCAAATAAATGGATTTCTCACCGTCAGCTGGAGTCATTGATGAGTCTCTAGCTTTCCTAGATTTACTGTACAGGCTTCAAATGATCCTCAATTAATATCATTCATTTTTTCCAGGTTCTAAATAACAGCTGAAAACAAAGTTTGAGTTGATAGCATACACTTTGTTTTTTAAGGGCTATCAGTGCTGTCACTATCTGCTTAGGACATGAGACCCTTTACCGTAGATAATTTAATAAGGTGAAGGAGGAGGAGCCTTTACCTGAACTCCTTTTTAGACATTTAATATTTTTGAATTAAGCATTTGATTTTAGGGGCCATAGACAACCCGCACAGATTTAACTGTGTTGATCACAGGATTCTTAAGATACCTTTGAAAGGTGATTTTTGTATGTTGGGGGAGGGTCAGATTAAGAACATTACATTTGAAGGATGTACATATTACATCCATTTCACCATCTAAAGGAGGAGTATATCAGTAGATATCTGTAAGTGAGAATTGTGTCTTAACTATCCATGTGTTAATTAATTAGGACTATAAAGATAACTAACTTAACAGAAGAATCAGTCAAACTGGTTGAAATTCATTACCTTTTGGGGGAGGGAATTAGGATAGAAATAGGTAAGTCAGAAGACTTTTTTGTGGGCTTGTTTTATTGTGACTTTGCTTTGTATATTCATTAGGATATGCAGTGTTATTTGACATTATATAATATGAAGACATTATTTTAACGCTAAATATTACTTTAGGCAGTGATTAGCACAGTCTCTAATAAATAATAGGCAGTTAATAAATGTTGGTTCTTTGTTGTGAGAGCTCCAACTTCAATGTCCAAAAAGCTATACGGTTTTTAGAAGCAAAACCTGTGGTCTAGTATGCATATACCTGATTTATTTTTTCTTCCTGGTTGTAATTTCTAGGAATGGGTAAAATAGAATGAAGACTCAAGAACCCACATGATAGTGATCAAAGAGTCAGCCATGATTTTTTACAGATGGGGTAAAGGACTGAAGTAACCTTCCTTCCTTCCTTCCTTCCTTCCTTCCTTCCTTCCTTCCTTCCTTCCTTTCTTCCTTCCTTCTTCCTCCTTCCCTCCCTCCCTCCTTCCTTCCTTCTTTCCTTCCTTCCTTTCTCTTTTTTGACATGGAGTCTGGCTCTGTCACCCAGGCTACAGTGTAGTGGCACGATCTTGGCTAGCTGCAGCCTCTGCCTCCTGGGTTCAAGTGATTTTCCTCCCTCAGACTCCAGAGTATCTGGGACTACAGGCATGCACCACCACTCTTGGCTAATTTTTGTATTTTTAGTAGAGAAGGGGTTTCACTATCTTGGCCAGGCTGGTCTTGAACCCCTGACCTCAAGTTATCCACCCACTTCAGACTCCCAAAATGTTGGACTTATAGACGTGAGCCACTGTGCCCAGCCTGAAATAATACTTCGCAAAGTTTAGAATTGGGTAGATTTTTCAGGAAAGGTTGCTGGCGAGCTTTTCCAACAAGCATTTTGGGAAGGTATTCTGTGGTGAAGCAAGAGGTATAGGATGTAAACAGAGAGAATGACTGCCAGAGGCCTCCGAGACAGGGTCAATATGATGTGTGTGGTCAACAGTAAGCAGATTTTTATGATTTAAATGTGGGAAATATGTTCAACAAGTAACATAAAATTATATCTTTAAACATGAAAGAAATAGGATTTGATAGGTATGTTTACTTTGTACTTGCTGACGAATTTAATAAGCCTCTGTATGTCTCTGAGGAAGAAGTTAAATTAGAATTTGAAGACTGATCATAATAGAAATATGCAAGACAGTTTGAAAGGAAGACAGAGGCATGATAACTTCTTTTCCTCTAAACTTTTTTCCTGTTACACAAACTAACTATATCTCTTCGTTATGTGTTGCCTCTTTTTCCACTTCATTTACTAAATAAAACCTCTCATCTCTGTATAAGAGAAAATTATCCACTACATTATTTCATATGAAATTCCGTGCACATATTTATCTAAATATTAATTGTCTGACACTGATTTGAATTTGTTAGGGAGGTTAAGGGTAGTGATGAATCACTAAGTTCTGGAGAATACAAGTTTAATTTTTACTTCATACGTCTCAAACCTTAAGATGGCTAATTAGGCCAGGGTGTGATGGCTCATGTCTATAACCCCAGCACTTTGGGAGGCTGGGATGGGAGGATTACTTGAGGTCAAGAGTTTGTGATTAGCCTGGGCAACATAGGGGAGACCCTCCATCGCGATCCTGAGAGAACATGAATTAGCTGCTCCAGAGCAATATTATATAAATATACATGTCCATTTATTTATATCCCATGATCCTAGAAAGGAGTAATCAGTTTATAAAAATTCATAGAATAAAATGATAAAATGTAAGTAGATAACAACTGCCACCAAATATACAGGTCAGGACAGAGGAAATACTTAAAAGACAGAGAGAGATTCAGACCAATCTCCTACTAAGTTATTAAAGTTGAGCTTTATATATGGTTTGAGTTTCCAGGAGCACAAAACTGAATGGAAATTATATAGTCAGTAATGATTTGCAATATTTTAAGTTAGCATACATTCTGATTTCTTTTAAGAAAATAGTTTTTGTTTTGTTTTTTTTTTTCCTGGAGCTTAAGTCTGAAAACTTTTCTCGTAATGGTGTTCATACAGAAAACAAAACATAAAGAAAATAACAAGAATAAAAATAATTAGGCCGGGCATAGTGACTCATGCCTGTAATCCCAGCACTTTGGGAGGCCGAGGCGGGCAGATCACGAGGTCAGGAGATCGAGACCATCCTGGCTAACGCGGTGAAATCCCGTCTTTACTAAAAATATAAAAAATTATCCAGGCGTGGTGGCAGGCGCCTGTAGTCCCAGCTACTCAGGAGGCTGAGTCAGGAGAATTGCGTGAACCTGGAAGGCGGAGGCTGCAGTGAGCCAAGATTACACCACTGCACTCCAGCCTGGGTGAGAGCGAGACTCCATCTCAAAAAACAAAAAAAAAGAATAAAAATAATTAAAACTGATTGGTTTTTACTATGTACAAAACAGCATGCTAAGCACATAACATACATTATATCACCTATTAAATTATGTATTTTTATATATATAATAAATGAATACTAAAATAACAATTTTTTCAGTAGTTTACCCTTTGTCAGGCAGCTAAAAGTAGCAGAGAAGTGATTTAATTTTGTCTCATAATAATCAACATGCTCAATTGAATCCCTATAAATAGTAAAGTATTGCATTTTATAGCACATCTAGGATTTTCCACTGGAACTGGAATATGGAGTGTAAAACAAAACTCATGATGCATAATCTAAGAATGACTGAAATAAGACTTCTGACTAGTAGTTTTAAAGTTAAAAAGCACTTCATTAATTAAGCAATTTATAATGCCCAGTAAATATACAATGAAATTCAATAGCTTTTATTTTTTACTTTTTTTTAAGAAATGCTGCCTCAGTCTGTGTCCCAGCCTAGAGTGCAGTGACATGATTATAGCTTCCTGCAGCCTCGAACTCTTGAGCTCAATCAGTCATCCTGCTTCAGTCTCTGGAGTAGCTGGAACTACAGGCCCAAGCCATCTCACCCAGATAATTTTTTTTTTTTTTTTTGAGATGGGGTCTCACTGTGCCAACCCGGCTGGGGTGCAGTGGTGCTGTCTCAGCTCACTGCAGCCTCTGCCTCCTGGACTCAAGCGATCCTCCCACCTCAGCCTCCTGAGTACTGTCACCTAGCTAATTTATTTTTTATTTTTATTTTTATTTTTATTTTTTTAGAAATCGAAGTCTTGCTATGTTGCTCATGTTGGTTTCAAACACCTGGCTTCAAGCAATCAGCTCACCTCAGCCTCTACTCCGTACATTTTTTTTAATAGCATGAATGAGTGCCTTACTCTGAGTTTTAACATATTTGATTGTAATTGTTTTCTTAATGATCCGTTTTCTATTCTTTGGAAATTCCTTAAAGTCTGAGATTCTCTTGCTCTTCTTCAGAAGATCACATCCACCTGATAAGTCTACATTACTTATACAAAGTGGTAAATAAGTGAATACATGAATTTTAAAATATCTTTATTAGACTTTATACTGGTACGATATGTATTCTAAGTAATGTTCTTCATTATAAATAATAACCTCAAAACTGACATTTGAATGTTTGAAGTAGAAAAGTCATCACAAAAAGAAGTCACAGATAAGTTTGTATTAACATGCACCTTCCAATTTTGTAAGGGCAGGAACACGTATGAAAAATGAAGACAGAGGCGTAGACGATCAAGTCAAATATTAACATTCTAAAATGTCTTTAACAACAAAAATGTTTATGTAAAATCTGAAGCAGCATAATATTATTTAGATCATAAATTTAGCAAAGAAAAAAAATGTAGAATTGTGTTTTAATTAAGCAACTAAAATGGTCAGCTCTCTGAAAATTAGATTATATGACCTTCTTTAACAAGTATGGCACTGCCTTCTCAATGTTTCCATTTATTTTTCAAATACCTGCTAATTAATCAAATGAATGACCAAATTATGCAATCTCTTGAAATAAACCCAGAACAGTTGCATCGCACCCTGAAGTGCAAAAGAAAGCCAAGGATAAGTCATTATAGATATCAAGTAAAGATTTTAAAGTAATTGAAAAAAATACAAATAATTATGTCTCAAGTTTAAATTTTAGCCTTACTTGTCTAGATTATGTGGAGTAAAATATAAAGTATGCATATTAAACAAGATGGGCTGGTTTAAGATGAGCCTTAATTAAATGCATGCTTTGTTTTGTAGAGTCTTTCATATTCTTTACTGGGCTTGAGATGCTTAAACTTTTTGTATCATATAACTGACTGTTGGTCTACTGCAAGTTTAGAGCACTATATTAAGAGTGACATCAGGTATAACTCCCAATGCCATCCCTCCACCCTCACCCCTCCCCACAATAGGCCCCAGTGTGTGATGTTCCCCTTTCTGTGTCCAAGTGATCTCATTATTCAATTCCCACCTATGAGTGAGAACATGTGGTATTTGGTTTTCTGTTCTTGCGATAGTTTGCTTAGAATGATGGTTTCCATCTGCATCCATGTCCCTACAAAGGACACAAACTCATCCTTTTTTATGGCTGCATAGTATTCCATGGTGTATATGTGCCACATTTTCTTAATTCAGTCT
>NW_012104809.1:4730674-4732104 GCF_000951045.1 Mandrillus leucophaeus
AAAAAAAAGAGTGACATCTAATTACTATTTTAACTATCCTACTATATCACTAAAGTGTTAATAGATGTGTGAATATACAGAATCATGGGCTTAATTTCTATGGGCTCAGCTAATAATGCTTCATTTACAGATTCTAAGGAATCATTTTAAGCCCTCATGAGGCAAGATGGAAATAAAATATAAGTATCAAAACATAACAATAATAATATATATGCACAATACTCACATGCACTGTTGTTGGTAGAATTTAGTAGCTTTACTTCTTTCTAAATTTAATCTCTTCCTTTTTTCCTTTTTCAGAGGTTCAGTTGCCTCTAGAACATTATTCTTAAACATCCACCTAGAAGTTGTCTCTTCTAATTGTATGTCCATTCTGGCATTTTGGGGAACACTTCTTGGTAATACAGAGCACTGATTAGGTCTTAACTTCAGAGCCAAACATTTGAGGTTGAAACCTGAGTCTTCTTGCTAGTTATTGACAGGGTTATTTTCCTCTCTGTATTTCAGTTTTCTTATCTGTAAAATAAAGAATAAGAACACTAAGAGCATGATGTTTTTTATAAAGATTAAAATAATATATGAAAAACATTCAAGCTCATTTATTTTAAAAAATCCCTAAATTTTGTTATTTTTAAAAGATATTCATGGATTCTTTATGGTTCTGGCTACTACTTGGAACACAAGTCTTAATTCCTGAAACAAGTCACCTTCCCTCTGCATAAGCACTAACAAAAACATAAGATGTGAACCATGTTCTCCTATTAATTTATCATTCTGTTTTTAAGTCTTCTTAAGACATGACTATCTAGCTAAAATGCTTTAAGGAAGAAACCGAGGAATGTACAAGGGATCATATGAAGAAAATGGAGAGAACGTTGCCAAATAAATATTTCCAACAAAAACAACACACAAAAATGAGCAAAACAAGTAAATCCTTCAAAACGAGATCCATTCATAGGTATATCCTAGTTTTTAAACTCACTCTGCCATCTCAGGTCCCTTATGTTCTCTTTATGGAGATGTCTTTTCAAATCTTTCAGCCACATTTTGGAATATTCTACCCCTTTCTCAAATGCCTGCTCCCCACTCATTAGGCTCAAACATTTCATACCTCTGAGTCATTCAGTAAAATGTAGAACTCTGAATGTTAGCAGAAATATAATTGTTACCATTGAATTGTGGGTTCCAATTTGTGAAGAATTCTGTAGGTCAGAAATGAGAGCATGGGGCAAGGTTTGAAGGGGTAGAATGGCATTGCAAATTACAAAGATTTTACTGATATTATCACTAATATGAATTGCAAGCACATTCTTTTCTAAAGTATTGTGGACATATCATCAAATGCCTACCAGAAAAACTCAGACAACATATATATATATATCACATAGTTCAGATATATAAATACTACTAATAATAAAATATTTATATAT
>NW_012104809.1:4732377-4735237 GCF_000951045.1 Mandrillus leucophaeus
TCTCTCCTCCTCTCCTTTCAATAAATTCTGGAATAAGAATGTAGTCATACTTCTTAATTGTTCTTCCTTTAATTAAAAAACTAAAATGAAAATTTGAACTGCCAATTGTAGTAAAGAGTTGTTAAATTTTTGTCAAAAGCTTTTGTTGTCTTCAGTCTTCTTATTAACACATTTAAATCGGTTGGTCTGCTATAGTATAATAAAATAATAATTATTTTAGTAGAATGCCAAAATAATCATTTAATATAGTACATTTTTATAAAAGACCCTCACTGTCCTGTAACTTGCTTGAGGTCAATTTTTTTTTTCTAAATAAGGCTTTAAAAATAAGTTAAAATTAGTAAATTCTCATTACATTCCATGTCCTGGAAGAGATAACAATCCATGTCTCATTTAATTTAATCCTCATAGCAATCCTTTAAAACAAACGTAACAAATCAAGGTTCAGAGAAGTCGATCAATATCTATCAGATCTTATGGTTATCAAGCTGTTGTGTTTCAAGCTTGAAAGTGATTGTGTTGACATTACTGACATGGTATAATTTTTAAATTTTACAGATTCAATGCTATTTTTATCAAACTACCAATGACGTTTTTTCACAGAATGAGAAAAAAAACTATTTTAAAATTAATAGGGAACCAAAAAAAAGAGCTCAAATAGCCACAGCAAGCATAAACAAAAAGAACAAAGCAAAAGTCATCACATTACCTGACTTCAAACTGCAGTACAAAGCAACAGCAACTAAAATGGTATGATACTGGTACAAAAACACACCCATAAACCAATAGAACAGAATACAAAACCCAGAAATACAGTTGCACACCTATGGCCATCTGATCTTCAACAAAGTCAACAAAAACAAGCAATAAGAAAACACTTTCTATTATTGAATAAATGGTGCTGGAATAACTGCCTGGCAATATGCAGGCAATTGAAACTAGACTCCTTCCATATACAAAAATTAACTCAAGACGGATGGAAGATTTAAATATAAGACATTGAAGGATAAGAATCCTAGAAGAAAACTCAGGAAATACGATTGTGGACACTGGCCTCAGAAAATAATTTATGATTAAGTTTTCCAAAACAGTTTCAACAAAATGAAAATTGATGAGGATACTAATTAAACTAAAGAGCTCTGCACAGCAAAATAAACTTAACAGAGTAAAAAGACAACCTACATAATATGAGAGAATATTCACAAACTGTGCATCTGACAAAGATCTAATACGCAGAGTCTATAAGGAACTTAACAAATCTATAAGGAACTTAAACAAACTAATAAGCAAAAAACAACCCCATTACAAAATGGGCAAAAACATGAACACACATCGCAAAATAAGGTATACAAGCAGCCAAGAAACATGAAAAAATGCTCAGCACCACTAATCATTAGAGAAATGCAAAGCAAAACCACAATGAAGCTGGGTGCAGTATCTCATGCCTATAATCCTAGCACTTTGGGATGCTAATGTGGTAAGATTGCTTGAGCCCAGGGGTTCAAGACCAATGTGAGCAACACAATGGGACTCCATCTCTACAAAAAAAAAAAAAAAAAAAAAAAAAAACAACAACAACAACAACAGCAGCAACAAAACCAAAACGAAATATCATTTCACACCTGCCAGAATGGATATTACTAAAAACAAACAATAATAGATACTGGCAAAGTTATGAAAAAAAGAGAATACTTATATATTGCTGGTGAAAATGTACATTAGCCTAGCCACTGCGGAAAACAGTTTGGAAATTTCTCAAAGAAGTTACAACAGAACTACCATTTGACCCAGCAATTCCATTATTGGGTATATACCAAAAAGAATATAAATCATTCCACCATAATGACACAGGGACTCCTATATTCATCACAGCACTGTTCACAACAGCAAATATGGAATCAACCTAGATGCCCATCAACTGTGAACTAGATAAAGAAAATATGGTACATATACACCATGGAATACTATGCAGCCATATAATTGAATAAAATCATTTCCTCTGCAACAACATGCAGCTGTAGGCTATTATCCTAAGCGAATGAATGCAGGAATGGAAAACAAAATACCACACATTCTCACTTCTAAGTTGGAGCTAAACATTGAGGATACATGGACACAAAGAAGGGAACTGTGATGGTTAATATTGAGTGTCAACTTGATTGGGTTGAGGGATGTAACACTGTTCCTGGGTGTGTCTGTGAGGGTGTTGGCAAAGGAAATGAACATTTGAGTCAGTGGACTGGGAGAAGCAGACCCACTCTCAATCTGGTTGGGCCATCTAATCAGCTGTCAGCACAGCTAGGATAAAAGCAGGCAGAGGAACATGGAAGAACTAGACGGATTGTCTTCTGGCCTTCATCTTTCTCCCATGTTGGATGCTTCCTGACCCTATACATCGGACTCCAAGTTTTTCAGCTTTTGGACTCTTGGATCTACATCAGTGGTTTGCCAGGGGTTCTCAGGCCTTCGGTCTCAGACTGAGGGCTGCTCTGTCGGCTTCCCTACATTTGAGGTTCTGGGACTGGGACTGGCTTCCTTGCCCACCGGTTTGCAGTTGGGATTGTGGGACTTCCCCTTGTGATTATGTGAGTCAATACTCCTTAATAAACTCCCTTTTACATATACATCTATCTTGTTAGTTCTGTCCCTCCAGAGAACCCTGACTAATACAGGAACAATAGACACTGCAGACTATCTGAAGGTATAAGTTAGGAGGAGAGTGGAGGTGGGAGGAGAGTGAGAATAGAAAAACTACCTATTGTATACAATGATTATTATCTGAGTGACAAAATTCTCTGCAAACAAACCCCCAAAGATATGCAATTTACTCATGTAACAAACCTGCACATGTACCCCCTGA
>NW_012104809.1:4736277-4772796 GCF_000951045.1 Mandrillus leucophaeus
AAAAAAAAAAAAAAATAGCCAGGCATGGTGGCACACACCTGTAATCCCACTACTTGGGAGGCTGAGGCAGGAGAATTGCTGGAGGCTGAGGTTGCAGTGAGCCGAGATTGTGCCATTGCACTCCAGCCTGAGGAACACAGCAAGACTCCACGAAAAATAAAAAAAAATAAAAAAATAAAAAAAGAAGAAGAAGAATTAAGAGCCAAGAGTATTAGATAAGAATTTAAACCCAGAACGTTGTCAGCAAGATTTTTACACTTGGAACCAAGTGGACTTTGTGGTAGAAAACTAGTCTTGTAACAGTGCAGTTAAAATAAGATTCAATTATTTGAGAGAATCTGGCCATTTCTTTCCTTGGAGATGATGAAATGTCAGCCATTGTGCCAATTTCTCAGAATACCAAAACAAACCGATGAAGAAATAAGTGAAATAGGGTATCTACTGAAATGCTTATAGGGGAAAAAGTCTTCTATATAGAAAAAATTTCATTGTCTTTTGGGATTCTAATCCAATTATCACTTGACAGAATCAATGGTTTGGCTAGCTTTTATGGATTACTTCTCTAATGTTACCATCAAATAGGGAATCATATTTTTAAGCAATTACTCTTCTTCCTGGTCAAACGGTGTCTTTTCTCTTCAGATTATGATATTATTTTTGCTGTATTGCTTAAAAATTAAAGTGTGTTAGATTTGGTGGAACAAAAAATGTTGAGAAAAGAGAACTGTGCATTTAATACAATTTAGATGTGTTCAAATTTCCAAAATCAATTACAGCTTTCCAAAATTCACAAGCACCAGAGTCTGCGTGGATATCTGATGACAAAAACTGATTTAATTTGGAGAGGATAGAAGACTTTTTACCTCATTGAAATGCAATGATCTCATTACTGTGTATAGTTTACTATAAAATCAAGTAGTGTGTCAAGGCAATTTCATCAAAATAAAATTACAAGGCAAGAAACTCTTACTGTGTGTTAAAATGGACAATTGATATTTTCCATCCATGTTGATTATTCAGAATTTTTAATACAGCCAACCCCCTATTTACCAACATTTGACTTAAAAACAAATCCTTTATCTGATTATCTCTGTCATTCACAGAGTTAGTCATTACTACAAATAGTAATTTCTATTAAAAACTTTTAGGTACATCTGATTAGAACTTGCTGCTTCTGGAGGTTTTTTGTTCTCTACTAAAGTAACTAATCCATTTTAGATATACATGGGCATATTTAATTATCTACATAGTTATCCGTTACTGAAATGGGCCCAATTGCCCCATGGAACTGATATTTGTGGTTTCTTTTGAATAAACATGGAAATTGACCATTCTAGTCTTTACACTTGAGAAAGTTACATTTGTTTTATCAGAGTTTATTTCTCAGGAAACCAACCATCTGCCCTCCTAGATATAATCAAGGAACTGGAACTAACCAGATCACCATATCTGGACAATGAGATGCCAGACCCCTCACCAGTCATGATTCCCTGAGCACCTATTTCCTGTTCACCAACTCCTATTCCTCACCCTTTCCTAATTTGTATTTTCCTGCACATGGTTAGATTTCTCCCCTGACATATAAACTCCTCATTTTGTTGGGTTGAGGAAATGGAACTGAGACTGATCTCAGAGATTGGGTGCTCAGCTGCAGCAGCCAATAAGCCTTCTTCCCTGGTAATACTTGCTGTCTCAGTGACTGGCTTCCTGTGCAGTGAACAACAGGATCTAGACTAAACTCCTAGTGTTTTGGTAACATTATCTGAGACTTAGAAAAGAAAGTCCAAAAAACAAATTCAGAAATGTTTATGATTCGTGACACATACGAAAATACATGGTAAGTAAAATAGTTCGTGTTCGTAAAACTGATAATTGAAACTATCACTTGTGACATAATTTTCATGGGAAATGTTCTGGACTCTAGAAAACGTATTCAAATATAAAATTTTGAAAAACATTCTATTCATCACAGATATGTCTTCTTCAAACTTTTCTAGACATTTTGTGACAGTAAATCTTATGATAAAATACACTTTACATTGATACTATGATTAAATTTGAAATTTAACCTCTTTATGGATTTTCTAGGCAGTGAGTTGCTCTCAATATTTGTGAGAGCTACATTAAATTAAACCAGAGTGTTAACTTAGACAAGTTTGGGTATAATGTACATCTAAATACGGATACAATAGGAAACAGATGATTCAGGTCAATGTGACAACCTAGGCATAGATACTAATGGTATAACACAGGTAGATGATGTGAAACAAAGACTCTAAGGACAAAACTACAGACATTAAAACTAAAAGCAGTAATTTCTGGGAGGGTGGAAAGTTAAAATGGAAAGAAATAAAACATCATCTCAGATGTAGAAAGTAATTCTCTTTTGTGAAGGGTATGTGTGACATTTAGGGTAATTTAATAAGCTGATCGCACAACCAATAGCTCATTTGTATTAGTCAGGGCTCTCCAGAGGGACAGAACCAATAAGATATACATATATATGAAAGGGGGCTTATTAGGGAGAATTGGGTCACACAATTACAAGGCGAACTTCTGCAGTAGGCTGTCTGCAAACTGGGGAAAGAGAAAAGCCAGTAGCTAGCAAAAGAGTCCGAGTGTGAAGCCTCAAGACCAGGGAACCTGACAGTGCAGCCTTTGGTCTGCAATCAATGGCCTGAGAGCCTCCAAGGAAGCCACAGGTGCAAGTCCCACAGTCCAAAACCTGAAGAACTTGGAGTTTGATGTCCAAGGGCAGGAGGAGAGAAAGCAAGTGTCTGGCATGTGAAGAAAGAAAGAGCCAGAAGACTCAGCAAACCAGTTAGTCCCCTTTTCTTTCACCTGCTTTGTTCTGGCTTCACTGGCAGCTGATTGGATGGTGCCCAACCTCGTTGAGGGTGGATCTTTCTGTCCTAGTCCACTGACTCAAATGTGGATCTCCTCTGGCAACTCCCTCACAGACACACCCGAAGCAATATTTTACCAGCCTTCTAGGTATCTATCAATCCAGGCAAGTTGACACCTAGTATTAACCACTGTGACACTCAATATAGCTGAATGACCCACACGTTTCATAGTAGAAGATGTGCTCACTGTAGTAGGTAAGACATCGAGAAACACTCTAACAGGTGCCATAGGATGGAGGCTTTACCAGAAGTCATTGCAACAAGATGCCTAACTCTGACTAGGTAAAAAACATTAAAAATTAAATCTCTCTTATAAGGTAATTCTTAAGCATTCTATTATAATAGAATGTTTAATACATGTATTTCCCATATTTGTATTCTTACTTCTAACAAACATACATTAAAAAGTTGAAGATTTGGGTAGTATTGGAAGTATTTGTTTCCATATGTTATCTCTAATTTGATATTGACAGCAATATTTTCTGTTAAGTGTATTATCAATAATCATGAAAAAATGAATGTCTAATAATTGCTGGATATGTTAAATATTTTCAGAAAATGTGAAAGGGGAATTTGCCAAAAGAGCACATGTTTATGAAGTAATTAGTTGGATTATGGGCACCAACTTTATATTACCTTTTCTTTTCATTACTTTTGTTTGTATCACAAGACCGACTGTGCATGCAAGAAAGTGTGTGTGTGTGTGTGTGTGTGATTGTACATGTGCACCTGGCATTTAAAAATAATTAGAAAGGCGACATCAATGTGATTATTACTCAGGTACAAAAAGAGAACATCACAAGAATGTCAGAGCCCAATGTGCTCTTCTCCAAGGACAAACATTCCCCACTTTTCTAGGAAAACTCCCACTTTCATAACTTATATGAAATGCTATACTCATTTTCTAGCTCTTCTATACAAACATATAACTTATACATGCATACCTATTATATTTTTCCATCTTTGTATTCATATAAACACTGTGTGTGTGTTTTCTATCTTTTTTTTTCACACTATATTAAATTTAAGAGAAGTCTATGGTGTTACCTACGTATCTATCTTGTTATTGTTGTTATATAATATTCCTTTTTCAGTACACACATTTAATTTATCCAAGTTACTTTTTTATGCATGTCACAAAGTTTTTTATTTAGAATGCAGTGAAAATGCAGCTATCAACAATTTTGAGTACATATCATGATATTGACAGATACTATCGTCTCCCAGGTATATGAGAATAGAATTTCTGAGTCATAGGGCTCATGAATATTTTTTATTTTATCACACAATTTCAAGCTGTTTTGCAATAATGTGCCACATATAAAGGCTCCTACTTTTATTTTTTGTGCTAGATTTTTCTTGTACTGTGTACAATATAAGCAACAACGTGAGCAAGTAATTTGCCACAAAAGAATACTCAAATTGTAAGACTATAAGACTATATTTATCTTTAACATCCAGCATAAATGATGTCAAGTGACTATGATGGTTTATTTCTTCCCTTCCTTTTTTTAAAATTGCTATTAAAAAGTTAATTATAGATAATCTTTTCTGTTTACTAAACATGCAATTATGTTTAAGAGTATCTATTTCTTTTCCAGGCTCAAAAATTACCTCTTCTCTCTTCAGAATTAAAAATACTCTTTTATCTATTTATCTGCATAGAGCACCCTCTACAATAGTTTTAACTTAATGATTCTAGCATTGCCCTTTATTTTCACTTAATGTTTCTTCTTTTCAATGAATCACAACATGCTATGTTTTTCACAATCTATTTCCAACTCTTTTTCAGTTGTTTCTTTGTTTGACCTTACTGTCTTATCATCTTGCCTATGGCACCCGCCTTTCTTCTCCCAATACTTAATATATACTAACATTTATGTCTATGGATAATTTCCAAGAGCCTTAATTTTAACTCTATCAACATTTCTTTCCTGCTTTGCTATTTGAATTTTAATTGCCCTTGATTTTTCTGCTAATTTATCTGTATCTTCTGTTTTTCTTTTTTCTAATAGGACATTTCTCAACACCTACATTTACAAATATTGTCAATAAAATTATCATATCAATTTCTAAAGCAATTTAATTCCCATATGATCCTTACAAATATGATTTATCAAGTTCTCTCATCACTACAGTTTTCCTATCTTGCTTTCCTATTTATGTTTTTCATAAAAACATCCTTAGATTGGGCATAGATTTGGGTGATTAGACCATTTAGAAGGTAGTTGGTAGGGTATCTCTTATAAGGTGATTAGTAAGCATGCCAGTTTATAATACAATGTTTAATACTGGTATTTCCTGTGTATGTATTCTTACCTCCAAGAAAAGAGAATAAGATAATTTACGTACAGTGTAAAACAAATGTATTTAATTTTTGTATTTTAAGTATTTGTTATGCTAAAGAAAATTACTGTCAACCAATCAAGTTTATTTTTAAGCAAGTTTGAAAAGGCAATATAATTGCTGTCTTAAATAGCAAGTTTGAAATAACAGAGACAATGTAAACTATGAGTGGGTGAATTGAGATAATTTCTTGTACACTTAGTTCTGGGGCTCCACAATTAGCGCTGTTTTTTCCAATTATCTGCAAGTTATATTTTTTATAATAGAAAAGGATTAATTCTTGATTTAAGGCTGTGATTTCAGAAATATGTTAAATAAATAATCCTTAAATAGTGGGAACAAAATAGATAATTAGATCATTGAGATTTCACATTTCTCCCACAAAATTATAAAAATGTTTATCATTTGTTTTTTGTTTTAGGATAATATTCTCCTTTTAATTTTCTGGAAAATATTTCTTTTAGATTTAAAAATCCTAAGACATTTTCTCTAAAGTAGAATAGTTAAGGTATTTATTTTTTTGGTTTCATCTTTTTTGCTTTTATCCTGTTTGGCAAAAATACATGTGCAATATTTTCTGAAATCAGGTTGGGCCTCATGATTGTGCTAGCATTGGGTATCTAGAGGATTTAGCATATGTTACCCCATATGTCCTTTATGTGTTTTTTCATTCTAAGCACACTGGGATGAATAGTATCTTTCAAAGATTGTAATATAGTTCCTGTAACAGTGGAAGCCTGTGTGGCTTTGACAGGTGATGGTAGCGGATTGCTGGGTTTTGGTAAGAAATATCTGAGGATAACCTGATTTTCAAATGGCAATTATTTGCTTTTCTTCCCATTCCCTTGCATTCTAGCACACACATAATCTACTTATTTTAATAGTACTATAATATGTTTCATAGTATGTGGATTAAATCTATGCACTTAAAAACAATACAAGATTCAAATCATTTTCACTATGTAAAACTAACATTTTAATTCCATAGTATTTTCTGCAAATAAAAATGGGGAACGACTAACAGTAAGACAGAACCAGATATACTATTCATTATAATACTAAAAATTTAAGCCTTCATTTTTTCCATAAATATGAGGAAAACAGAAACAAATATTATCCAAATATAAATATTCATTTAAAAACCAATGTTGTAATCTCTGTGATTATTCATAATATGTTTTTTATATTTTTGTTCAATGACCAAAATTATTTTATAATACGAAAACAATTAAGTTTAATTCCTTTCATTATTAAAGAAGCATTTAATGTGTGTTACCCTGGAAATGAGCTGACATTAACTCAGAACCTTCCTTTTCTTTAAATAGCACCAAATACCTCGGCATTTAAGCTCTGCCTGTGGACTATTAACTGATTTTTTCCACACTGCTTCCAGATGTTTGGCCTTATATAAGTCTTAGGCTCACACGCAGTTCAGAATTGAATCAAATTGTGTCTTTATCTTTCTATTTTACAGGTACTTTTTATCTTCCCTAAAATTATTCTAAATAATAAATTGCAAAAAAAAAAAAGAAAGAAAAAAGGAAACAAGGAAAGAAAAAGATGAAAAGGGAGATGCCTGACATTGAGCAGGTTAATCAATTGTGCTTTAATTGATATAATAAAATTCATGATACAAATGGGGACCAAAATCTGCTGATCTTAACGGTTTAAACTTTCCCTCTTCTCCTGTCTCTTCCTCTTTTAGCCTCCTTCAACATACAACATATGACCTTTGTATACAGAAAATATTTTTTAATATCACTATCATCGAAATATTCTCCCAGGAACCATTCAGATGAACTTTGCAAAAGGTATAAAAATGTATTAGGTTCAATCTCTTTGTGCTTTGTTAAAACTTATAGTAATATGAAAATTTGCTCTTTTTATAACAACTGATTTATGAATGAAGAAGCATGGAGAGGCAGTTTATATAGTGGGGACTTGTAAGCTGGTATTTCTTTCTGAATTATGTTTTAATATTCTATTAGGCTTTAACTTCTTATGTATATGAAAATAAAATGGGTTGTGAGTTATTGGATGATATCCAGGTTTTAGAAATCCTTACTTAATAATTTTACATATATACCATCGATATGTGTAAGATCTAGCTTAAATACAAAAGGCAATAAAAATGTACAATGAATAGCTGAACCACAATTTTTTTTCTTTATTAATTAAACCCTTATTACTATGGTAGGCAACAGTTTATTCCTCCTCTCCCAGCCAAAATGCAAACACACCTTGTGTCAGAAAACGTGGTAAAGGTAATGATGAGAGATACCAACAAAATGAGGAAGGTTAGGAGAAGTAAAGTGAAATGGGGCAAAAGGAGGCAACTTGATGATGGGGCAGGATCAACAATCAGGAAAGAACCCTCAGGACATGGTCAAGGCATCAGAAGCATCCATTTATTTGCATGCCCATTTGTACTTTCGCTGTGTTTTCGCTGAGTTTGAAACCGCATTATTTTTGACAATTCACTTTCCAATTGTTCTCTTTTTGTTATGTTGCACCATGATTACACTTCCAGGACTGTCTTTTTGATTCCTTATGCCAGCCTGACTATATCCAGCTGCATATTACACCAGTTCTGTTTTCACACAACTGCATTTACAATGCATGTATTCTGTGTCTGTGTATTCTTCTCCGTGGGAACAAATAAACAGAAGGAATGTTATTATTACGCTGTATGAAAATCTATCAATTTATGTACAATCCTAAACACTTATTCTCCTTCGAGTGCATACATAAAGCATTAAATTATGAAAAATCGTGGTCATATAAAATTACTTAAATTAAGGTATTGGCAATAGTATTCTTTAAACCAAAGAAAAGTACCATTCTAATTTTCAAGATTGTGTGCATATAAAAAGATGGTTCTTATTAAGGAATATTATCAAATTATATATCATGACAGCATTTGATTTACATTCAGCTGTTGTAAAGATCTCTCTCAATCCTCTGTTGACTTTATTAATTGCTTCTGTGAAATGTAAGCAGAGGTTTAATGGGTAATTATACTGCAAGGTCTTTTTCAAAGTGGTTCTATACTTGATCTTCTCAATTCATCGTGAATTTGTGTTTATTATTTCAGAGTTCAATGTGTATCTCTCTGATTAGATTGGAATGTGTTTGGTGTTTAAACTATTCTAGATGATAATTGCCCTTAGCAAGACAGCATCTAAAAACAAAATCAGAAAATCAAATAAATCTCCCACTTATTATTCTAAGAAAAAAAAAAATCTTAGATTTAACATTTAAAAGAGAAGCAACTCAAAATTCTGTTTTTCTTTTTCTTCTATCCTCTTATAAACTATGATTTCAGATTTCAGTGTTATTCTACAGATGTATTACTGAAGCTATTTACTCACAATACCTGGTTTCCTCTTAAATTCTTTCTATTTAAGGACAGTTGCAATGTCTGCCCATCCTACTTTATTCAGTTCGCTACTTTTCACTTTGGATTCTCATTTCGCAGTCAACCTAATGTTTTTTTCTTAAAATGGAATATACTTTGAATTACAGGAACTAGGGACACAGAATTCTCAAAGATGAGTGAGGCTTGCTCATTTTCTTCAACTTGCTGCTGGTTCAATGTCAGACATGTAACTAATGATTATAATTGTGGTAGAGATTTGTAATAAGTATTTGGAGAATTCCTTCTAAGTTTCAGAATAACACAGCTATGAAATCATCTTTAAAATATATATTACAGTAGGCCCTTAAAACTTCTTGGGCTTCATCTTTGTTGTTTTTCTAATAGTTGCAATTTATTCTATTTGTGTATTTTAAATTTATAGTCTCAAATATTTGTTATTTACCCTTCACTACATGACATCCCTCTTGTCCTTACACGTTTAACTTGTAAAGAACTTCACAGAGGGAAAGGTAGAAAAGGAAGGTGGATTAGAGGTGGGAGACATCAGTCTACAGAGTGGCAGGAATGTGATCAAATGTTCAGAACATTACTGAAGAAATGGCAGCATCAAGTCTTAGCTTTCTAAGTTAATTTTTCACTTGCCTCACTTTGAATTGGGCTTAAAAATGAAAGGTAGAATCTACAGTGGGTTTATAATCCTCCACTCTCAAGGATTGTGGGTTTCTGGTTAGTTTAAAAACAACAACAAAAAACCATTTACAATTAATTCTCATGAATGAAGAAGCTGACTTTTGATTTTGAAGCTGGGTCTAACATGTTTGTAAGAGTGTACAGTAGTGTGACAAAATGTCAGTTAGGCCAGTGACCACTTAGCTTCAGCCATAAAAAAGTCTAGCGATTAATGTATCTATTCATTGAAACAATATTTATTAAGTGCTTTCACACTGGTGGATTATTGTATCATAAAATCTCTCTAAAAGCAGCATGGAGTTACTCATGAAAGAAGAGTGAGATAGAATTTTATTAATGGCTGCAACACTTCCTCCTTCCCCTTATCTATCCCTTCACTATGTGTATTTTTCTTTGACATAGGATATGGCCATAAGATATGTTTTGGTCAATGTGATGACAGTGCATGTGACAGCTTTTGTCTTTGTAGTGTCCTCATGTGCTGTCTTAATGAGAGTTATACACCTGTAAATCTTTCCATTCCAAGAAAACTGAAAGATAAATGGAATATCTAGACCCAAACAGCAGTTTGAGGCCAAGTCAAGGTAATCCTAGATTACATGCAGTAGAGGCAGTCTTCAGATTCATTAATGAGAATAATGATTCTTGTTTTAAGCCATTAACTTTTGTTGCATTTTCTTATTGGCATTATTGTGGTAATAGTTGAGTGATAAAACACAGAGATGTTTAAGTATGAATTAGTAAGTGCTATGACAGAAATATGCATGGTTATTGTTGAGCAAAAAGGAGGGACTGCCAATTTATTCTGATGTAGTTAGAGAATACTTGAGGAAACAAGTAGATTTTTACCTCTGCTTTAAAGGGAGATACTTCTGCAGGCAAGATATGCAGATGAAGAATGTTTTGAATAGGAAAAAATCACTTGCAAAAAGTTATGAAAGGTGTTGAATTGCAAACAAAATTCAGAGAACCTCAATATTCCTTTATGTTTTTATTTATTTTTTCCATTTTTATTTCACACTTGGGGGGACATGTGCCCATTTGTTACCTGGGTATATTGATCATGCTGAGGTTTAAGGTATGAATGATCCCATCACCCAGGCACTGAACACAGTACCTAATGGTTGGTTTTCTAAGTGTTGTCACCCTTCTTCCCTCCCTACTCTAGTAGTCTCCAGTGTCCATTTTTGCTATCTTTATTTCCAAGAGTACCCAATGTTTAGCTTCCACTTGTAAGTGAGAACATGTGGTATTTGGCTTTCTGTTACTGCATTAATTCACTTAGGATCACGGCCTCCAGTTCTATCTATGTTGCTGCACAGGACATGATTTCATTCTGTTTTATGGCTGCATAGTGTTCAATGGTGTATATGTGCCACATTTTCTTTTGCAATCCATGATTGATAGGCACCCAGGTTGATCCCATGTCTTTGCTATTGTGAATAGTGCTGCAATGGACATGCCACTGTATTTGCCTTTGGTAGAACAGTTTACATTCCTTTGTGTATATGCCCTGTAGTAGGATTGCTGGGTCAAAAATGGTAGTTCTAGGTTCTTTAAGAAATCTCTAAACTGCTTTCCATAGTATCTGAACTAATTTACATTCACACTAGCCATGCATACGCATTCTCTTTTCTCTGCAGTATGGCCAACAACTACTGTTTTTTGACATTTAATAATGGTCATTTTGACTGGTGTGAGATGGTATGTCATTGTGATTTTGATTTGTATTTTTCTGACGCTGAGTACTTTTTTTCATGGTTGTTGGTTAGTTGTATGTCTTCTTTAGACAAGGGTCTGTTCATATGCATTGCCCACTTTTAAATAGGTTGCTTTTTGCTTGTTGGCTAATTTAAGCTCTTATAGAGTCTAGATAGTAGATCTTTGCCATATGCATAACTTGCAAATGCTTTTTTCCATTATGTAGGTTGTCTGTTCACTCTGCTGAGTTTTTGATGTGCAGAGCTCTGTAGTTTAATTAGGACCTACTTATGAATCTTTGTTTTGTTGCAATTGCTTTTGGGAACTAGTTTATAAATTGTTTTCCAAGGCCAATGTCCACAATGGCATTTCCTAGGTTTTCTTCTAGGATTCTTATAGTTTGAGGTCTTACACTGAAATCTTTAATACATCTTGAGTTAGTTTTTGTGTGTAATGAAAGAAAGGAGTCTGGGTTCATTCTTTTGTATATGGCTATCCAGCTATGTAATCACCATTTATTTAATAGAGTTCTTTTCCGATTGCTTATTTTTGTGAACTTTGTCAAAAATCAGACGGCTGTAAGTGTGCAGTTTCATTTCTGGGTTCTCTACTCTGTTCTATTGGTCTATGTAACTGTTTTTGTACCAGTGCCATGCTGTTTTGGTTACTGTAGCCTGACAGTATATTTGAAGTTGAGTAATGTGATGCCCCCTGCTTTGTTCTTTTTGCTTAAGGTTGCTTTGGCTATTCAGGCTCTTTTTTGATTTCCTATGAATATTAGAATAGTTTTTTCTAGTTTTTGAAAAATGACATTGGTATTATGATAGGAATAGTGTTGAATCTGTGGATTGCTTTGGGCCGTATGATTATTTTAATGATACTGATTTTTCCAATCCATGAACATGAAATGTTTTTCAATTTGTTTGTGTCATTGATGATTTCTTTTAGCAGTGTTTTGTAGGTCTCCTTGTAGAGATTCTTAACTTACTAGGTTAGATGTGTTCTTAGGTATTTTATTCGTTGTGGGGTGGGGAGTATTGTGAACGTAATTGTGCTTTTGGTTTGGCTCTCATCTTGAATGTTACTGGTATTTAGAAATATGCCTGAGTTTTTTACGTTGATTTTACATCTTGAAACTTTGCAAAGTTGTTAATCTGTTCCAACAGCCTTTTGGAAGTCTTCAGAGTTTTCTAGGTATAGAATTATATTTTCCATGGAAAGAGTTATTTTGACTTTATCATTTACTGTTTGGATATCTTTTTTCTCTTTCTCTTACTGACTGCTCTGCCTATCAGTTATAGTATTATGTGGAATAGGAATGGTGAGAATGGGCATCCTTGTTTTGTTGCAGTTCTCAAGATGAATGATTTCAGTTTTTGCTCAATCAGTATGATGTTGGCTGTGGGTTTTTCATAGATGGCTCTCATTATTTTGAGGTATATTCCTTCAATGTCTAGTTTCCTGAGGGTTTTTAATATGAAGTTGTGTTGGATTTAATTGAAAGCTTTTTCTGCATCTATTGAGACAATCCTATGATTTTGGTGTTTAATTCCTTTACAAGGTGAATCACATTTATTGATTTGCATATGTTGAAACAACCTTGCATCCCAGAAATAAAGCCTACTTTATCAAGATGAATTAACATTTTGATATGCTGTTGAATTTGGTTTGCTAGCATTTTATTGAGAATTTTTGTATATTCAATCAATTTTTGTATATTAAATATACTCATCAAGGAATATATTGGACTGTAATTTTCTCTTTTCATTGTCTTTGTCAGGTTTTGTTATAAGAATGATGCTGACTTCATAGAATGAGTTAAGGAGGAGTCCTCTCTCCTTGATCTTCGCAATATTTTCAAAGGAATTGGCACCATCTCTTCTTGGTACATCTGGTGAAATTCAGCTGTGAATCTATATCGTCTAGGTTTTTTTTTTTTTTTTTTCTTTGACTGATAGGTTTTTCATTACTGATTCAGTTTTGGAACTTGATATTGCTCTGTTCAGGATTTCAATTTTTTCCTTATTCAATCTTGGGAAATTGTGTCCTTCCAGGAATTCATTCATTTTCTCTAGATTTTCTAGGTGTTCATAATAGTTTCTGAGGATCTTTTGCATTTCTGTAGGATCAGCTGTAATGTCACCTTTGCCGTTCCTGATTTTGCTTATTTAGATCTTCTGGTGTTTTTTTTTTTTTTTTTTTTTTTGAGTTTCAATTTCATTTAGCTCCACTCTGATTTTAGGTATTTCTTTTCTTCTGCTAACGTTAGGGTTAATTTGTTCTTGTTTTTCGAGTTCTTCTAGGTGTGATATTAGATTGTTAATTTGAGACATTTTCAGCTTTTTGAAATAGGTGTTTATAGCTATAAACTTTCCTCTTAAAACTGCATTTGCTGCATCACAGAGATTTTGGTATGTTGTGCGTCTGTTTTTATTTCAAAGAAATGTTTATTTCTGCCTTAATTTTGTTGTTTCCCCTATTTTCTTGTTTACCTAAATGACTTTTAGAAGCAAATTGTTAAATTTGCATGTTATTGTGTGGTTTTGAGAGATCTTTTTGGTATTGATTTCTATTTTTATTGCACTGTGATACAAGAGAATGGTTGGTATGTCTTCATTTTTAATTTTTTGAGACTGGCTTTATGGTTGAGTATATGATTAATCTTGCAGTATGTTCCATGTATAGATAAGAAGAATGTATATTACGTGGTTCATGAATGGGGTATTCTGTCTTTTAGGTCTCATTGGTCAGGCACTGAGTTTAATTCCAGAATTTCTTTGTTAGTTTCCTGCCTTGGTGATCTGTCTAATACTGTCACTAGGGTGTTGAAATTCCTGCACAATTATTGCAAGACTGTCTAAATGTTTTTAAAGGTCTAGAAGTACTTGTTTTATGAATCTGGCTTCTCTAATATTAGGTGCATATATATTTAGGACAGTTATGTCTTCTTGTTGAATGAAACCCTTTATCATTATTTAATATCCTTCTTTGTCCTTTTCAGTGTTGTTGGTTTAAAGTCTGTTTTATCTGAAATAAGAATAGCAACTCCTGTTCTTTTTTGTTTTCTATTTGTATGGTAAATCTTCCTCTAATCCTTTACTTTTAGCTTATGGGTGTTGTTATGCATGAGATGCATCTCTCGAAGACAGCAGGCCAATGATTCCTTTTTTTGTAAATCCAACTTGCCACTCTGTGCCTTTTACATGGGGCATTTAGACTATTTTTTTCAAGGTTAATGTTGATATATGAGGTTTTGATCTTATTGTGAAGTTCTTAGCTGGTTGCTTTGTAGTTTCCATTGTGTGGTTGCTTTATAGGATCTGCAGGTTATGCACTTAAGTGTGTTTTTGTGTTTGTGGTAGCAAGTATTGTTCTTTCGTTTCCTTGTTTAGAACTCCCTTACAGATATCGTGTAAAGCTGGTCTAGTGGTAGTGAATTCCCTTAGTGCTTGCTTGTCTGCAAAATATTTTATTTCTTCTTCACTAATGAAGCTTAGTTTCATAGGGCATGAAATTCTTAGTTGAAATATATTTTCTTTACGAATTCTGAAAATAGGCTCCCAATCTCTCCTGGGTTGTAAGGTTTCTGCTGAGAAGTCCACTGCTAGCCTGTTGAAGTTCCCTTCATGTGCGGTTTGACCTTTATCTATCTGACTTTAAGGTTTTTTTTTCTTCAATGTTGACCTCAGACAGTCTGGTGACTATATATCTTGGTGATGTTCATTTTGTATAGTATCTCACAGGTGTTCTATGGATTTATTTTGTCTGAATATCTACCTCTCTAGGATATTAGCAAATTTTGTTTGTTTGTTTGTTTGTTTGTTTTTTACTACTTCCTCAAATATGTTTTTGAGATTGTTAACTTTTTCTCCTTTCTCATGATTGCTAGTAATTCATCGGTTTGGTCACTTTACATAATGTCATATTTCTCAAAGAGTTTGTTCATTTTTACAAATTCTTTTTTCTTCATTTTGTCTGATTGGGTTAGTTCAAAAGACTGGTCTTCAAACTCTGAAATTATTTTATCTGCTTGGTCTAGTCTGTTGATAAAGCTTTCAATTGTACTTTGAAATTCTTTAAGTAAACTTTTCAGTTATAGAAGCTCTGATTGATTTCTTTTAAAGATGTTTATCTCTTTCTTCATTTCCTGGATTGCTTTAGAAATTTCTTTTTGCTAAATTTCAGCCTTATAGTGGATCTCATTTAACTTCCCTGAAATCCATGCTTTGAATTATTTATCTGTCATATCTGAGTTTCCATTTTGGTTAGAGTTCATTGCTAGAGAACTAGTGTGATCCTTTGGTGGTGTCACTACATTCAGATTTTTATAGTGTCAGAATTCTTGTGCTAGTTCCTTCTCTCTTTCCCTATAATATTATTTCAGTATTTCCCTTTATTTCCCTCCCCTGTTAAGGAGCTGTAACTGTGAAAATGCTGGGTAGGGTATTTTTGCATTGCTTTTAGAGCCCTATGAATTTCTTTCAGCAGGTGTTATATTAGGCTGTGCTATTCAAACCTATAAGCAAGTAGATGGTGTTTATAGATAAGAGCTGACGTGCACAATGTAGGTGAATATATACTGGATCCTTATTTACTGTCAGAAGCTCTCTGTTGCCCTAGGCAATGGGCTGATTCATAAAATGCATAGTGGTCTATGCTCCCTGCTCAGCCCTGTGGAAATGGGGGCCATGAAGGGTGGGACAAGACCACGCATGTCTGCCTAAAGCTTACAGAATGGTAGGCACGAGCACCAGTACTGAAGGAGAATTCAGTGGACAGCCGCCAAGCACCCCGAGGTGTGCCTAGGCATGCGGCTGGGAAACCCGCTCAGCCTCAAGTTCTGTGCATGGGGATGGGAGGCAGCCTAAACTCCTAATTCTGGGGATTGAGTGTTCCAGATGCCTGGGCATGGAGCAGAGTGGGCTCCTCACACCAAGATCTTTGTACAGGAGGGATGGAGCAACTCAGGTGGATGAATCAGGCAAGTAGGTGCTTCATATACCTGGATATCTGCTTGGGCATACAGCAAAAAGGGCCCTGGCACTAGCATCTCTGCAAAGGAAAGGTGGGGAAGCTCAGGTTGCTGAACCAGGCAAGCAGGTGCTCCAAATGCCTGGACATCTGCCTGGGTGTGGAGCAGAGAGGGACTCATCACACCAGGATTTCTGCACAGGAAGGGTAAGGCAGCTCAGACTGCTGACCCAGGTGAGCTGACACTCCTAATGCCTGGAGACCTGCTTTACCATGGAGCGAAGATGGCCTTGCTGCATCACAGCTATGTCCAGGAAGGGTGGGGTGGCTCAGGCTGAAAAACCAGAGGAGTGAGTCCTCTGAATGCCTGGAGATCTGCCTGGCAAGAGGCAGAGGGGTCCTCTCTGCACCAGGATCTTTTTATCAGCTGTATGCCATCATGGTGGCTGTTTGCTGGCATTCTTCTCCATGTGATCGGTGGTGTCCTTCACGATTCTGATGGCTTCCCATTTTTCTTCCTGAATTAAAGCTCACAGAGTTGATCTTTGTATATTATCTTGCTATTTCCAAGTGGCTGACGCATGCTAAAAGCCTCTCATCTTGGGAAAAAAGCATTCCTGTATGTTTAGAGTAACCTTTGCATAGAGTAACTAATGTAAAATGAAACATGAAGCATAACTGGTTAAAATTTAAATTATGAAATTCAAAATATTTTGCATAGGTTTATTCATTCACATGTCAAATGTGTATTGAGTATTCCATGGTGGACTCTTTTTTCGGCATGGGGAATATAGCAGTGAATGAGGCCAATGTAGGGGAGGGGACAAAAAAAGACAAATCAATAAGTATGATAACTTACCCTAGTGATAAATGTGATCATAAATTAGAAAGATTGGTGTTTGATCATCTACAGCTGCTTAAATAACAGTCCAAAACTTAGTGTCTTAAAACGACAGTTTCATCTTCTCTGATGATTCTGCTGGTTGACTGAGCTTCTCTAGGCGGTTCTGATGCATATGATACCATTTGGAATTGTAGTTATCTGGGAACTCCGTGAGTCTGGGTAGGTTCAAAATGGCTCACTCATAAATCTGTTGCATTGGTAGAGATAGCTGAAAGGTTAAAATTTACTGGGCCACTGGTGTTTCTGTACCTCTCTCTTTTTCCATATAATCGTTGGCTCTTCTCTACTCCACATAGCTCCTCCATGACCTCTCCATGATGTCTCTCTAGCAAGAAAAGCAATTGTTTTACATGATGCCTCGGGGCCCCCAAAAGTTCAAAAAGTGAAGGTTCTGGGTCATGTTAAGATTCAGATCCACAATCAGCAGTGCCTTCTCTGACACATTCTTTTGGTTAAAATGAGTCATAGGGCCAGTCCAGATCCACTGTAAAAGGGAACTTCACAAAAGCATGAACATTGGTAGGTGTGGTTCATTGGAAATTATCTTTGGAGAGTAGCTACCACAATTGGGGTTAGAGTACCTTCCATGGAGTGGTCAGAGAGCATCCCTCTCATGAAATAACATCTAATGTGAGAGCTGCATGAGGAAAAATGGAGTCAGTTATATAACAATCTGAGCAAAGAGCACTCTCAGAAGAAGGGCAGTATTAAGACACAGAGATAAAAAGAGTTTGGTGTATCTTTAGAAAATAAAGAAGAACGATTTGGCTAGTGTCCAGTAAGGGACAGTACAATGTTATAAAAAGAATTTTGAGAGCTAGGGCTAAAATTGTAGACCTGGTAATATTTCATAATTGTAGAAAAAATGAAAGGTGAATGAAAGGTTTGGATTGGATTTTATTTTATAAGCAAGGAGAGACAACATTTGAATTTTATATTAAAAAAACCTCCTGAATAAAGCACTTTAACAAGTAAAATAACAGAAACAAGGATACAATTTAAGAGATAATTGCCATAGTAAAGGAAAGAAGTGCTAGTGGCTTGACTTTTGATTAAAACAACGCAGATAAAGAGAAGTAGAGATATCCAAGAAATATATTTTCAAGGTAAAGCCAATTGAGGCTTTACCTCAATTGTTGAGGGACTGACATTGTAGGAAGAGGTTATAATAAAATCATGACACACAACTGGATTTTTGACCTGGTGAATAACAAGTGTTACTAAATGACGTAGGTAACCCTAGGAAACTGTATTTGACCTTTAAAAGCACAGCATTTTAACCCTTTCTTATGGATGGAGAGTACCTGCCTTAAGAAGAGGGAGCATTTATTCTTCATTAGAAGTAGAATGCAGACGATAATCAGTTGTCACAAAAGGAGTAGGCACATATCCTAGGATTTCTGAAAAGATGTGTCACTGACTTTGATATGGACCTAGAGATTTGAAGAAACTATGTCTCATTCATTCAGGATAACATGTTCAAAACATCTGTAGCCATACCTAAGTCACAGAGAAGCAAGGAAATTAACAGAAGCATGCAGTATTTGATAAAAGCATAACTGGCTATATAAATAACATAGTCTGCCCCTAGCAGTGACAATGCAGATGTTTTTGGTAGACCATATTTGTGACATGATTTTGGACATTGTGGTTGCTTAAACTCCAAACCATGTATTTTGAAATTCCCTTAAAGGGATGAGGGGTATTTTGGTAAAACACATTCATATAAAGGGAAGAAGATAAACTTCATGATTACGTAAGGCTAGATAGTAAAGTTTTTGAGAGCCCAGTGATTTTGCTACATTATAACATAAACTGCAAGGAGAAGGGCAACTTGCCACACTTTCTTCTCTCCACCACCAAGAAAGAAGTCTATGTTTTTGGTTTTGGAAAGCAGTTTATATATAAAGCATGTTGCTTTAACTCATTCACCATGTGAGCAAAACTCCTTGAATTTTAAGAAGGATATAGTGAAAAGAAGGCTTTTTGCTTATATGCACGGTGGTGCAAGCAATCCTATCACTTAGCCTTTTTAACCCAGGCAATATCATAATCAGAAGCATCTGTATGCAAGTGAAAACTGTAGCAACCCCAGTAGAATAACATGCAGGTTTTTCAGTATTTTACTTTTTCTTTAATTCTTACTAGTGAAATCATCTTGATGATAAAACTTGATAATCCATAATAAACACACATATGACATATGCTGTCCATCTTAAATTGAGTGCTGTGTGTTCCATGAAGCCATACAGTTTAATGCATTTTCCCTACTAAGTGGAAATTTACATATAAGATGATCCCAAGCAATTACTAAAGACACAGGTGAGTATCCTGAGCAGATGGCTCATCATGACAGTCGTCTACATCTCCCGTTCCACTGCCTTTCTCTTATTCTATATCTGCAGCTTTATGCAGAACTCCCTCTGACCAACTGAGTAAGATTAGGAAAAATAAAGCCTAACAGATGCTACAACACCATGCACTTTTACTTTAGCTAGGCGGAATTCTATGTAAAATATTATATCTCCACTAAGTGGAGAAAATAAATGTCCCAAGTTGACAGAACTTATGGTAGTACATTGAGTTGCCCCCACTGTTTGGAATGAGAAACAGCATGAGGTAAGGAAATACACAGATGCTTGGGCAGTAACTAATATGGCTTAAGAGTCAGGGACATGAAAAGACAATATTAGGAAACTGGTAGTAAGGAGGGAAGAACTATGTTAGCGGTTGAATTGTTTCCCCAAAAAAGATGGACAATGAAGTTCTACCTTCAGCACCCATGAATGTAACCAAATTTGAAAATAAAATCTTTGCAAATGACAGTTAAGATTAAATCATTGGAATAGATCCTAATCCAATGACTGCTTTCCTTATATAAAGGGCACATTTCAACACAGAGACAGATACACACACACATACACACACACACACACACACACACACCAAGAGAGAGACAGAGAGAGAGAGAGAATATTATGTGAAGATGAAGGCAGAGTTTGGGGAGATACATGTACAAGCCAGGGAGCACCAAAGATTGTTAACACACCACCAGAAACGGAAAAGAGAAGTATGGAACAGATTCTTCCTCACAGCCTTACAGCCCTTGGAAAGAAACAACCCTGCTGACATCTTCATCTTTATCTTCTAGCCTCTAGAACTGTAAGACAATAGATTTCTCTTGTTTAAGCCACTCACCCTGTGGTATTCTGCTACAGCAGACCTGGGAAGCTAATACAAACTTTATGGATGCAACCTCACAAGAATTAACCCTTCGTATGAGTGAAATTACACCCATTTAAAAGTGCATTCAGAGACTAATATTGTGGTGTAAGTTACAGTTAATCACAAAGACAACTTGATGTGTTCTAGGGTTTCAGTCATCTTTTTATTATCTTTCAGCTTAAATATTTAATCAATGAAGTCAAGAAAAATGTGTCCAGATGGTGCATGGACTTGTCTTCACCAAAGCTGACTAGGAAACTTCTAAATCTACTGCATAATAGCAGAGTCAACACAGAGCCTCCACAATGGTCCCATAATTCAGAGATGCAAGTTAGTCAACTGGTGGTAGGTTTGCTGTCTTGAATTC
This sequence comes from Mandrillus leucophaeus, assembly GCF_000951045.1. Lineage (NCBI taxonomy): Eukaryota > Metazoa > Chordata > Mammalia > Primates > Cercopithecidae > Mandrillus > Mandrillus leucophaeus. Next base: position 4,756,767 of record NW_012104809.1, read on the forward strand.
CCTTGTGTCATGGATAGGAGAAACATTTTAATGTCATCTAAATACTTATTCTGGCAATGTTTACTTTCTCTGACAGTCATGTTTTTGTAGCATTACTTCTGTGGACTTCCTGAATGCTGTATTTATCATCACAAATCCAGCATAGCATTGTAGTGTAAGAGATAAGGCAATGTGCTGAGGCTCACAGGGTTCTCTGGTCTTTTCATATGTCCTATTACCAGAAGGAAGAGATGGCAAAATGACTTATTGAAGATTGAAGACACAGTGTTAGGGTCAGCTTCAATCAACTTCCATGGTTGAAAGTCACAGCCTCTGATTCCCTTTCTGATATTTGGGGAATACGCACTGTTAAGAACTCAAGCTTACTTTTACCCAAAAAATGTTTCCTGCTCTTCCAACTGCCCTTGAGCCAGGTCATGAGCATACAACCTTGGATCCACCACTGAGATACACTCATTTTTTATTTTGTATCAAAATCTACTGATACAAGTAAATGAAATTAGGCAAAATCTACTATGACAGCAAGGGGCAAGCAGTCAAAGCAATAGTAGTTACTAATGACAGCATTGGCTGTGGACTGTGGAGTATGCCTACGAGATAAACAGGAATTTATTAATATTATGCATTCTTTGCCTCTTTCCTTCAGTTTCATCAGATATTTCATGTTTACGCATGCTATGAACTGAATATTTGTGTCCCTGCCAAAATCCGTATGTTAAAACTCTATCTCCCAGTGGGATGGTATTAGAAGGTGGGGTCTTTGGAGGTAATTACGTTTAGATGAGATTATGGGGATAGATTTTTCCATGATGGGATTAGTGTTCCTATAAGAAGAGAAAGAGACTAAAGCTCCCTCTCTCTCTTCCACAGGTCTGCAAACCAGGAAGATGATCCTTATCAGGAAGTGAATTGGCCAGCACATTGATCTTGGACTTCTCAGCATCTAGAACAGTGAGAAATACATGTCTGTTGTTTAAGACACCTAGTCTATGGTAATTTTGTTCTAACAGCTCCCACTGACTAACACAAGAAGATATTCACAAAGATGAGAATCTGCTTTCTGTTCCAAAATTTCACATTGTGTCTATTAAGCTTCACTATATCTTGCCTCTCACAACTATCATCATAAAAGAAAACAACATATTGTGTATAATACACATTAGTTTATCAAGAAGGAAATGATTCTCAATCTGATTTTATAAGGGTATTGATGAAGGATTTTAATAGAATAGTAGAAAACAGCAAATCCATTAACCAATTTTGCCAACAAGAGAAGCAGTAGAGTGTATGTAGAAGAATGAGTTCTGGAGTCAAACAGCCTGGGTTCAAGTCCCACTTCCAATTCTAAATTATTGTGCTACCTTTGCCACATTTCTTGTGCCTCTATACTCCTGTCTCTAAACTGGGGATATAAATTATATCTGCACTATAGTGATGCTAATATGTTTAAATGTTACAATACTTCTTACCTTCTCAAGAAGTGTCTAGCTTATAGTAAGCAATTGATATTATCTATTTACATTAAAGATTGGTGCAAATGAATGCATCAAAATATCTCTAAGAGAAAACATAATATTATAAAATTATATCTTATGTCTTAAAAAGTCAACCAGTCCAGCTAAAACATTTTTATTAGCCTAAATTTAATCACATAATTTGAATAAGAAAAGAGAGTATGAGCACTAACTCTTACTTTATAATGGAGAAAATGCATCAATGTGAGCAGAGCTGTCCCAATAGTAGCTAGATTGAACTCCCTTACTCCACTATCAATGAAAAAGGCAAACAGAAAAATCCCATCTGTCCATATGACAAGTCCAAAATCAGACACCTGCGTGGCAAATATGCGTAGCAGTGAGTATCACAGATGCTCTAAATTTAGTACAAACCATATGCTCAATGATTTACTTAAATTGGATGGGGATGACGATCCACTATAGAAAAAGTCCACAGAGCAATTAAGGAACAACATGTTTTGCTGCTCTCATCTCATCTTCTCTCCTTTAGTCCCAGATGTTACAACCACTACAGAGACATTAATCAATTTGTTAATTTATTGTCAGATTGTTAAAGGTTTATGAAGATTTTGACCCATTTTGCTACATTTGTTTTGGCAGCAGGATTAATTTAATTATAATTGTCTTGGGGACAAAGGGAAGACAATAGGATATCACATGTTCTATCTGAATGGATTCATACTTTCACCAGACAATTCAAGCATTTGTGCATTCCCAGTCTTCAAGCATGTGATTGCCCTGAAGAAATGAAGGAATAAAAGTAGCTGAGATCTATCTACATTTCCTGACTGACATTACTTGTTTCCTTCACCCTTATCTCTCTAAAGGATAGTCCATAAATTTACTTGACTTCCAATAGCTCTAGTACTTTATTCACAGGTTTTTAATCTGCATTTTTTTCTACATTAAACAAGTAAAAATATTTACATTTTTAAAATAATAATAAAGTTCTAGCTTAAGCCATCAGTATAATCTTTTCGATAAAATGTGATTCCTTTTTTCATTTTTATATAAAAGAAAAACTCACATTGTAGATTTTGTTCTAATTTTGCCCTAATAGATACCTCAAACATATTAATCTAGTGACATTATTTAGGACACAAAGCTTTCCTCATCTGTTAATAGAAATACTCTACGTCTCTACTAGGTAACAGGTTTGTTGTACAGATGAAACAGAATAATTGTATAACTGTGTTTTAAATATTTTAATGGGCAAGACTGTATTGAGATTATATTTTTTCATCTATCTTTATGTCACCAGTCCAGCTAGACTCCTTTCTACAAGATTAGCGGATATGATACAGACACTAATATGATACTACTACAGGTACTTCGAGTACAGATTTGGAACCCAGTAAGCATATATTAAATACATTTAGAATGAACTTTTATTTAATTAAATGCTCTGTGTAAATGAAAATGCTAGGTACATAATACAAAGCTCAAAGAAAAGAATGACTAATTGCAAAAGAATTTGGAAGAAAATATTTAAATACTCTAAGCCAGTGGTTCTCAAAATGTCTTCTCCAGACCAGCTGCATCAGAATCACCTGGGAACTTGTTAGAAAGCCTGCAAATCTTCAGTCTCCAGTTCTGACCTAGTGAAGCAGGAACTCCAAAAGTGGAGTGAAACAATTTGTAGTTTAACAAGTCTCCCAGCTGATTCTGATTTATGCTCAAGTGTGAGATCTACTACACTAAACAATAATGGTGGGATGGAAATCATTATTGTTGTAATTATGTTGAACCTCCTTTAGGAGACTGGGAGTATGAGAGCCAATGTCATTCAATAGTAACATACATTTAATTACTGTACTTTAACAGAGGAGCTTCACTAAAACCCACATTAAAAATCCCATAGGGTAGAGTATTAATCCTCTAGTGCAGCACTGTCCAACAGAGCTTTCTGCAATGGTAGAAGTATTTTATATCCCTGCAGTCCAATTGAAATATGGCTACTATGACTGAGACACTGAATTTTTGGTGTTATTTAATTTTAAGGAATTTCAATTTAAGTAGCTGCATATGTCTATTGACAACCATATTAGATATAACAACACTAGTGACCATTCATTCATTCATTCGTTAGAGACAAGGTATCACTGTCATCCAGGCTGGAGTGCAGTCGCACAATCATGGCTCAGGTAGCCTCTATCTCCAAGACTCCCAGGCTCAAGTAATCCTCCCACACAGGCTTTTGAGTAGCAGGAACTATAGCTGCAAGCCATCACACATGGCTTTTTTTTTTTTTTTTTTTTGGAGAGATGACTATGTTGCCCAGGCTGGTTTTGAATTTCTGAGCTCAAGCAATTCCCCCACCTCAGCCTCTCGAAGTGCTGGGATTACAGGTGTGAGCCACCTGCCTGGCCAATAGAGGCTGTTAGATATTGCATGAAAATCTTCAACATTATATAAAATGGGACAATTTCTTCAATGGTGGGGTCAATGAGTGTGTTTAAATCCTAAAAAAAGTGGCATTTGGGTTGGAACTCAGTGCATGCGACATAATTTCAAAAGGCAGAAATGGGAGCTAATATAAAGAGAGGCTCTGACATACTAAAAAAAAAATGGACCGACATACAAGGTGCAGAAGTTGCCCAAATTGGTTTGTGCAAAAAGTGTATATTGGAAAAGCATAGAAAACAAGGATAAGCTTCATTACATCCAGAAAAAGAAAGACAAAAATGTTTGTATTTTATTGTTTATTCTCTTAAGAAGTAATGAATATTTAGGCAAAGGAATGACAGAATCTGTCAGATGCTTAATTGCTCAGGGTGCATCAAGCGATGGAAGGAGACAATTCAGAAGACTCAATAAAATGAAGCTTGCAGGCAATAAGAGTACACATTTAGGCATATTTCAGTATAATCAGACAATGATTTGAGTACCTATTATAGGATCAGTATTTGCTAATATACTAATTATCAATGTTATAAAAGTATGTTCTACTGTAGCCATAAACACATGAGGCACTAGTTTAACAAGTCAATTCCTAGATATCCTGTCAAACCCACTAACTCAGAATCTCCAAGTGTGAGGCCCAAGAATCTATAACATATTCAGCAATTTCAACAATAATTATTTAGAGTAAAAACATTTTAGAACTACGAGGCAAATGATAAATAAGAAGTCAACTTAGATGGATTCTCTACATAATTAGGTAAATACATAATATGTAATAATTTGGCTGCAATATTTGCTCACCTGTTGCTTGTACTAATTTTAACTTGTTAATTTCTCTGTTCTACCATCCTCATAAAATTTAATGAATTCTGAGAACCAGCTATGTGAGTTTTTTCATCTATGGATTCAAACAAAGTGACGTTTCAGATTAAGTAAACTATTGCTATAATTTAGCTTAAAATCACTTTCACCTGAAGAGGCCATATAATTTAGGAAGTGGAAAAATGATCACATCAGCTTGACACACTGCTTCATGATCAGACATATCCCTACTGTGTATTCTCAATAGATTCACGTTTTTCATTTTAGAAGTCATTATTTTATGTTCCTTTTGTGATTGGGATTGTCCTTTTCTATTAGGAAATTATATTGTGTGGAATATTCTACACCCCTTTCTATGGGAGAAAAAAACCCCAAACAGTTACATGAGTGCATTTTCAGGCCTATCTGACTATATATTTAAGAATATAACATAAAACAGTATTTTTCTGTGTCGGTATACCTGGCATCCTACTAACTAGTTAAAGGTTTATAATGATAATTTTTTTGTATTTATATACCCTGTAGCCTATTTAGACTTCAAGAAATTAGGCGTGTCATTAACTCAGTGAAGAAAAAGGAGTGAGGAGAAAGACTCTAAAAACGATAGCAATTTTGATGCTGTGTCAGTGGTGGAAGTATGCAAAATGAAATGAGTAACTTCTTTCCTTTCACTCACAGTGCAATAGCTGACTGTGTTCCCAGTCTTCATTTTCAAGGTAAGTGATTGAATTGTGAAACATGGATATTCTCCGGTCTTCATTTTACCAGCAATGAATTCTATTTCCTGCCTGCTGAAGTAACTTGTTAATGCATTGCTTTTGATATATGAAATGAGAGTAATGGACACACTCTATAAAAAAAGATATGCTCTCTTACTTGGCTTACAAAATGCTGTTCCTCTTACCTGCTACAAGTGATTAAGAGTAAAATATAAGTATTCATCAGGGAATTCTAAGCACTGTATATTTTTCTGGCCTCATGGTGTGTTAAAGATTTTTCTCTATATAAGTCTGTTTTCTAACTCTTTGCACATTGCTTATGCAGTGTGGATACTGAAGAATTGTGACTCTACAGCCAGAAAATAATATATACGATAAACATTTACATCCCCTACCTTAAATATTTATAAAATCGTAAAGACTGCTAGGAGCTTCTTCCATTTTTAATTGCAATCAGGAAAGTGAAAACTGTTCAGTTGTTCTCTGAAGAGATACTTTACTAGGCACGAAAATAGTTTTTTTAAAAAATAATGCCACTTAATTATTATTTCGTAATACAACTGTATAGCTATTCTATGCAATTTTATAGTTCAACTATAATAACAGGGCAAAGTACTTAATTTACATTATAATAGCAATAGAGTTATGCATAAAATTTTATATAAACCCAGTAAATAATAAAACAGCCAAGTCGACTATATTCTAACGGACTTTAAAAAATGACTTATTTTTTTTTTTTCACTAATTATTTTTTTTCTCATGGTTAAAATTGCTGATCCCTATGAAATTAAAAATTGCTCTATTTCTCTGTTGTTCTAGTGCACTACTAGTTATACACAGAGACATTTTACAATGTAGGCATTTCACATACAATCCTGCTCCCATCTACCTACTTCTTCAACACCAGGGCAAATTTCATATCTTAAAATGAAAACAAATTACCCAGTAATAATGGCCCATTCATTGACTGTGAACTCATGACTATTTTATAAGAGCAATAGGGTGAGCTCACCTTCAACTATACATAAAATTTACTAAATAAATATGACATATAAAATGAGTTGTAAGTCCAATCTTGTTGCATGTCAATCAGGCATATCAGATAAGAATTTTTTAAAAAGGAATTACCATACTGGAACTGTTTTACATACCGATATTTAGGGATTTTAAAATTTCTCTGAAGGATGCATAATTAACAATGAAAATATGTACAAATGAACCTTCTGTTTAGACACTCTGCTGTTTTCTTAGTCTCTTCTTCTCAGGTCCCCAACATACCCTCCCTGCAAAATTGTTGATCCAGTGTCTGTTTTATTTACTTTCACATCACCAACTTCTGAATAAACACCCCACCCAACTTCTAAGTTCCTTCCTGACATCTGGTGTATGCAAATGCTAGAGGACAAAATCCAGCAGGAATTCTTCACCCCAGGACCTGCCCAGTATGGATGGAGCAATCTTGATGCCCTACCAGGAAGGAGGGTTGCGGGGGTACATCTGGTGCACCTTCAATGAGAATTCAAGGAAAGAAGGTCACCGTGCCATTTTATACTCACCAAGGGATGGTAATGGTTGGAAATCAGAAATACTTACACTTTATTAAACAAGGCAGTCAAGTTATGAATTCTGGAAACATAATAAATTTGTCAAACTCGATAAAAAATATAAAACAAAAACAAAAACAAAAGCAAGGAAGTGTATTTTAAAGGGCTGCTATGTGAGAAGCAGAAAATACAGTGAATACTATGTGAAGGAAAACAATTGGGTTCAAAGGTCTTAGGAAGACTTGGTCAAATGTTCTAGTTGCAAAGTGGGATTTAAATACACTGTGGGGAGGCTACTTTCTTAATGGACATATTTCTCTGTCAGACACTTTGTAAATATCTCTTTGCTAAATTAATTTTTCCAGCATTTATGTGTAAATAATTAATGACTACTTAAGCATGTCTGTGAAATATCTGATGGTTCCCATGCAAGGAGCATTACTATCAGCAATTAGGTATGAAAAGAAACCATCTTTGATCCCTTATGAAAATTGAAATAATTGTCTTTTAAAAGAAACATACATCCATTAAAAGACTCACATTTCCCTTAAGGATAAATTTTTTCTGGAGAATTCCTAAACTACTTAGTGAAACAAATGGGGACTTTAGAGCAAATAAACGCTGCACATCTGCTTTGGAACTTTAGGTTTCTATCCACCAACAATTTGCTTCTCTGGGAAAATTTTGAGATGAATTACCCAGTCCTATTTATCTTGTGCTGCTTCTGTTGCTGCTTTAACCTCAATGTATTTCATAAGTACTTCAAAAGAAACCCAGAGCAGCTGAATATGTCCTTTCTTTTTCAACATGCAGATCCTACTCTTGAGTGCTGGAATTGCATTTTATATCTGGTTTGGAACCCAGTTCTTGGTAGCTGAACATAATCATCCTTAACCCGTTTGGCAGCTTACTTATTACTTTGAAGAGTAGAAAGAAAGGTGTTTCTATTGAGTTTGCTCTCCAATCCGTGTCTCTTTAAAGAGTGCAGGTGAATAATCTATATTTCAAAGAAAGATGACCTTTACTTGATTTAATGGAATCTCACTTTCAATATCTGAAATGAGAAAGTGATTAAAGCTTTGGTTGATAGGCAAGATGTATTTTAGGAATAGATAAGCATAAAGGTCAGATACTGTCAGAAAGGATTTTGACTTTCTTTAATATTTAAGTACTTCCTATGAATCATGGTTTATGCATTTATAGTATATTTCTAAGTTGGATTATAGGTCCTGCATGTTTTATATAATTCTTAATTGGTTTCTGACATAAGGTAAAGATATTGGGCAAAGCAGGTATATTTTTGTCTGGGTTTTCATAGAGACTAGACCTACTCTGTTCTCAAAAGACCATTGGGGAAGATAAGAGTCATTTGGCACACTGCTTTAGAGAATTTACAATTCTGTTTGATATGATTTTAAATTACAATTAATTTGAATTTCAATGCCTATGTTTTTCTGTTACCTATATTCAAGGAATTTATCTCAACAAATTAATGGAAAAATTAATCTAACATTTATGGAAGATTCACGAGATGGCATTCACGAGTGATGCACAAGTTATCAATTCATTTAATCTGCCTCTGGATCAGTACTTGACCCACAGTAAAGATGTGTTGAAGAATGAACTACTCTATGAAGCAGGATTGTTAACTGTCCCCATTTTATAGACAGGGACTTTGTGACAGAGATAAGTTAAAGAGCTTGCCCTTTGCCCAAGATCATAAAGCAAGTAAGTAGTAAAGCTCTGGGTTTCAACACAGGTCCCACGCACCCACATTTCTCACCATGATGTTCTGCCATGTGTTCTTCACACTAACAGTAGCATATAAATTATATAACATATAACAGTAGCATATAAATTATATGTAAACAGGATTTTGTACAGAACACTTTGGCTCACCTTCCATTTATTGCTAAAATCATAGTGTATCTTAAAATCTTATGTATCTTATCCCATTTTTAAACATTTTAATCTACACTAGTTACACTTGTCTATACTTCATAGGTGAATGCTTAGATGATTACTTGCTATTATATATGATAGGATACGTATGAAGTGACAGAATAAATGTATAAACATAACTCTTAAGGGATTAAAAGAGAGGTTATAGTCTATTTCTGGATTCAGACACATATTATTGCGGAAGAAGAATTTATGATAACCATTCAAGCAAGGTTTTGACTGTTGACGTCTCAGGCAGTGAGAACACCACGAGTAAAATGAGAAGGCAGGTAATTGCAGTGACATTATACAATACTTCTTGGAAGTCAACTCACAGCTACAATCATAGTACATTCTAAGGTTCTTCTATGCAAGAGAAAAATGTGGCACATTCCCTGACACTCAAGGCTGTTAATGGTGACCCAAATCTGTGACATCATCAGCTTTCTTTATCAAAGCCTTCAGACTGCCCCTTGTGAAATCCAGGAGAGTAAGATAATTCATAATTAACTAGGAAAGAAAACTTACGTAGAATCCTCATCTAATGTGTATTAGTGTTGCCATGTCGGGTAAAATAATTAGCTCCTTTGAATCTATTTTCTCATTTGTAAAATGGAGATAAATGTTAATGTTACCTTCTTAAGAGACTTTTCTGTGAGACTCAAATAAGAACCTTGAAATTGTTAACTATTTCATGTAAAATGTCACCACCATGCAAAACATTCACTCTATTTTACTTCTATCTTTTAAAGTGGTGTTTTTGTCACTAGAAATATAAGAGCCTTTTCTATGAATACTCTCAGTAATATATGAAGACTATATGGACAGAATTTTTTTAAAAATTGAAAATAAAAAAGCAAGAAAGTCAACAAGTATTTTAGATATTTAAGGGAACACTAGAAATCAGAGGAAGATAATTTGAAAAAAAAAATCAGAAGAAAAAAAGAAAAAAAACACCTGGAAATACCTTCTGAAAACTGAACTTAAATTCAAATCAGCAGTGTCACAGGCGGCAGCTCAGAGAAAGTGCTGTCTACCTTGGCTGCTGCTCAAGCCTCCTCACCCCATTCCCAAGTAGAGATTTCTCCCTGCCCCCACACCCATGCCCCCAGGTTCCCCATCAGTCCTTGCCTAGACATCATGAAGGCCAACTTCATTATGCCCTGATTCCTGTTCAAGTGAGTCACCATCTGAACTCTGGGATTGCTAGGTTACTTTCAATTCTTGTTTTTTATTCTCTTAGACAGCTGTGTACAAACCCTCTTTGAACTCTTTTACCTACCCCTGAACAACTCCTGAGTTTTTCCATCTGGAACATACTGTTATCAGCAAAATCTCCCGAGACTCAATTATTTCCCTAAAGATTCTTTTTGCCTTCTTATTCTAATACAAGTTTCTTCCACAGGACTTGGCTTCATATGAAATCTCCAAAATGCCCGTGGTCATATTCTTTTCCATGATTCATCTGAAAGAGAAGCTAGGTGTTTTTCTTGAACCTCATGCCCATTTGTGAACCATTTTTCTCTTTTCCTCCTAAGAGCAGTCAGTATTGAGTCTCAAAGTTTCAAGAGTATATCATGCATATGGCTCCTCATTTTAGTGATTTGCCAACACAAGGTCATTCTCAATCACTTCTTGAAGATTTTTGCTGGCTCACTGTCTCTCTAATTTGTTCTTGTCATATTTTGGCAAGGCCAGTATTCTCATAGGTCATTCTTTCAGTACCTGGACTTTCAGTTTCTTCACTTCTTTTCTACTTATCTTATCTCCTATCCTACCTCAACATCACACTTTCCAAGCCAAAACTCTGTAACATATCATTACCAGTAACTTTAGAGCCTCCATAATCCCAAATTCAAGCATTCAACTCTATTCTACCTCTTTCATCCATATAACTCTACCCAGACACTAATAATTTCTTTATTCTTCTAAGAATTTTAGATCAATACTTATTTTTCCTCTTCATGGCCTCTCACCCACTTTTTGCTCTTACTTCACTTGCTATCCAACTTAAATTCCATGCTTTAAGAATGTAATCTCTCCTTAGTTTATAACGTCAATCATTTTGCTTGATTTCCATTCCTCAGATTTCCATGGAAAATACCGGACCCTGCTAAAGATCTGCTGGGTTGGCATCTACACATGCAACCATACTAACTGGCCTCATTGGTAGATATGAATTACTACCATTCATATGAATTAGACCCTTACTACTTTCTGATATTCATACCACATTTTCTTCATCCATTCACTCACACAAGCTCATGGATATTACATTTCCAGTTTTCTCAGCTGAAACCTCCACAACTTTATTCTCTATTCTAACAGATAGAAAATGATGTTTTCATTGTACTAAGAAAATATAAATGACTAGCAGGAAAAATATTCATCAACAACCACTCTTTTAATTTGTTCCCATATTTCACTTTATTAATATAGATTTATGCTTTGTGCTTTTGTCTAAGACAAACTCATCTATTTATGCATTATATCTCAAATCCTCTCACTCGAATCCAGCCCAATACTTCAGTAACACTTGCACTCTCTCTTACTGTTTGATCCTCTCCACCTGCACATAATCATACTAATATTTTTCCATCTTAAAATGTAATAAACAAATCCTTTTCCTGAGCTCATATCCTTTTTCAGTTACCACCCACATTTTATCTGCTCTCACTTATAGCAATAATTCTCTAACAGACAAACAAACATACAATAACAACAAAAGAAATCAACACGTAAACTTGAGGTATTCATATCCTCTGCTGCTTTTAACTAACTCCAATCAGGTTGGTCTCCAGCACACCACACTGCTCTTATCAGGATCAACAAAGGCCACGACATTAATAAGTCAAGGTCAATTTTTGCCTCTCATTTAACTTGACATGGCAATACAACTGATGCAGATTATCTCTTCTACCCTTTGTTATACTATTTTTGCTTATACACACACACACACACAAATCTTCTACTTTCTTTCTACTTCTTGACTACTTATAGTTTTCCCAATCTCCCCAGCTTTTAGCATTGGAATATCCAGAGCTCAGTTCTTGAACTTCTTTTGAAGTGGCTAAAACCCTGCCTTGGGAAACCCAGAAACCCCGTCTTATGGGCATACATATAAATGAAGCTCAATTTTTTTAGTCACATACAATTATTTTTACCTAAAACAATGATAAAATGGTATATATTGAGGTCAGTAAGTGGGGAGTGACTGAAGCGATTAATTTCCGCTGTTGCAATAGTTTAACATAAATCTTAGCAGGGAAATAACTAAAAATTTTCCCCAGGCCAAGTCTTCTTAGGTAACCAGTATGCCTTAATAAAAAGAGAAACGAGAAAACTTTAGCAAACGTAGACTTGATTCCGGTGTTAGCTAATTATTATTAGTGTAACTCTTAGGTTATCTTTGAGATTCCTCATCTATAAAATACGGCTAAAACACAATACTCTGCATTTTTACAAGAGATAAAGTCAGAATTTGGCTTTGCTTCCAGATTCTAAGAATGAGTTATTTCTTCCTTCTTCTCCACAAAGACAATCATTTCCCCTGCACTCTTGATCCTTATTCTCTGTTATCTCTAGACCTTGAAGCATCACTCATTTGTAGTCTCTTTGAATTCCCAAGAGGTTCTTTATTTTAATTTACTCTATTAACTTACTCGAGCCTCTCAAATCCTAAAGGATTCTGGGAATCTCCAGCAGAATGAACATACCAATGCCTCAAATTCAGTAAGCTCCAAATCAATTTATATATTATCCATTAAATCTAATGCCTTCTGGTAATTTCCATGCCAATGTCCAGCATTGTTATTCAGCCAGTCACCCAATATGGAAATCTAGAATTGCAACTTTGACATTACCATCTTCCATATCTACCACATCTAATTAATTACCAAGCTGTATGTCCTATAGCTTTTAAATTTTTTCTCAAACCTATACTCCTCTTTTCATTTTTATACTCACTGCTGTAATTTAAGTCTTCATTATCTATTTCGCAGAACATGGCAAAGGTCCTATTTGACCTTACTGACTGGCATAGCTTCTTTATTATACTTGTTCAATCAAAATTTTTGTAAAAAATTCAAAGCTGATTATCTCAGCTCCCTGCATAAAACAATTGTTATCCTGGTTTTGTAGTGCTTCTCAAACCTTTTGAACAATATACCACTAACAAGCAAAGAAGAATAGCTTACCACGCACCTTGAAGTTTGTGTACTCTGTTTCTTACTGTCTATCCTAATTTTTTAAAAATTGTGTTACATTTTAGTTAAGGAAATCTCCCTATTATCCATTCTAGTTTTCTGCTCGTGGCTCTGGCTCCTCCATTAGACTGAGAGCTGCTTCATGGAAAGATATTTTTCTTATTCATCTTTATTTTGTCAGTATAGTGTATATTGTTTGATTTATAGAAATAACTCACTAAATAATGGCCTAGTGAATCGACAAAATAAAAAAAGTTAGTATTTTCCAGTATAATACTAAAATATTAAGATTTATTATAAAGATAAACTTCCAGAAAATAAAAATAAATCTGCACAAGTTTATATGTTGCAACATTATTGAATTTCTAAACCATTGAAAACTACCTATGTGACAAACATAGGCAATTGAGTAAAATCTAGCTAACTGTGATCAGAAAGAAGTATTATGTAATTGCACAAAGGAAAGATCCCTATTTACTGATAAGTTAATTTCAGATATAGTAAGTTAAAAAAGGAAAGGTGAAAAATATTATATACATATGTAGGGATGCACAATCTTTTCGGTAAGAAAGAATAAGAAATAAGAAAGCATACACGTATTTTGCACATATGCATTAAACATTTTTGCACATACACATTAAATATTTTTGGCTGACACACTTCTTAAGAGCTGCTGTGTTCTCTGGGTATCAAAACAGAGGTGTATGATCTTTGTTTGCAAATTATTGGTGATGCTAATTTTTATTAGTAGGTTAAAATGTTTTTTTTTTATTTTATTCACTTCACAATTACTATTTTTTTCTTTTGTATTTAATAACGAATTCAAGGCACAATCCTTTGACAAAGCGTAAATATTTTGTTCTTCATTAAATGACCTCTTCTGCTGATTAAGCCTTTACTAATGATTCTTGGTGGAAACTCTTTTTATACGTTTGTTGTAAAAGGTAATTTTCAAACTTTATTGTTTCTACTGTATTTATTAATTGATAGCCTATTGAAATAATTTTCCATCTTCCAAATTAATTTATTCATTTACTTTGTACATGTGTATGTCTGTATGTTCCTCTACTTTCAATGGGGTTATGTTCTAACAAATTCCTCATAAATTGAAAATATCAAAAGTTAAAAATGCATTTATTACACATAACCAGTGAATATTATAGATTAGCCTAGCCTACATAAACATTCTCTAAACAATTACATTAGCCTACAGTTTGGTGAAATCAACTAATGCAAAGACTATTTTATAATCAAGTAAAACCATTTTTATAATAAAACAAAAATACTACTTTATAATAAAGTGTTGGATATCTCATGTAATTTATTGAATACTCTGCTAAAAGTAAAAAACAGAATAGTTATATGGATACTTGAAATATAGTTTCTACTGAATGCATATAACTTTTGCCCCATTGTGAATTCCAAAAATTGTTAAGTCTAACCATTGTAAATTGAGGACAACCTGTGTTCATTTTCAATAAAGACTCATGGGGTCTTACTTTATGCAATGGGATAAAATTCATTAACATCTTTGTATATATTTACATGTTCAAATTGTGCCTATTTGGCTAGTGGAAACTCCTTCAAGCTGGTTTCTCTATCCTTTCAACACACTCTCACCATCATTTTACTCACTTTCTGCAACATCAAGTAAGATATTTCTGTCTTGATTTGTAGCTTCCCTGTCCCAAACCTGGAATTAGTCAGTTTTTGAAAAATACCTAGCTTTCTTTTTTTTTTGTAGTGTTTAATAGTGTTCTAAATCTGTGTTGGTGATCAATTTCCATGTAACAACTTACTCCAAAACTTGGTGGTTTAAAACAATAACAAACGTGTTATCTCTTATAATTTTTCTGGGTCAGGAATTTTAGAGGGCCTGGTTGGGTAATTCTGATTTGGGTTTCTGATGAAGTTTCTTAGGTGTACATTGGAACTTCAGTAATCTGCAGGGGTTCGGTGGAGGGGAGAAATGGTTGAAAGAGATAGGTGAGGAGTGACACTTCTCTGAGTGTAATTTTGATTATCCAAATCAATTTTTAATTATATATATATATATATTCAATTATGTGAACAAGATGGAAAACAAAAACCTAATATAATGAAAAGCAAATGAATCCAACTGTTTTTCAACCCACATTAAAGGTAGAGATTTTTAAATTGAAAAGAAGATATCCTATTACATTTTGAATAGATTACTTGGATTTTATACTCCTAAAGAAAATCAGAACAACGAACAAATCTTGAACTTTTCTTAGTAGGAATGAGCATAGAAGGTGTGAAGCCATTTTAGGCCTGTTGAAGGATTTATCGGAGGAATATACTTATATATAAACTCATTAATTTATAATTTCAAGTATTTATATACACACATGGATACACATATGCACACATACATGTGAGGAAGAAAATCTGATAAACAGAGCTGGGAAAGGCTATGAAGGAGAGATTTTGTCAATGCCAGGCCTGCCTTGCAAGAGCTCCTGAAGGAAGCACTAAACTTGAAAAGAAACAACCAGTACCAGCCACTGCAAAAGCATGCCAAATTGTGAAGACCATTGATGCTATCAAGAAACTGCATCAATTAACAAGCAAAATAACCAGCTAACATCATAATGACAGGATCAAATTCACATACCACAATATTAACCTTAAATGTAAGTGGGCTAAATGCTCCAATTAAAAGAAATAGACTGGCAAATTGAATAAAGAGTCAAGGCAAATCAGTGTCCTGTATTCAGGAGACCCATCTCATGTGCAGAGACATACATAGGCTCAAAATAAGGCGATGGAGGACGATCTACCAAGCAAATGGAAACCAAAAAAAAAAAAAAAAGAGGTTGCAATAGTCTCTGATAAAACAGACTTTAAACCAACAAAGA
>NW_012104809.1:4773420-4774323 GCF_000951045.1 Mandrillus leucophaeus
AGGCAAGAAATAACTAAGATCAGAGCAGAACTGAAGGAGAGAGAGACAAAAAAAAAAAACCCTTCAAAAAATCAGTGAATCCAGGAGCTGATTTTGAGAAGATCAACAAAATTGAAAGACCGCTAGCAAGACGAATAAAGAAGAAAAGAGAGAAGAATCAAATAGATACAATAAAAAATGATAAGGGAGATACCACTACCGATCCCACAGGAATACAAACTACCATCAGAGAATATTATAAACAACTTTAGGCAAATAAACTAGAAAATCTAGAAGAAATGGATAAATTCTTGGACACATACACCATCCCAAAACTAAACCAGGAAGAAGTTGCATCTCTGAATAGACCAATAACAGGCTCTGAAATTGAGGCAATAATTAATAGCCTATCAACCAAAAAAAGTCCAGTACCTGACAGATTCACAGCCAAATTCTACCAAAAGTACAAAGAGGTCCTGGTACCATTCCTTCTGAGATTATTCCAATCAATAGAAAAAGAGAGGATCCTCCCTAACTCATTTTATGAGGCCATCATCATCCTGATAGCAAAGCCTCGCAGACACAACAACCAAACAGAATTTTAGACCAATATCCCTGATGAACATCAATGCAGAAATCCTCAATAAAATACTGGCAGACCAAATCCAACAGCACATCAAAAAGCTTATCCACCACGATCAAGTAGGCTTCATCCCTGGGATGCAAGGCTGGTTCAACATAGGCAAATCAATAAATGCAATTGATCACATAAATAGAACCAATGATTAAAAGCATATTATTATCTCAATAGATGCAGAAAAGGCCTTCCACAAAATTCAACAGTCCTTCATGCTAAAAACTCTCAATAAACTAGGTATTGATGGAATGTATCTCAAAATAATAAGAGCTATTTATGACAAACCC
>NW_012104809.1:4779723-4780272 GCF_000951045.1 Mandrillus leucophaeus
TTTTAACACTCCACCGTCAATATTAGACAGACCAATGAGACAGAAGGTTAACAAGGATATCCAGGACTTGAACTCAGTTTGGCACCAAGCAGACCTAATAGACATCTACAGAACTCTCCACCCCAAATCAATAGAATATACATCCTTCTCAGCACCACATCTCATTTATTCTAAAATAGATCACATAATTGGAAATAAAGCCCTCCTCAGCAAATGTAAAAGAACAGAAATCACAAACTCTCAGACTGCAGTGCAATCAAATTAGAACGCAGGACTAAGAAACTCACTCAAAACTGCACAACTATATGGAAACTGAACAACCTTCTCCTGAATGACTACTGGGTAAATAACAAAATGAAGACAAAAATAAAGATGTTATTTGAAATCAAAAAGAACAAAGAAACAACGTACCAGAATCTTTGGGACACATTTAAAGTGGCGTTTAGAGGAAAATTTATAGCATTAAATGCCCACAAAAAAAAGCAGGAAAGATCTAAAATCGACACCCTAACATCACAATTAAAAGAACTAGAGAAGCAAGAGCAAACA
>NW_012104809.1:4780822-4785977 GCF_000951045.1 Mandrillus leucophaeus
TCAATAAATGCAATTGATCACATAAATAGAACCAATGATTAAAAGCATATTATTATCTCAATAGATGCAGAAAAGGCCTTCCACAAAATTCAACAGTCCTTCATGCTAAAAACTCTCAATAAACTAGGTATTGATGGAATGTATCTCAAAATAATAAGAGCTATTTATGACAAACCCACAGCCAGTATCATACGGAATGGGCAAAAACAGGAAGCATTCCCTTTGAAAAACAGCACAAAGCAAAGATGCCCTCTTTCACCAATCCTATTAAACATAGTGTTGGAAGTTCTGGCCAGGGCTATCAGGCAAGATACAGAAATAAAGGGTATTCGTTTAGGAAAAGAGGAAGTCAAATTGTCCCTCTCTGCAGATGACATGATTGTATATTTAGAAAACCCCATCCTCTCAGCCCAAAATATCCTTAAGCTGATAAGCAACTTCAGCAGTCTCAGGATACAAAATCAGTGTGCAAACATCACAACCATTCCTATACAACAATAACAAACAAACAGGGAGCCAAATCATGAGTGAACTCCCATTTGCAATTGCTACAAAGAGAATAAAATAACTAGGAATCCAACTTACAAGGGAGGTGAAGGACCTCTTCAAGGAGAACTACACACCACTGCTCAATGAAATAAAAGAGGACACAAACAAATGGAAGAACATTCCATGCTCATGGATAGCAATAATCAATATTGTGAAAATGGCCATGCTGCCTAAGATAATTTATAGATTCAGTGCCATTCCCATCAAGCTACCAGTGACATTGTTCACAGAATTGGAAAAAAAATACTTTAAAGTTCATATGGAACCAAGACAATCCTAAGCAAAAATAACAAAGCTGGAGGCATCATGCTACCTGACTGCAAACTATACTACAAAGCTACAGTAACCAAAAGAGCATGATACTAGTATCAAAACAGATATATAGACCAATGGAGCAGAACAGAGACCTCAGAAATAACACCACACAACTACAACCATCTGATCTTTGACAAACCTGACAAAAACAAGAAATGGGGAAAGGATTTCCTACTTAATAAATGGTGCTGGGAAAATTGGCTAGCCATATGTAGAAAGCTGAAACTGGATCCCTTCCTTACACCTTATACACAAATTAATTCAAGATGGATTAAAGGCTTAAATGTAAGACCTAAAACCATAAAAACCCTAGAAGAAAACTTAGGCAATATCATTCAGGACATAGGCATGAGCAAGGACTTCATGACTAAAACACCAAAAGCAATGGCAATAAAAGCTAAAAGAGACAAATGGGATCTAATTAAGCTAAAGAACTTTTGCACAGCAAAAGAAACTACCATCAGAGTGCACAGGCAACCTACACAATGGGAGAAAATTTTTGCAATCTACCCATCTGACAAAGGGCTAATATTCAGAATCCACCAAGAACTCAAACAAATTTACAAGAAAAAGCCCCATCAAAAAGTGGGCAAAGTAAATGAAGAGACACTTCTCAAAGGAAGACATTTGTGTAGCCAACAGACACACGAAAAAAAGCTCATCATCATGGTCGTCAGAGAAAGGCAACTCAAAACCACAATGAGATACCATCTCATGCCAATTAGAATGGCAATCATTAAAGGGTCATGAAACAATAGGTGCTGGAGAGGATGTGGAGAAATAGGACCGCTTTTACACTGTTGGTGTGAGTGTAAATTAGTTCAACCATTGTGGAAGATAGTGTGGCAGTTCCTCAAGGATCTAAAACTAGAAATACCATTTGACCCAGCAATCCCATTACTGGTTATATACCCAAAGGATTATAAATCATGCTGCTATAAAGATGCATGCACGCATATGTTTATTACAGCACTATTCACAATAGCAAAGACTTGGAACCAACCCAGATGTCCATCAATGATAGATTGGATTAAGAAAATGTGGCACATATACACCATAGAATACTATGCAGCCATAAAAAAGGATAAGTTCATGTCCTTTGCAGGGACATGAATGAAGCTGGAAACCATCATTCTCAGCAAACTATCACAAAGACAGAACACCAAACACCGCATGTTCTCACTCATAGGTGGGAATTGAACAATGAGAACGCTTGGACACAGGGCAGGGAACATTACACACCTAGGCCTGTCGTGGGTGGGAGGTTGAGGGAGGGATAGCATTAGAAGAAATACCTGATGTAAATGACGAGTCGATGGCTGCAGCAAACCAACATGACACATGTATACCTATGTATCAAACCTACACGTTGTGCACTTGTACCCTAGAATTTGAAGTACAACAAAAAAAGAGAGAGTTCTTATACTTGTGTGTCTGATAACAAAAACTATCACAAAACACTGTAAAAATCACAACCTTGCAGAAAGATAATTGCAGAGTTACACAAAAAAATACTTCTCCAAGGACGTATGCCAAGCAATTGTTTGTGTAACCTCAGAGTGGCGCCACCTTTGTAATTGATCTATTTAGCCAAAGATAATTATCTCAAAGCAATTATTTAATCCTCTTTATTTTTTGTTCTTTAAAAGTCTTTGTATTCTTTTACCTCCATGAATACATACACAGTTTACTATGGCACTTGTACTTCCATTGCAGTGCCCTCTTCCAGAATAAATATATTTTTCTTTTGGAGAGTCTCTCTGTTTGTTACATAGGTTAACAATTCATATCTATCTATCTATCTATCTATCTATCTATCTATCTATCTATCTACCTACCTATCTAACTTTCTCTCTATGATTTATGTATCTATCTGCATGTACGTATATAGCTCTGTTCTCTTAAAAGGCCCAGGAGCAATAGTGTACCAGAAGAAATGAGCATACATAATACCAGTGAATCTTGGGATTTCTGTTGAATTCACCATCCAAGATTGACTCCAGTGACTCTTAGTTTCTGGTATCATTACCTTTATGCAGTTCATGTTCACATTAAAGCAGAGCTTACCTAGCTAAGAGATACTAGAAGTGACTAGTAACTCCTAAAGCTAAAACATTGACACTTTTGAGACACACAGGCTGATTGTTTTTCTGTTTTGATGTGGTCTAGAATAAGAGAACAAAAGCCTCTTAATCAAGCTGTAGGCTTACCTAACTTCCAGCTATTCAACAACAAAATACCCAAGAAGTTATTAACCACAAGTGCTGCTTTAGGGGGCTATGGACTCCCCTGGGGTCCCACATGTGCAGTTAGACTTAAACGTCAACTTAGAGTTACCCCTTCCTCATTTTAATGCTAAAAATCACACCCAGGAGAGGAGATTACAATGCTAACATTACATGCTGTCTATGAAGAAGCATGTTGAATTACTGCACAAGCACTAGAAAAACCTCTTCTATACATGCCCTAATGAAACCCTTCCCTATAGAAAGACTCTATAAAACTAACCTAACACACAGTGTTGGTTCCCTTGTGCACAAGCTAAATAAATTGTCTCTTTGTTGCTGTATCTGGTAACCTCTCTTGATTTCTGCTCTGGGAGATTACAAGAATTCAGGGAGCTGATAACATTTCTATCTTGTTTCCTTGAAACATTCGCTCTGGGGAAAGCCAGCCACACTATCATGATAACACTCAGCCATTCCTGGGAGATGCCCATATTGGAGAGAAATAAAGGCCTCCCTCCAACATGCCAGTCGTGTGAGTGATCCATGTAGACTTCAGATCACTGTGGATCCAGCGGACACCTGACTGAGACAATTCATAAGAAACCCTAGCCAGAGCCACTCAGCCAAGCCACTGTTGAATTTCTGACCCATAGCTACTGTAGGAGATAATAAATACTTAGCATTGTTTTAAGTCATTAAGCTTTGGGGAAATTTGTTAGACAGCATTTAATCACTAATGCAGTTGCTAAATACCATTAACCACTAAAAGCAACCAAGAATACTTGGAAAAATGACTGCTTCCGGGTCTGGGACAGGGAAAATAGAAGATGAAACAACTTGCTGTACCAGAAAATTAAAGTGATGTTTAAAAGTAATTATGGTTATATGTCAAAATATAAGATAATTCAGGTTGGCAGAGTTTCAACTAGCAAAATTGGTGCAATTTGGCATCACAATATAGAAAGATATGAAGTCTCATTGAATAAAATAGGACTCCATGAATATATGTGGAAAATAAATATATGCATACATGTATACAGATGTGCATAAGTATATAAATAAATAAGAATAAATAGTGAAGAAGAAAAATTCTTCATTTCAGTAAAATATCAGCTGATAAATATAGATGAAATAATATAGTTAGATATAGTAATTTTTTATAGCCAATATACTAAAAATTAATTCTGGTAAGAATCATCAATACTTTCTTTTTTTTTTTTTTGAGACTGAGTTTCACTCTTGTCACCCAGGCTAGAGTGCAATGGCATGATCTCAGCTCACTGCAACCTCCACCTCCTGGGTTCAAGTGATTCTCCTGCCTCAGCCTCCCAAGTAGTCAGGACCTCAGACGTGTGTCACCATGCTCAGCTAATTTTTTTTTTTTTTTTCTTTTTTTTTTGTAGTTTTAGTAGAGATGGGGTGTCACCATTTTGGTCAGGCTGGAATCAAAGTCCTGACCTCAGGTGATCTGCCCACCTCAATACATGTTTAATCAACTGGACGACATTTGATGAGAAAGAGAATACTTACATATTCTCAAAGTATATCTTTTCAAATTTGTTATTAATTACAAAAGAAAAATAGTAACTCTGAAGTGGATATAATGATATTTTAACCAACTGATCAAAGTTGATGTCATCAATAAACTGCAATTGGACACTTTAGGCCTCCATTTTGATGCCTTGAGAAGGACATAGCATCACTTAAGTACTGTGCCAACCAAAAATGCATAACCTGAATCTACTTATAAGGAAATATCAGACAAATCTAAACTGAGAGAGAGTCTATGAAATAACTGGCTTGTATTCTTCAAGAAATGTCAGTGTCAGGAAAGAAAGGCTGAGAAGCTGTCCGAGATTAAAGAAGACTCGAGAGATATGTAAACTTTATTCATTATGGGATTTGGGCCTGGATCCAATCCTGAAAAATGATCGCTATACAGAACATTATTGGCATCATTGAATAAACTGGAATTAGCACTGAAGATTAGAATAAAGTATTGTATTACTATTAAATTTTTTGTAGGTATTTTTTTTTTTTTTGGAAATGGAGTCTGTCTCTGT
>NW_012104809.1:4787302-4788086 GCF_000951045.1 Mandrillus leucophaeus
CAAATGGCTTTACAGGGCAACTTTTAAAATGTTCCTTTTAGACCAAAGCCTAGGCTATGAGGATTCAAGCAGCCCTCTAAGACTTGTGACAGCAAGTTCCAAAGGTTCCAAGGTCTAGTCCTTCCTTCCAAGACATAACATCAAACACAAAATCCCGTCATGGTACAATTTCTATTTTGAAATACGGAAGCATATTTTTAATACTCTTAAGGCATTTATTTATTACAACATTATCTGATTTCACATTAGCTTAAAATTCAATTCAGTCTTTCCATTTCTTCACTGAGGTCGCCACCTCAGCATATTACACACCGTCTCCAGCACTCAGTGTGACCGGCATCCGCACAGTGAGCCCCAGAGTCAGCCTCTGTTTCCCAAGTGAACCAACTAGATATTAATACTGCTCTGCTACAACGTAAACGCTCCTAACTCAAACTTACTGGAAAAGCAGTGAAACGTCTGTGAAGTGACTTTAAGAAAAGGTACTTTTGCTTATGAAAAGAAACCAGCGAGTCCTCTAAGGATAATAACAGGGAGTATATTACAGTTAAGCACATGATTTGGAGTGAGGAATTCGGATGTTGCTCTGTTGGTCCAGGCTGTTAATACTCTTCCTGCTCCTCCTGTGGGCCCCCTTCATCAGGTATCACAAAGCCTTCATCTGTGGCATACGGAATGTGTATAGTCCTCCGCAATACAGGGTTATTTTCCCCCTCATTCTCCTGGCAAATCAATTCAATGGTCCATAGCTTTCTGAAGTAGAAATTCCTCTTTCTCCAAGTCT
>NW_012104809.1:4793181-4793981 GCF_000951045.1 Mandrillus leucophaeus
CTGGGGTGCAGTGGTGCGATCTCCACTCACTGCAACCTGTGCCTCCTGGGTTCAAGCAATTCTTCCGCCTCAGTCTCCCGAGTAGCTAGGATTACAGGCATGCACCACCACGCCCAGCTAATTTTTTTTTTTAACTCTTGAAATATAGAATTTTATTTATAAACTTTTTAAAGTAGAAGAAAACTCTGTCAAGAAAGACCAAGTGGAAAATGGGTTTCCAAAAAAATGTAATTTTAGGGCACCAAAAGTCTAAAAGGCCACAAAAGACAAATAACACCACTGCCATCTGAACCATGGCTAGTTACTTGCATTTTTTGGCATTGTTAATCATTGAATCTGGGTTTTCCTCTGAATTCCACACAGAGCATGCACTACACAACAATTTTATCAGAACATACTTGCTTTCTACACACATTTCAGGACAAGCTACCACCAGAAACAAATCAATACATATACATCAGGGGCTGAATAATCTCAGTAGTGAGTGAGACACATTTTGCAGAATCCTGCCAAACAAAGGAACGGAAAAGGCTGTGGGCAAAACAAATGGGGGAGCGTTAAAGAATGAAATACTTTCAATATTAATAATTAATTCAGGCACGGTACTGTGTTTTGTACAAAAGAAAATTAACATTTAGTAACACACTAATGAATCTTATCTCCAAAGAGATTAGTGCACTGGCAAAGTATGCAGATTACAGTGGAGAGCTGTGGACAGCAGATACTGAAAACACCCGGGCCTGGCAGGTCCCAAGATGAGGATGGCCTTCACTGACCACTCCCTTTGCCAGAGGTCCAGA
>NW_012104809.1:4794731-4797446 GCF_000951045.1 Mandrillus leucophaeus
TCTGCGGAGCTGCATTGCTAAAATTTTGGTTTATTCAGAGCTGGAGCAAGGAGGGAGGGAGTCACCGAAGTTTCTTGAACTTGTCTGGCAGCCACAGGGTCACAGGCTTTTCCATCATAGTTTGCATCAAAAAACTTCTTGAACCACTGCATGAATTCAAAATTGTCCTGAAACTTTCCTGTTACTGATTTGTCCATAGGAATTATTTTGTCAACACCCATCCTCTTAAAACCCGCTTACAGTATTTTGAAGTTCCGGATGCACTCATGTTCTAGCTTAGCTTGAAATTTCACTTTATTCAAGTCAATGGAGCCAGGAAACAGCATGTCCATAAACTGACATTAGGCAGTCCCTGACCACACTATTTGATCTTTGTCAGATTCAACTGCAGAGACTCATTGATCCAGGCCAGTATGTCATGTCGACTTAGGTTATCACTGGTCACTGACGTGAGTATATGTTCACTGCCATCTTCAGCTCTCGGGGGAACCACGTCCACTGCCCTTACCCGGCTCCAGTTCCTTCATCTCGTTCAAACCGCCAGACCCCACCCTTTTTGTATTTTTAGTAGAGACTGGGTTTTACCATGTTGGCCAGCCTGATCTTGGACTCCTGACTTCATGACCTGCCCACTTTGGCCTCCCAAAGTGCTGAGATTACAGGCGTGAGCCACTGCGCCTGGCCTTTATAATTTTATTGTAGCTATTTTTTAAAATCTTCTTACTCTTAGCTAATGTTAAACAAACATTTAAAGGTTAAAATGTAACAATTCCTGAAACCTAGTCTCATACATTAAAGAAATGCATACTATATACATGCTGAACACACATACACACATATGCATACAATATATACATATGAGAGAGAGGGAGAAAGATCATAAAAGAAATAAGCTAGTCATTTTTAAAACTGTACAAGGGAATTTTTATTTTTGCAACTTGTACAAAGTTTGAAATTGTTCCAGAATAAAAATGTAAACTAATTACTAACTAGTTTCAGTTGTGTTAAAATTAAATTTTCGTTCCTTTAATATTTTATTTCATATGAGAGCCTTTATTTTGAGAGTAGCGAAATGGTGAAAATGTTAGAGATAAAGGTTAAGTATTGGTGTCAGAAAGAAGAGAGAGGACCCAGGTTCTGGATATAAAAATGAGTGAAAATTTCCAGTAAGCAACAACAACAAAAAGTTATGAGCATGGGAGGAGAAGGGAGATGGAGAGGAAAGGCCATAATAAAGAACTTTGTCCTGGAGCACAAAGGATTAGAAAAGGGATTCAGTTTTTATTCAGGCAGTTTAAAAAATGAGTTTTGGCGGGGCGCGGTGGCTCACACGTGTAATCCAGCACTTTGAGAGGCCGAGGCGGGCTGATCATGAGGTCAGGAGATCGAGACCATCGTGGCTAACACTGTGAAACCCTGTCTCTACTAAAAATACAAAAACAAAATTAGCTGGGCGTGGTGGGGGGCGCCTGTAGTCCAAGTTACTTGGGAAGGTGAGGCAGGAGAATGGCGTGAACTCGGGAGGCGGAGCTTGCAGTGAGTCAAGATCCTGCCACTGGACTTCAGCCTGGGTGACAGAGCGAGACTCTGTCTCAAAAAAAAAAAAAAAAAAAGTGAATTTTATCTGTTTTCCTCTATATTTTTTGATTCTCTACAGTTAGAAATTATTCTAGTGCTATGAATTTCACCTACTCACATGGAAAATAAAAACAGTATTTTTCTAACTAAATCTCATTATATACACTCAGTTGTGACTTTCACTTATTTAAAAATTCCAGTTTAGGTTTTCTCAGTCCATTCAAGTTTCTCCCTTTTCACCTGCTCTTTTTCTCCTCATTGTGATCCAAACACATGGTG
This sequence comes from Mandrillus leucophaeus, assembly GCF_000951045.1. Classification (NCBI taxonomy): domain Eukaryota; kingdom Metazoa; phylum Chordata; class Mammalia; order Primates; family Cercopithecidae; genus Mandrillus; species Mandrillus leucophaeus. The sequence continues at coordinate 4,796,589 of NW_012104809.1, forward strand.
GTGAAATAGGAGGAAGTGAGAAGAATCAATAGACAAAATTGGAAGAGGGAACTCTAATATTCTTTTCATTTAAAATGAATTTTGGTTTGAGAAACCCTCTGTTCTCAACTCTTCAGGCTTTATTTCCACAGCATCCACTGCTGTGTTGTCACTGTTTCTCTCACAGTTTCCCAAACATTCATGACATTGACTTTGTTTTCAGAATGCAAACGGTTGTTTTAGAGACGATCCATCAGGCCACTGAGGTTTTTATTTCTCTTCATCTGACACAAGAACACTCTAGTGCCACTGGCTTACCCTCAGACTTCCTTGATTGTTTTAGAGACATGTGACATTATGTAATAATCCATTATACCCACAGAATCATTAGTTGTTGCGCGGGGGTGAGGGGGAGGCATCTCAGATACTTTCAGAACACATTTTTTTCTCTCTCTATTGTAACTTATTTATTTATGTACTAGGGGAAAGTAGAAACCTTCATTTCTGATGTTGTGATCCTTTTTGTTCTTCCCTTTTCTATGTATTCTTTCTAGGGAAATGCCTAGATTATTCTAGATTATTTCCTTTTGGTTGAAAATCTGCTCTTCTGTAATCAACATATCCCTCCCCCACACTCAACACAAAATACACACACACACACACACACATATGCACACACACATCAGTTTCTTTAAAGTGTAAACTATGCTCTGATCCACCATATTCTTATTCTTTTGGATTAAAACAAATCAAAATAGTCTTTTTCGTTCTCAAAATCTTAGTGCTTGAAAATCTAAGGTCACCTGACTTATCAGATATATGTTCCCACTTTTTGAACTTTACAAAATCTATTAATATATTCAATAACTGTTTTTTTTT
>NW_012104809.1:4798561-4809945 GCF_000951045.1 Mandrillus leucophaeus
GAAATGGTGAAAATGTTAGAGATAAAGGTTAAGTATTGGTGTCAGAAAGAAGAGAGAGGACCCAGGTTCTGGATATAAAAATGAGTGAAAATTTCCAGTAAGCAACAACAACAAAAAGTTATGAGCATGGGAGGAGAAGGGAGATGGAGAGGAAAGGCCATAATAAAGAACTTTGTCCTGGAGCACAAAGGATTAGAAAAGGGATTCAGTTTTTATTCAGGCAGTTTAAAAAATGAGTTTTGGCGGGGCGCGGTGGCTCACACGTGTAATCCAGCACTTTGAGAGGCCGAGGCGGGCTGATCATGAGGTCAGGAGATCGAGACCATCGTGGCTAACACTGTGAAACCCTGTCTCTACTAAAAATACAAAAACAAAATTAGCTGGGCGTGGTGGGGGGCGCCTGTAGTCCAAGTTACTTGGGAAGGTGAGGCAGGAGAATGGCGTGAACTCGGGAGGCGGAGCTTGCAGTGAGTCAAGATCCTGCCACTGGACTTCAGCCTGGGTGACAGAGCGAGACTCTGTCTCAAAAAAAAAAAAAAAAAAGTGAATTTTATCTGTTTTCCTCTATATTTTTTGATTCTCTACAGTTAGAAATTATTCTAGTGCTATGAATTTCACCTACTCACATGGAAAATAAAAACAGTATTTTTCTAACTAAATCTCATTATATACACTCAGTTGTGACTTTCACTTATTTAAAAATTCCAGTTTAGGTTTTCTCAGTCCATTCAAGTTTCTCCCTTTTCACCTGCTCTTTTTCTCCTCATTGTGATCCAAACACATGGTGGTGAAATAGGAGGAAGTGAGAAGAATCAATAGACAAAATTGGAAGAGGGAACTCTAATATTCTTTTCATTTAAAATGAATTTTGGTTTGAGAAACCCTCTGTTCTCAACTCTTCAGGCTTTATTTCCACAGCATCCACTGCTGTGTTGTCACTGTTTCTCTCACAGTTTCCCAAACATTCATGACATTGACTTTGTTTTCAGAATGCAAACGGTTGTTTTAGAGACGATCCATCAGGCCACTGAGGTTTTTATTTCTCTTCATCTGACACAAGAACACTCTAGTGCCACTGGCTTACCCTCAGACTTCCTTGATTGTTTTAGAGACATGTGACATTATGTAATAATCCATTATACCCACAGAATCATTAGTTGTTGCGCGGGGGTGAGGGGGAGGCATCTCAGATACTTTCAGAACACATTTTTTTCTCTCTCTATTGTAACTTATTTATTTATGTACTAGGGGAAAGTAGAAACCTTCATTTCTGATGTTGTGATCCTTTTTGTTCTTCCCTTTTCTATGTATTCTTTCTAGGGAAATGCCTAGATTATTCTAGATTATTTCCTTTTGGTTGAAAATCTGCTCTTCTGTAATCAACATATCCCTCCCCCACACTCAACACAAAATACACACACACACACACACACATATGCACACACACATCAGTTTCTTTAAAGTGTAAACTATGCTCTGATCCACCATATTCTTATTCTTTTGGATTAAAACAAATCAAAATAGTCTTTTTCGTTCTCAAAATCTTAGTGCTTGAAAATCTAAGGTCACCTGACTTATCAGATATATGTTCCCACTTTTTGAACTTTACAAAATCTATTAATATATTCAATAACTGTTTTTTTTTTGTTTCTTTTCTTTTTTATGTGTGTTTTTCCTTTCCCGGAAAAAATAAAATCTCTTCACCTATGGCAAGCATTGATCCACTAAGGACTAGGAAGAAAAGTATCAGAAATGGCAGCTGTAAAACTCTTTTGTATTGCCAAAGTTTTATCTCACTTCACAATTTATCATCTAGTTCCTCTTTATGCTATCAGTGCATTTGTGCACTCCTACTTTGTGCCAGAAAATATTCAGGGCAAATCTGGGTGGATAAGCCATAGTTTCTGTCCTCTTGGTATCCATGGCAAACACAGAGGAAAAATACGTTCATAGTACCTTAAAAGAAGAATCTTAAACTAATCAGATTTGTGGAGCACTGTTGGGGTCAGCTTAGGAGTGACTTCCAGAGGAATTCTGATACTCTGGACTTCAACCAAGACTGTGCTGGAGCAGCCACTGCACCCTAAGCAGGGCTTGCTTATTCTGGAAGTTTCTTATAATCGATAAGGTATAAGTCTTCAGAGTTTGTTTCATCAACCTACCTCTGAGCACTACTGTACAGCAGTGATAGAAGCACAGCCACCAGAAAGACAGTCCTGTAATATAACTGATCTGGCAACATTGAAACAATATTCATCATAGCACAGCTCAACTGAGCTGCACATGTGCAGAAAATAGAAGACGGCAGGATATCCAACTGCTGCTGTAAAGTGAGCTGAAATGGGGGTAATCACAAGCAGAGAGGGCAGCAGAAACATGTTAAGGATTCACAGAAGCACAGTCTCAAGCAATGTAGCATAACTGAATATATGAGAAGGGGCATGCTGCTGAAGAAATGAAAGAAGAAACTTGCTCTTAAAAAATCTACTTCTGATGACACTGGACACAGTGTTATACAGCTATATGCAGCTCTACTGATTTCTAATTTTAAATATCAAAAATTAGTATGGATTACAAACCCTGTCAGGAAATATGTATGCATTTATCTAGTATATTTTAGTTGCATTGTAGTCATTTTAACTTATTGTTTCTCTAGCTATATTAGCAATTTGTTTACATGGCAAATCAGAAACATTCTGTTAATTTCTTAAGAGCTGTTGCAAGTTCATTTGGAAGGGCAAGTTGTATATTTACACACAGAGAGACACATACATTATGCACACTTGAGACTGTGAAATATTATTATGGCAAAAATCAGGAAAGAATCCAAGAAATAAAAGAATGAAGTTAAGAGAGTTCTTTTGTTTATATTGTCATGGCATTCCCACAAAGTAATGACCCTACTATTTGAGGGTGGCTCATGAAAATCATTCTCATTATTTCAGTCATGTATATGTATTTATTCCATTTACTCAACAAGTATTTACCCTGTGTGGTATGCGTATATCACACTATTCACAGCTGGAGACAAGAGATATAGACAAAGGATATTGGCATGCATGATAAGAGCTTTTGCTTTTCCTTCCAGATTTTTAACTCTGGGTAGGTAAAGGGAGTACACTTATTTCCATGCAGGTAATATTGCTCAGTTCATATAACAAGAAGTACTTAGCTCTCACAGACTAAAATTCTGGCAAACATCCATTGAACCTTAGGCAAAGTTCCTGAATCACAATGACTCTAGATATAGAATCAACAGTATATCATTATAATGAAAGTATCCTTTTTATTTTTTCCCTGCCTGTAGAAAAATTTGTGATAAAGGTGAACTAAAAGGTTGGAAATGAAAGAAAATGTAAGGGAATTAAACAGTAAGTAAATAATTTGAAGTGATAATTTAATTTAAAAGGATTACAATGGCACATGGAGGCTTTTCAAGGTCAATTCTTTAGATAGTTCAATTTCAATGTTTTTTTTAGCTGATTCGATTGAGGTCATTTACAATTTTGCAAGTTGGCTTTTTTTTTTTTTTTCTTTCCAATCTGTAAATGTTTATTTCTTTTTATTTCATTAAAGTGCTGGTGAGGAATTCCAGTAAAATAGTGAATAAAAGTGGTGAAAGTAGTCATCCTTGCTTTGTTCTCAATTTTAGGGGAAAGCATTTAGTATTTCACCATTAAGTATAAAGGTAGTTACAGATTTTTTTCCATAGTTGCCTTTAGCCAGACTGTGTTCCCCACTTCTTATCAGGCTTGAGAGTCTTTACCATAAATGGATTTTGAATTTTGGTAAATGCTTCATCTGCATCAATGGGCTGATCATACGGGTTCCTTTTCTCATCTGTTAATATAGTTAATTACATTGATTCAGTTTTGAATGTTAAACCAACTTTACATTCCTAAGGTAAACTCCACTTGGTAATATATAGGATTATAATCAAGGAACTAGAAAACAATAGAGAATATCAATGAAAACAAAAGCTATTTCTTTGAAAAGATCAATAAAATTGATAAACCTCTAGTGGACTGATCAAGAAAACAGAACATATGCAAATTGTCAATATCAGGAAGGAATATCATTATGCATCCTTCAGATACAAATACAATGAAAGTATACTATGAATAAGCTTATGTCGACAAATTTAACAACTTAAGGGAAATGGACCAATTATTTGCAAGGCAAAAATTACCAAAGCTCACTCTAGAAGAAATTAACTACCTGAATAGTCCTTTACCTATTAAAGAAAGTGAATTTGTAGTTAAACTCTTCCCACAAAGAAAACCCAAGTGGCCCAAGTGGCTTCACTGCAAATTCTACCAAACATTTAAAGAAGAAATTGTGCACAAACTCTTCCAAAGATAGAAAAAAAAAGAAAAGAAACACTTTTCAACTCATTTTATGAAGCCTGTATTACTCTGAAAGCAAACAAGACAGACATTATAAAAAAAAAGAAAACTAGAGACTGGTGTTCTATATGAACACAGATGAAAATAAATTCTTAACTATTAGCAAATCAAACCTAGAAATATGTAAGAAAGATAATTAATCATTACCAAGTTGGCTTTTTTTATTCTCGAAAGAATTAATGAGGTACAGTTTAAGGGAACTACCTGGAAAGTTAGTGAATTTGATTATAAACACACATAGACAATTACTCAGTTTATGTTAGCCAAACGCTATTCACTTCAGTGATGCTTTTATGCACATTCCAGGTTCTTAGTAGCTGTGCAGTCATTGTCTTAGTGGAAACATATGTCAATTCCTACTGAAGAGAAGTATTATTGAAGAAGAGAAGAAAACAAAGGAAGATACGGTTTCCTCCTATCTGACTGTAACTCAAGGGACTTTGTTTTCAGGAGCTTTGAATTATCTGCAAAGCATAAAACTTTCATATTCTTTTTAATAAGTTGGATTATTTTCATTTCCTAATAAAACTTCTTTCCATCTCAGTACAGGGTGAACGTTTCAGATTCTGCAAAGATCAAAGGTCGAGACTATAGATCATTCTTTTTTTGAAAGTCAGTTTCCATGGCCTGTGGGTTTATTATTTAGTCTACAGTGGATGGGTTTCATTGCTTCATGGAGCTAAAAAAACAGAATTTTTAAGAACCTAAAATGCTAACGGGACAAAAATCACTGTTTAGAGAACTGAATTGTTATTTTCTTGCTTGTTATTTTTATCAATTACTCATTTACTTATGAACAGATGAATACTTTTTTTTTTGTTTCATCCCACAAATTCATACAGAAAATCTCTGCTTTGGAATGGAATACTTAGAGTAAAAACCATCATTCATATAAACACTTATTCTTGGGTTTCATGTTTATGTCACATAAAAGAGATTGTCATCCCTGGGTGAACCAGACAACAAGTCAGAAACTGTCAGCCTTATTAAATTTGGCTAGTATTTTTGCTCCATTGCTGAATTCTATCTGGTTGCAATCGATCCCATGAGAATGGGGGTTATTCTTCAGGTGATTGAAATGATGAACTTTTGTGCTGGCAAGCTGTTACACTATGGTAGTTCATGTCTTAAATGAAAACCAAATTCAGCATTACAATTTTGAGGAAAATATTTCAGAATAAGAAAATTATTTGTATAGCTTTTATTGCTGTTTCTATCAACAAGATTTATTCCTTAACACATAATTTAGTATTTTGAAAGTGCAGAAAATTTCCTTAGACTATTAAAAATTTTCATTTCATTATTTTTCTTAGAGAATATATACTAGCAGGAGAGTGAATTCTTATCATTTTTTTCTTATAAGCACATTTGCAACTATACATTTTTGCATTCAAATTTCCCCAAATGTTAACAACATAAGATACTTAGTTTTATCAATAAAGTCATGGCAAATGTTAGGTACCACCAGATCCATCAAACAGCATCCTCATTATTTTTTTACATCTTCATGATCTGCTAATATTTATTTCATCTGTCAATATTTTCCTCAAAAATGTCTGGTAAATAGCTTTTCACTTCTATTAGACTTTAATAAATGATATCACTTACTATGTGTCATGTTTACTTTTCAACCAAATAATCAAATTCATTTTGACCTCTTCTTAAAGATTTTCACAATCTTTCTAAATTAGTCTTTCTAAATGAGTCTTTCTAAAGGTAACTAATAAAGGAACATAACACTGATAAAACTGCACAGTTTGGACAAAATGGGAGAGTTTCTCAGAAAATTTATTCTATCTTCATTTTTATGTGCATTCTTGGAAAAATGTTCATCTTTAATCTAAATGTGTTTAATTTACTTACTCTCATTTTCCCAGTCCAGGTCTTAATTATCCATCACCTTGGAGTATGGGAACAATTCCTTAAAGTGCTACTTGCCCCTCACCTCCATCACTCACAACCCATTCTTATGTACTCATACGTTGCTACTGCCAGTGATCAGTTTTCTCCATGACTCTCTGCCAAAATCAGAGTAGAACTTGAGCCTGGCATTCAAGGTAGACCTCAAACTGTGCAAAACATCTCTTTTTGACCTCACCGTTCTTTTCTACATGCTCAAAGACAAATCATACAATATACCGCTTTGCAAGAACCCCATGCCTTTACCAGTAGTATTTTTCTCTACCTGAAAATCACTATTACTCATTTCAATCTGCTAAAATTATAATAATTCCACCAGGCCTTATGCGAATACAATCTATATGCTGATATTTTCCTCAAGCAGAAATTCTCTCTCTCACTTTTGAACTCCAATATTTTGTGTGTGACATGTAAGATTCAGTACCTTCTGTTTTTCATAATGTAAATATGCATTGCAGTTCTTTTTTAAAACTAGAAGTTTTCTAGAGGTAATGATATTCACTTTATTTTTAGTAGTATTTCATTTGTATTTTGCGAATAGTACTTTTGAAATAGTATTTTTAAAATAATTATTTTGCCTTAAATAATTAATCATATTATTTAGCAAGTATATTATTCAGTGAGTGAAGTAACTAGTAAATTAGTATGAAAAATAATCATAAATAATCTATGTATATTAATAGCTAATACATTTTGGAGTGTTATTTTGTGTCAGTAAGTGGTTTGTTAGTGATTTATAGATAGATAGATAGATAGATAGATAGATAGATAGATAGATAGATAGATAGATAGATAGATAGATAGATAGATAGATAGATATAAATGCCTATATTAAAAGAATGGAATGGGCAGTATCACCCCTATTTTAAAGACAAGGACATAAAGTGACTCTTTTAAAGGTCACAGACATAATAGTGAGGAGAGTGGCAGTTTGAACTCATATCTATTTGATGTCAGAATGATGCCTTAATTATTATCCAGAAAACAAAATAGTATTATACAGACTCTTTAAAAACATATTTAATTGGGAAGGATATATTAAATCACACTTAAATAATATTGATAAATAATTGCTTAAGTGTGTGAAAGTACAGAGAATAAAATGTCAATCAAAATTGATACAAGCAAAAGTCTTCACCGAATATATGAGCATTTGGTTGGCCTTGGAAAATAAAATTTAAATATGGATAGGAATGTGATAAATGAACACATCAAAGAAGACACTTTCAGTGTAATCTACTGAACAAGTGGAGGTGCATACTACAAATAATCAAGCATATCCACATTACAATGACAGGTCTCACTGTAGATAATTTATGATTAGTTCAGCATAAAAACAAAAGTTCTTTCATGTTGAACTAAATAATAAAGATATTGCACCCACATCCATTGTAATTATGACGTAAACATATATACTTCAAATATCTCTATTTAAAAGTTTTGGTTTTAACCATAGGAAGCTCTGATGATAATTATGCTGAAGTCAACTGGATAAATCCTGTGTTAGTCAGCTTGGGCTGCAATTACAAAAGACGGCATGGCTTAAACAATAGAATTTTTATTTTTGCATAATTCTGGAGGCTCCATGTCTAAAATCAAGTTGTCAGCATGGTTGGTTTCTGAACAAGCCTCTCTCCTTAGCTTACAGATGGCTACCTTCTCATTATGTCCTCATACGGTCTTTTATGTGTGCCCGAAAAGAGTGAATTCTGGTCTCTTTCTCTTCTTATAAGAGCACCATTTCTACAGGATTAGGGCCTTACCCTCATGAACTTTAACCTTAATTACCTCCTTAGTGACCCTATCTTCAGACTGGAGTTTTAGACTTCAATATGAATTATGGGGGGACACAATTTTGTCTATGCGAGTCTAATTTTTGAATACTTTGCCAAGAGACTACAACTTTGAAGAAGCAACATCTCTGATGATATCTGTATACGTATATTCTCCATGCCTAGGAAGCATGGGACAAAAAAATTACGTATGATAAGACTAATAGTTACCTTTCAATGAGTCTACAGTTGTTCAACCATAATGTATTAATGTAAGTCTCAAGGAAAATAGTAAGAATATGGAAGTCCTAAATTAAGCAGTAATGTACTGTTTAGTGTCAATATTTTTCTTAAAACCGCCATGACACGTGTATACCTATGTAACAAACCTGCACCTTCTGCACATGTACCCCAGAACTTACAATATAATAAAAAAAAACTTTCTCTACCTTTTATATTCAGAAATCAAGAGTTAAAAGCTAGAATATATCAACAAATATCAATACATTGGAAGAATATTTGAAAAGTCCATTATTTGCATAAGAATACACAGATTTTTTTCCATTTGCACTTTAAAAAATTTTAGAATACACTAGAAATTCTAATTTCTCTTGATACTTGTGTAATTAATACTTATAGACACTCTAAAAACTAAAAGAAAAATAAATAATTTTCAAAAAATTACAAAGTATGGAAATACCTGTCACCTCATAACTTTGGGCACAACTGTCTTTTTCCTCTCTTTTTCTCCATATAGCAAGTTATTTACTAAATTTAAAATGAAATTCAGTTTGAAATATACATTTCAGTATTAATGTTTTTGTAATTCCATTCATTAAACAATGATAAAATTAAATTGTACTTTAACCAAAACTAAAATTTAGTTTATCCATGCTTTGCAAAATTAATTTATCGTAACTAAAATATTCCTTTCTATTTTAAGAAACACAACGATATTTCCAATGTGAATGAAATTTACAAGAAATCAAGTGTTCAAATTAAGCTGATTAGTTTTCCTTCTGAGTCTAATATGTGATTTAATCTTATTTCACTCCATTGAAACAAAACATAAAAAGAGTATAACATTGTGAAGACATTAATTTGATGCTGATTTGTAGTGACATCTTATCAATATATTTTTCTTTCCCTTTCTTTCCTTATTAAGCCATTATTTCTAGTTGTGTTTTTGTTTCAAGATTGATTATAGTCACTATTTTAGGGATGGGATGCTTCTATGCTGACCAAAAAAAAATAAGAGTAGAATAATAAAAATGTAAATCCTATCAGTCTTTTATTTGACATAAATTAGGTTGAATCTAAAGGGAATTTCACCTTAGCTTAGCAAATTATCTGTATATTAAAAGTATATAATATTAATGTAAACACAATGTAAAAGACAATGTTTTAGCTTCATGAGAAAAAAAACTACTTGAAATCATGTTGAAGCTCTGGCTTGCACTTTCCACAACACGATTTGTACTATATAGCGTGTAATCTCAAAGAGTGTGTGTGTGCCATCTTAAAATTATATATATGTATCTCTAAAGGAATGTCATGCTTATGTGTTTATATACATATGTATTATACATATATGTGTTAAATTTACATATACATATGACAAAATACAAATTATTCTTTTTATTTGTTTTCTACAATTGGTTCATTAAATTTAAAATGCTAAACCTAAAAAAGAGATTAGCCATATAAGAAAAGATGGATAAATTGGACTTTACTAAAATTAATATCTCTCGTTCATCAAAACATGCCATTAAAATGTCCATTTCACAACTTGGGAAACAACAACAAAAACTATGGGTAAAACCTACAAACCAGTTGTATCTATTGTATAACAAGAATTTCTACAAAATAAGAAAAAGACAGACAATCAAGTTTTAATAAAATTAATTTCTGAATAGGTGCCATACACGAGATGCCTAAATATATTGAATGTATGAAGTATGATCAGCATCATTAGTCACCAGAGAACTATGAATTAAAAATCTTCATTTAATAAATAATAAATGATAACCTGCAATGACAAGAATGGGTAAATTAAACTACTGAAAATACTGATATTTGGCAAAGACACTGAGCAATTTCAAATCTTACAGTATTTTGGCAGTACAAATTGATACAGTTATTCTAAGAAACATTTGGCATTATTAATAAAATTAATCATGGATGTATGATAAGGCCCAGCAATTCATTCCTGGTATAGCCCAAAAGAAATGAATGCCTAGATATGCCAGAAACATGTACAAAAAATATTCATAATTGTTTCAAGTTAGGAACAATTTAGTTGTCATCAAATGGATAAAAACTAAACAACTTATTTATTTATAAAATGAAAAGAAAAAACAGAATTTCTGATTAGTACAACAAAATGGATAAATTATTCCATGGATGTAATGTTGAGCAAAAGAAGTCAGACACAAAAAAAGTAGAACCTGATCATTTTATCTGTGTTGTTTTAAAATAGGCAAAAGTGTTCTATGTATTATAGATGGAGGTCTGAATAGTGGTTCCACTTGGGGAGGAATATTGATTGGCAGGGATCACGAGAATGCGCTCTGTAATGCTGGAAGTATTCTACATTTTGATCTACGTAGAGTTTTTTGCTGTTGTTTTTAGATATTTAGTTTTTAGCAAAAAAGATTTTAGCAAAACAAAATCTCTAATTTGTTTTTAGCTCTGTCATCCAACTGGAGTATAGTGGCACAATCACGGCTCACTGCATCCTTGATGTCTTGGGCTCAAGCAACCCTCCCACTTAAGTCTCTTGAGTATCTGGGACTCCAATCACATGCCACCATGACTGGATAATGTTTCAGCCACTGTGCCTACATAATTTTTAATTGTGTATTTATTTATTTATTTTTTTTTTTGTAGAAATGCAGTCTCACTATGTTGCCTGGGTAGGTTTTAAGCTCCTAACCCCAAGCGATTCTCCTGTCCTGGCCTCCCAAATCAATGGGATTACAGGGATGGGCCACTGTGCCTGACCTAGGTAGAGTTTTCAGTCTTCGAAAACTTTTCATAGTGGTTTTTATGTACACCTAATCTTGGCTGTACATTGAGTTGTACACTGAAGATTTCTGTATATGGCTTTATATAAGTAATTCTTCAATTAAAAAAATAAAGAATATTAGGAATTCCTAAAAGTCTTTCATTAAGAAGCGTATGGGGTAACTAAACATTGAAATTAAAACATAAACATGTGTGTTTACATATGTATGTGTGTATATATATGTCTCTCTGTGTATATATGTATATACACACACACACA
>NW_012104809.1:4810565-4813196 GCF_000951045.1 Mandrillus leucophaeus
ATCCAGGAGGCAGAGGTTGCAGAGAGCTGAGATTGTGCCACCGCACTCCAGCCTGGGCGATAGAGTGAGACTCCGTCTCAAAAAAAAAAAAAAAAAAATCCATAAAAGCAAAGTAATCCATTTCAGATTCATACATTCATTTAGCTTTCATGTCTCTCTGATTTCTTTCAATTGTAAATAATTTCTCAATCTTCCTTTGACTTTTATGGTCTTGACACTTTTGAATGAATTATTTCATAGAATTCCCTTCAGTTTGGACTTACCAGATGTTTCTTCATGATTAAATTCAGGTAAGGTATTTTTTGAAGAAATATCATGAAAGTTGACATCTATGTATGGGATGAAATTTATTAAAATATTGACAATCGTTCTTCCCTCCTACCTTTCTTAAGAAATTGTTCAGTTTTTCCCCTCCCTCACATATTTCACAAGAGTCCTCCATCCAGTTTTAGAGGATCTTTTGTGCTTTGTGACAAGGAAATGGAAGTAAAGAAAAGGTTGAGTGGAAAAGTCATGAAGGAAAAGAAAAATAAGGATGTTAAAGAAGATTGACAAACAATTTTGAAGCATGACCTTCAAAGTATAAGAAAAATCTTCAGGAAAGTAAACAGAGACATTAAGTGAACTTTGTTGTGGCCTTTGCATGTCATTAATGTTTGGGAAATGTGAAGGAAGAACTTGATTACATGGAAATTTACTTAATAGTTTCAGAAGTGTCTTCCTTTGCTCATAACACTTGTTTAATATTAAAGTCTATCAGATAATTATTGTACCCCACCACAAAACTGCAAAGAAATTATTATTTCTATTTTTCTGACATGGCAAGTGACTGAATGTTTTAATACTTCTAAGGTTATTTGGGCAGTACTAGGCATTTCAACCCAAGCCTATAAATCTCCAAATACCATTTTCCTTGAGTCGATAATGGCTTTCGTTTAAATTATTCCATAAATTGCAAAGTGTAAACAATACTATTTACCTCAAGAAAACAATTATAAGAATAAAATTAAATAGGATTTAACAAGCTAAAATATTTTAAAGATGTACCCTATGATTATTATCATCTAAAACAGTAGATGAGATGCTGCTAGCGGAAGCTAATCATGTGTTCTTCATAAATAAAAGGAGTGATGACCCTTTCATTACACTCTTTTTGCTTGCCAAGTCAGTGGACAATTATAGCAATTTAGATGCCTCTGTCACTGAATTAAGAAAAGGTAAAATAAGTTTAATTCTTAAAAAGATAATACACATGCATGCAGTGTTTCAGTCAGAAATAGTTTCAGCTGTGAGTAGCAGAAAACATAAAATAAAAAAGACTTAAAGAGTCAGGATTATGTGACAACATGCTATTGCAGCAATAATTATGTGAAACAAACTATCTAGAAATTTAGTGGCTTAAACCAACAAATTATTAGTTCACAAGCACACATTTGTGCACTGGTGAAGATCAGCAGCTCTTCTATAGATGTTGTTTCTTACAGAAAAAGGGGATCAGTGCACCATTCCATTCTCCTTGAAACAGTGAATAAGACAGATCAGATTGTAGTGATGACAAATACAAAGGTATCAAGTCTACCCTGCCAAGTACATTTGCAGCCTCAGCTTGAATCAAGTCTGCCTGATTCACAGTAGTTAGAACATAGTTACATGGCTTCTACTGGTAGTAAAAGACACTGGAAAATGCAATTGGGGACGATACTGTGTCTAGTCAAGTACCTGACTAAATATCATTGGTTCTTTGAGTAAGAAAGAATAGGATAATTGGGTATTGGGAGCAATGAGCATTCAGTACCACCTGGTCTGACTCAGGTCATCATCATAGGATCAACAATAAATTTTTAAAAATGTATAATGATGGCAAAATCATGCAATGTCAAAGCAAAAATTACTAATGTTGACATACAGCAATTTGGTTTTTTCCCATGGGAGGAAGATTATTTTGATATTAGAAGGGAGCACAGTGCAAGTGAAAGTTCTTTGTGTCTGATGTGATACAAAGGGTAATAGGAAGACTATGTCCCAAAGAGTTTGGTGGAATATTGATTTACACTCTTAGAAGGGGTGGGTGTGTGTGCTCATGCATGTGTATACATGTATGTATGTGCTTATCTAGGCTATATTTTCTCAGATGCTCTGTATCTCTTGAATACCTCCCTCATCATTTAATTACTAAAGTTTATAAATCTACTCTTAATTGCCAGCACCAATGATCTCCACAGTAATTTGAGAGTTGAAAGTGTCTTCAGCGCACAACTCCAGGGTATACCAACCACTTAGTTCTGCTTCAGGGCTTGCTATTCACACATCACATGAAGTGACCAGAACCCTCTAGACTTGCACAACACTGTGATTCTAAACTAACAGCATCACATTCTTATTAAGAATACTGTTTGAGAAATGATGTTTACTTTTAAATAATGTTTATTTTGAGAATAACCTGTTGTTCATTGATTCTAAATTTTAGCTTTGTGTTACATCAGATTATTAAAGACAATATTGCTTTGCTTCAAAATATATTTTTGCCTCAAAAATATGTTGTTTTACTTTTTTTGTTACCGTGTAAACATATATTGAGTAAAATAATATTCTCTATAAAAAGTGTGACAGAAATATCTGGTTATCCTGCCA
>NW_012104809.1:4813986-4819978 GCF_000951045.1 Mandrillus leucophaeus
AAATTATATACATATATATATATGTTTCTATGATGATGTTTTCCACACATCTTTTCTTAGCTGTGCTAGTAAAAAAGAGTTCATTGCATTTGTTCTCCTCTTGAGGAAGGTGTGACCCTTGGATTTATATATGTTTTCCTTTACATCCTGGGTCCGCATCTTCTTAAGGAGTGGTGAGGTAGGGAACCATGTAGGCCTTAAACTTCTTATTCAACTCCTCCAACTACAAATGGAGGTATGAAGACATGTGTTTTGGAGAAGATGGAATTGCATTATAAATACTAATTACTGTGGGGTATTTTTCACTAGTATAATTTCCATGTCTTTATTGTGCAGATTTGGTTCACTATACTAGATAGAGTGTTTTTAATGAAACTCCAGACAATATTTTCTCAAGTCTCATTACTGGAATACATTCTGTGTTAGTTCAGTCCAATAACATATAAATGATTAAGTGCCTATGTTTTATTTCTTTTTGTGAACTTCTAGAATATGGAGAGGCATGAATTTAGTTTATCTTTAGGAAAATATTACTGCTTTTCTCATAGAATAGCATTAGTGAAGTCAAAATGCATCTCAAAAAGCATCTCAAATATGATTTTTTAGTTTTCCCATTTTTTTTTCTTTCCATCTTCTCTTTCTCAGCATTGATATCTGAAACTTATTAGTGTTTTCTTAGAGAAAAACAAGGAAGATGATTTATAATAATAGTTAATACATTAAGCATATTGCTAATGCATTATGCAAATGGCCTGATTTAATTATCTCAAAGCCTGGCAAACAATGCTCTATATATTTTTTCCACTTTATCAATGAGCAGGAATCAGAGATGTTAAATGACTTGTTGGCGATTGCAGAGTATGCATGACATAGAACTGAGTCTGCTATCCTGGATCATGTGCAAACAAGTTCAAGCTCTTATCTATTCTACTATCTTGTCTGTCAGTACTTTGATTAGCAAAGCTCATATATCTAAAAAGAAGCCCCAGAATATTGTAAAGTATGGGTTTAGAAAAATCTACAATTGCCGGTAACGCAGATGAACCATTTTGCCCTTGTATGGAAAAAAGGGAACAGAGAATCTCTCTCCCACTGCACACATTCTATGCTGTCGAATAAGTATTTGAGATGATAGTTTGCATGCATTAACATAAGATTCATGACATACATAAAACTTTTTCCTTCTGAAATTAAGTTCTTTGTTACTGGAATTAGAACAAAGTTCTCAAGAAAGACTTATAATAGTGACTTTTCCAGTCGTCTACTACTAATTTTTAAGCATATTCTAGATCTTTCATCAGAAGGGAAATGATAACTTGCATGTGGAATGAAATATTCCATATTTCAAATTTCAAGGAAAAATGTCAATCTACATGCAGACCCAAATTCTACCTGTTATCTGCCGGACATACAAATGGAAACAGCTACCACAACTATATAGCTCCTACAAATTTCCAGAAAGCCTAGTATCAGTCTTAAATGTTATATTCAAAGACAAAATATAGCTGAGAAAAGAACAGAAGGCTTATGGTTAAAGGACAGGAACTATTGTGTTTCTCAACCACATATTCAAGGCTTAATGCTGGTTGGTTGAGAATGAAATTCTCATGTATGTAATGTAATAATGAAAATAAGGTCAATATAATGAATTCTTATGACAGATATTTCTAACTATGCACTGGATGCCAATGTGCTCTTTTTCCATACTAACAAAATCTTAATTTAGTCTTGGTTATAGAAGTTACCTATAAAAACTTTTATATTCCATAATTCTTTGCAAATAGATTTGATCATGCAACCTGGACATTAGCAAAAGTGGATAGACTGAGTATGGATCTTCTGAGAAACATAAAGTTAGAATGTGTCCTACACATTTCTCTTTTAGTTTTATTTAAAATGTGGAGGCAATGCCTGCTAGTACAACAACCATCTTAAAATAGTGAGAACTAAATTTCAGTAGAGAATGAAGCTTAAAACAAACAAACTTGAGTTCTTGAAAAAATTTTTTTAGTAACTACACTCTGCCTAAACTATGTTTTCCAGATATTTTTCTTATGACAAGAAATTCTTACTTAACCTCCCTAATATGATTTCTTTACATGCTGCTAAAGCTACTCCTAACTAGTACATTTCTTATTTAAGCCAAATGAAATCCATGTGAAGTATTGCTTTCATTCTGAGAATATTTGAACTTTTTTGGTAACGAAAATATTTACCTATTTTTAAGAAATAATGGGAGTAGTGGAAATAGATGATAGTTTTTAATCATTTATTTATATTTTACTGCTCAGAAATGAAAACTTCATTGAAAAGACAAATTTATTCTCACATTTTAAATGTTTTTCATTGAAACAGACAATCCTAAGACCACTAGGCTAAATTTCCAGGTTTTTCACTTGCCACTTCAGTCATCCTTGTGAAGTCCATTGACTTCAGTTCCCAAGAGTAAAATATATACATCATGGATTCAACTCACAGAATTTTTGTGAGGATCAAGTGAAGTAAAGGATTTTATAAACTGTAGCGCACTAGGAAACTTTCCATTGCTATTATCAATAGAATGTATGTCACAACACTTGCATTTCATTCTAAATCTATGCCTGAATGAAATAAATTTCATAAACACCAGCAAATGTGATTTCAGTATATCCCATAGTTACACTGTAATTATATTTCTTAATTTATGATTCTGTAGTGAAAATTGTCAGTATGAATGTAACCAACTCAGTGTCTCCTCTTCCACTGCCATAATGGTCATGATTCTGATGAAGAAAAAAGGACATCTGTTCACATAAATTCCATTATGTGCAGGCATGTGGCTTGAGCCAAAATGTGCTGGAAACAATCCAGTGTCTCCTTGTGATAACATTTCTAGTTAAGTGTCCTGGGAGTGATAACCTGGTGTGTTTGAATATCTCAGAAGACTCTTGGGGAAAATAACACATCTGGCCACCTGATACACAAATTTTCATGCAAAAGATGCTTGGATATAAACATAATGGTGAGGTGGATAGAAATATAAAATAGGGTCTATGAAGAAAATCTTACAAGGAAGGAAGGAAGAAGGAAGGAAGGGAGGGACGGAAAGAGGGAGGAAGGATAGAGTGTACACAATTCCCTTTGAAAATGTTTCCAGGGCTTGACTGGCCCAGGCACCTCACAGTAACCTGTGGAGTAAAAGTCTCTGCCCCCATAATTCTCTACATATTTCAAGAGAAATGAGGTAAGAAGATATGTAGACAAACATCTTACTGTGAAGCTTGTGGATAAACAAATTTTCTAAATACAAAGGGCATTTTTCTGAAGTGCAAGATACTCTAAAGATATATCAGACCTACCTAGCCAGTTCTTTGATGCTTTTAAAGTGATTGAGCCTCTGGGAACAATGATATTTGCCTCTTCTCACATATCATGCTGAATTTGTGTAGGCAATTTTTAAGCCTTAATGCACAGTCCTCCTCGCTGTCAGCAATTTTGTCTTGAATATCTAGAAAAAAATCATATAAATATGAATGCCATTAAAGATTTAAGAAAATACATGACCTGTCTTCTAGGAGAGTGGTTCTCAAACTTTAATGTATGAAAAACCTCACCTGAGAATCTCTTTCAATATTGCAAGCTCTTAGACAAGAAATTATTACAGATGATTCAATTCAGAGAGCCTATGTAGCATATTTCACAAAAAATCCAATTGTATGAACAAGCTACTTAAAGATTTCATTATAAATAAAAGTTGCAGCAACTGACTAATTAACAGACGTAATTGCACACAATTACTATCCTTCAAATGAGTCACCTTAGAAATCTATATACTTAGCTAACTATGGGACCACCCTTGTAAGCATTCGATAATTGTTTTTACAAAACTCCCTTACAATTTTGGCATTGTTCATTGGATGAAAACTGCCATCGTTTTGTGTGTATATATAAATATATTTAGTGGTCTCAATCATTTAGGGAAAAATATATACATAGTTATTTGAGAGATGATGAGTAAATGCATTTTGCAGGAGAAAAATAGTTGAACAAGAAAATAGAAAAAAAAATTATAAGAATCTGCATAAGTTTCACAGCATTTCTTAATAAATTTTTGTTATTGAATCACACGATGCCATTCTGTCTATTTCATTACACAGAGCTGGTCTTAAAATTACATACACACTCTTTATGTATTCAGAACAAAAAAGAAAACTACAAGGAAACCAAAAGAGAAAATGTTAAGCAACTACACAAATACTTAAGCCAGCAATTCTTTCTCTATTTTTTAATGGTTGAGACCCTGTAGCTGAATCCCAGTTCAAATGTCCACCTTCCCACTTATTAGCCTTGTAACCTTGGGCAAATTAAATTTTTTTTTGCCTTATTTTCCTAAGTCAGAGGATTAATGTGAATTTTAAATGAATCAATTCATGTAAAGCATTCATAACTGTTCATGTTATAGTTCGCACTTAACTGAATTAGATGTCACACCTACTGCTGTAGTCATTATTTTTAATATTTTTGCCTGTATTTCTTTAAAAATAAATTGTTAAGACTCCACAGGCTACCTTCTTAGCTGTCCCTGGCATCAGTGGAAAGGAAGCTAAAAGTAAAACATAAAGATATTAATCATAGTCTAAGTACTCACTTTACAGGAGACCACATAACAAACATCTTAGAAAATAACAAAAGGTTTCTATTGCTTTTCTCTAAAATTTCACACACAAAAAATCAAAAATAAAAGAATATTGACATACAATTGTCCTATATGTTAGTTCTTGTTTACTTAATCAGTTTTCAGTGTTGCTGATACACAGACATAACGTGAGTAACTGAAGTGACATTGGAATCATATTTGGTAAAGCTGTGAAATGAAAAGAAACTATTTAAAGCTCTCGGGTCATGAGTCCGCCTTGTATCCTTTTATAAAGTAATTATCTCCCGTGGTGTGTGATCTTGTATGAGTATTTCCTTTTTTGAAAAAAGATGAACCTGTAATTAGTCATGCATTTGAAAACTGGCATGCATTCTTCCTTGCCTTACAAAAAAGTTAATAGCTTTGGTTCAAGAATAGAAATTAGAGCCCAACAGAGTGACTATAGTCAACAATATTTTTCTGTATGTTTAGCAATAAATAAAAGAGTACAATTGAAGTGTTGGTAACACAAAGAAGTGATAAATGCTTGAGGTGATGGATATCCCATTTACCCTGACGTAATTATTATACATTGCGTGCCTGAATCAAAATGTGTGTCTCATGTATACACCTACTATACCCATTAAAGTTAAAATTTAAAAACAGAATAGAAAATAAAATATTGCCAGAAATAGTGAAAATTAAATTTGGAATTGAATATATAAAGATACCACAATAAAAATGAATGACAGTCTTAATTCAAACAGTGTGTTTAACACATTTGTAAGGATATATTCTAAATTCACCCTTTTTTTCTAGTCCCATGCCGATCAGTTCATAATTTTATTAAATGCATATTCAAATTGTTAATAATTTTCAAGTCCCCTGTGTCTCTCTCAAAGATAAGTAATTTGTGTCACAGAGGGTTTATTATTGAATTCTCAGTTATATTAAAAAATTGATTCTAATTCCAGTGTTTTAATTACTGCTTAATATCAGACAAAATCTTTCTGTTCATTATACTTTGAATTAACATAATAAATTTCTCTAGATGGTGCTGAACAATCATCTAAAGAAAAGACAACATGGACTATGATATGTTTCTTTGGTAAAAGAATCAGAATTATTATTAAATTATTTATTAGAGTATTATACTTCAAGGTTATTATCACATTGACTCTGCAGTTTCAGTTTGTAAACTTAAATATGATAACTCATCAGATTTAGAATGCTAAATTGAATATCTATTAATTACAAAACATCTCTTAGAAATTAATTTCAGATGGCAAAAACTGGAAAAATTCCCTTTGAAAACTGGCACAAGACAGGGATGCCCTCTCTCACCACTCCTATTCAACATAGTGTTGGAAGTTCTGG
>NW_012104809.1:4822333-4823278 GCF_000951045.1 Mandrillus leucophaeus
AGAAAGAAAATGACATGCAGTGGCAACTTATATTGTGTTAATTATTTCCTTTAGATCAAGATGTCTGACTACAGGCATTCAAAACTAACCTCTTCCACAATGTACAACTGAAACGACAAATAGATAACTACATGATGAATAATGTATCTAAGAGAGAAACTGGAATTCAGCAAGGAAGTGATGAAGACCCTCTGATGCACAGAAACTCGGGATGGCAGTGCAGAGAAAGAGGTAACACACCCAACTATGATTGGCTCAGAGGCAAGAGGGACTTGCCATGGTGAGGAAAAGGTAAGCAGGAGATGTCCAGCTGTCCACATTTCTATCATAGGCACCTGAAATTCTAACTATAGGAGAACCCCAAAGCCTCATAAGCCCTGAGCCCAGTATAGGGAGCTGCCTGGAGTTCACGTGAGTACTTTATTCCAGATGGAGGGAATTCACATAGGTCATATCTCATATTGCTCAGGGAATTCTGAGAATGCTATGTGAGCAGAACTCCCACCAGAGTGCATCCTGGTGGACGTTACTGGGACGCAATGTTCCTGCATCTCCACATCCCTGGGGCTATGCTGACATCCCATCACATCCAACCAGCAAACTTCAACATCACAACATTAGGGGAACCTAGAGACCCAAGTCTTTGCAAATCCTTACACCCTGGGGAGCAGGTGGTCCAGCACTGTGGGAAGGTTGCCCCCAAAACAGAGTTAACCAATGTACCTACCCACCAGAGCCTGAGAGTCACCTGTGTGGGGTGGATGCTGCCACCAGCAATCCCATCACCTCTAACAGTAAAGCTGCCATGCACCTGTGTGTGCACTACTAGGGTCCAGTGACTGGCCTGCCTAGTGTCTGCATCCCCAGCAAAGCTGTGCCACAGGCTCAACAACAACAAAAACACAGCCTAGGTTACTGAGATACCTCTGATGTTGATGACACCCA
>NW_012104809.1:4824952-4833585 GCF_000951045.1 Mandrillus leucophaeus
AAAAAAAAAAAAAAGAATTAACAAATGAAGAAAGCCTACAAGACATATGGGCCACCATTATGTAAGCATATATTTGTATTATGGGAGTTCCAGAAGGATAAAAAGTAAGACAAGAAATAGAAAGCCAATATAATGAAGTAATAGCTGAAAAATTCCCTAGTCTTGGGAGAAATATAAACACTCAAACACAGAAAGCTCAAAGATTCTGATACCACAGAAATACAAACAATCACTAAAGATTATTGTGAACAATTGTGAACAACTATATGGCAACAAGGTAGAAAATCTAGAGAAAATAGATACATTCCTGTGCACATATAACAAGCTGAGATAAACCAGAAAAAGAACAACAATAAAAACAGACCAATGACAAGTAATGAGATTAAATCAAAAATAAAATGCCTGCCAGCAAAGAAAATCTGAGCACTGGATAGTTTCCCTGATGAATTCTAACAAGCTTTTGAAGAAGAACTAACATAAATTTTCTCAAACTATTGCAGAACAATGAAGAGGAAGAAATTCATTCTGACTCCTTATATAAGGTCAGCATTACCTTGATAGCAAAACCAGACAGGGACACAATAACAGCAAAACATCTCTAAGCCAATATCTCTGATTAACATAGATGCAAAATATCCTCAGCAAAATAGCAGCAAACCAAATCCAACAACACATCAAAAACTTTATACACAATAATTAAACGGGATTTACCTCAGTGATGCAAATGATGGTTCAAAGTACACAAATCAATAAATACAATAAGTAACATCATTAGAATGAAGGACAAAAGTAGATGCAAAAAAGGAATTTGATAAAATTCAATATCCTTTGAATCAAAAACTCTTAACAAATTAGATATATTTATTTAGAGAAAAAGCCAAAGACTCACTAAAAAACTATGAGAGTGGATCAATGAATTCAGTAAAGTTATAGGACACAAAATCAACATATATAAATCATCAGTGTTTTTATACATGTGGAAAGAACAAGCTGAAGAAGAAATTGAAAGCAATTCCATTCACAATAGCTACAAAAATAATAAAATACCTAGGAATAAATTTAACCAGGGAGATGAAAGATATCTATAACAAAATGTATAAAACTCTGATGAAAGAAATTGAAGAGGATGCACAAAAAATTGAAAGAGAAAACATGCACAGGATTGGGAAAGTTAATATTGTTAAAGTGATTATAATACCCAAAGCAATCTATAGATTTAATAAAATATTAATTAAATTACCAGTGGCATTCTTCATAGAAATAGAAAAGTAATTCTAAAATTGGTATGGAACTACAAAAGATTTTGAGTAGTCAAAGCAATCCTGAGCAAAAAAAGCAAAGTTTGAGGCATCACATTAGCTGACTTCAAAATATACTACAAACTGTAGTAACAAAACCAGAATGGTACTGGTAAAAACAAACAAACATACAGTTACATAAACCAATGGAACAAAATAGAGAAACTTGAACTAGATTCATATATTTACAGCGAACTGATTTTCAACAAAGGTAGCAAGAATATACATTGGAGAAAGGAAAGCCTCTTCCACAAATGGTACTAGGAAAATAGCATATCCATATGCAGACAAATGAAACTAAACCCCTTTCTCTCACCATAAACAAAAATTAACCCAAAATTTACTGAAGACTTAAATGTAAAACCCAAACCTATAAAACTACTAGAAGGAAACACAGGGGACATCAGGGGACATGCTTCAGGACATTGGTCTGGGCAAAGATTTTATGGGTAAAAACTTAAAGGCATAGGCAAAAAAAAAAAAAAAAAAAAAAAACACCTAAGTAGACAGACAAAAGGGATTATATCAAACTAAAAACCTTCACAGGAAAGGAAATGAGTCAAGACAACTTGTATAATAGGAGAAATATATTTTCAAACTATTAATTGGACAAGGGATTAATATCCAAAATATATAATAAATTCAACCCCCCCACACACAATTTCTGATTAAAATATGGGCAAAAATTTTGAAACAAATGAATAAGCTTCTCCAAAATGAGAAGTGTCCAAAATACTAGTATCTAACAAGTATATGAAAATATGTTCGGTATCACTAAGCATCAAGGAAATGCAAATAAAACCACAATAGGATTTAGAATGGCTACTATGGTTTCTATTTCGCCACCAAGAGTTGAGGTTTAGATCTTTTGTACTTGAATTTGGGTAGCGCTGTGACTGTGGGGACATAACACTACTTGATTTGTGAGATTGTCACTAAAGTTTATTAAACATCTGTTGTGTAATCTTGGGATGAGATGCCCTCTAAAGTAAGCAAGTCATGCTATGAAGAATACCAGGCCATAGGGAAAGTTTATGTTCAGGTTTTCAGGATTACTGCACCAGGTGAGCATCCAGACTAGAGCTAGCATGAACTGGTTGACATGACAGTGAGAAATCCTTCAAGAGAACCTAATCCCATCTACTAACGGGAACAGTGATGTTGAAGAAGAATCACATAGATGTGTGAAGTTAACTTCAGTATTGTGAGAGATGTCAACAAAATGATTCTTCTTGCTTGAAGCTATGGAATTTTAAGGTGGTTTGTTCTACAAAAATAAATATTTGCAATAAGATATGATAGACTTTATATTTGAATGTAGTTATTTCAGCCTGACATCTTCTGGTTGTATGTGCTTGGTTTAACTTCCTTAACATATTGTTTGCTTATATAAAATTAAGGAAAATATGGTCACTTTTAGAGCAGTCCCAGATAGATACAACCTCTCAAAATCATGCAATAAAATAGAATATTTCAAAATAAATTTGAAAATTCAGAACATCAGTGAAACTAAATAACCAGGTTGCCCATTTGTCATAATCTGATACGAAATTCTCACTGTAACACCAGTGGAGATAATTGCATACACTAATTCATATGCAGTATGAATTAATTTATATCATATTTCATAACCTCTGTTATGAGCTGTGCCAAACAGGCAGAATACATTAAAAACTATGAGACATAAACAGAAAGATATTTTTTACATTTTCTATTTCTTTCTCCTTCCTCAGAAAATCTTTTTTACATAGTTCTTTTAGTTTGCATTCAAATAACCCTGATTTGTCAATATCATCAGTATTATGCTTATGTAATTCAACTGTGTGATTTGTAAAGCTATAGGTTTTTATGGCTATATACCATTCCATTATTATAATTTATTAATTTTAATTGGACTCTTTTGTTATTTCCATGTTGGAGCTTCTATTACTATTACCACTATTACATTCCTTTAATGTCTTTTGGTACACGCAAAGTGTCTATCAATAGTGGATTATTGGGTCATATTTTTACTTTGCTATAAGGTTTTGCAAATCAGTTATCAAATGTATACTACTGTTTGCAGCATATGGGAGTTTCAGTTGCTCCATATCCTTGATAATACGTGATATTATCAGTCCTTTCATTTTTGGCTATGTGATAGTGATACCTCATGCAACTTTACATTTTATTTTTCTAATTATAATGAGTATCTCTTTATATGTTATTTGATAATATAGATATGCTTTTACTGAGTCCATGTTTCCATTTTTAATTGGACTATCTGCATTTTCTTATATTTTTGAGATTTTTTATTGAAATTTTATTTATATTTTCTTATATTTTATTTATATTTCTTATATTTTTATTTTCTTATATTTCATTAGTATATTTTTGTTAATGAACTGTTTGTGAGTCGTTCGTATGATTTATAAACAGTAAAGATATTCCCCACAATAGATGTCTCTTTTCATTTTTTTCATGACAACTTTTCAATATTAGGTCTTAACCTATATCATTGCTATTTTTTTCCTTTGAGTTATGGCTTTTTGTGTCTTAAGGTATTCTCTTATGTTAATTTCTAAACACTTTTTGTAATCATGCTTTTAAAATAGAACTCTAGATACTATTTAAATAATATATGATAGGATGGAAGAAAGTGGGCAGAGAAGTCCTTTATGAAACTGTTCATGGTACAGGTGAGGGATAATCATTATAAAGACAAAGAGAGTAGCAAAGATAAAAGAAGTAGACTGAAATGAACTAGGTTTTAGAGGCAAGAGGGATTTTACTGCTGACTTGAAAGCTCAAATTAAAAACAAGGTGTGGTTGAGGATAATATCTAATGGGATTTTTGTTTTGTTTTGTTTTGCCTGTTTTGCTTCTTGCTTTTTGCTTCCTTTGTGTGAAAAGCTGTGACATTAATGTGAGAAAAACAAGTTGTGATTATCATAAGTAGTAAGTTCTACTTAGGATATATAAATCTCATAGTAAATATCAAACAGGTCGTTATGTATGCAAAGATAGTAACAGAGACAGGAGGCAGGCAAGAGTCCCCCTGGAAACTTCGCCTTCAAGTCTAAAACAGCATGAAGGCTGAAAAACAGGACTGCTGGTCCAGGCAATCTCAGACCAGTCTGCTCACTAGGAGGATGGAGTGGGGACTTGGGAAGTTCGTGCTGTTTGCAGCGGGGAGGAGCCTGGCCTTTCCTGTTCCTGTGTGGTAACCTGGGATTCAATCTATGAGATGGGGGCCTGTTAACAGGAACCCCTCTCACTTTGCTGAGTTTTTTCCTTTTCACCCAATAAATTCTGTTCCTCTTCACCTTTCAAAGTGTCTGTGAGCCTAATCTTTCCTGGTCATGTGACGAGAAACCGGTTTTCCTTACAACACCTGAACTTACAGAAAAGTTCAGACTTGGAGATAGAATTTGCAAGTTAACAGCAAGGGTTGAGTCTTAAGACTTTTCAACATTTAGTGCCCCAGTAGTAGAGAAAAAGCAGGAGCAGAGAATGAGAAGTATCCATTGGGTAAAGGATAAAGCAGGAGAACAAGCATTTAGAGAAATTTAGAAGAAAATGTGTTTCAAAAAAGGCAAGTGATTGGCACCTGGAATGATCCTGAAAGGTGACCTTAAGGAGAGGAGAAAAAAGTTTTAGTCTATTGGTGGGAACAGAAAGCAGATTAGAGAAGGTGAAGGCTATTAGGATTGTAGAATATTACAAAAACAAGTGGAGACTATCCTTTGTATAATACTTTTTCCTTATTTTGAGAAGTGGCTTAGAGGAATGGTTGGTATCTACAGGGAATACAGTTAAAGAGTTAATTTTTTAAAAATAAAGGTAAAAATAAATAAATAAGGACATGTTTAGGCCATGGGAATGATTGAGTTGAGTTAAATCATTAACTGAATAAAGCAGAGCTGAAATAGAATCCTTGAAAAAAAGGATCATCTAGCATCCAAAGCATAAGATAAAGACCTGGTCTTTGAGGTTAAAGAATCTTAACAAAAGCGACAGTGGATGATTTAGTCATTGAGTCAAGTTTCTGTGTAGATTCACTGATAAGAAGATGAGGTGTTTTCTATGTCCTCTTCCTCTCCACAGTGAAGACTAATATGATTTTATTGCCTTCAAGTAAGTTAGGAGAAGAAACTGTTAAAGAGTTTTCAGGAGAAAGGAAGATAGCCATCAGCTTGAAGAGACAGAAAGTGACTTTACAAGGCAAACAATAAAATATTCAGGTGGTGTTGAGAGATTATTTTAGGTCTATGTTTTAGAGTAAATTTAAATAAAAGTACTTAGGCTGGTTTTGTGATATTTGCTGTAATGTCCAATTGCTTGGGTATATGTACAGAGAGCATAGATAGATAAAATAATAGTTCTACCAAGATTTTAGATTTGCCAGTCCAAAAAAAAGGAAAATGAGAGCGGCATGCGGAATGGGATGGGATTGCAAATGAATGATTTTGATGATGGACCGTGAGTATAGAGTGATGAGTGGATATAGCAAAATGTCCACTGAAATAGGATCTTGGTGAGATAGAGTTACAAAATACATTTCAGTTATAGTATAGACTAAGAGAAGCCTAGTATCTGAAATTTTATCTGCTTCTGCATACATATACTTTGTGAGTTTTTATACTTAATGTTTTAAAGTTTATTTGTTACAATAGACATAGATTTTATGATTTAAGAAAAAAAAACTTTTAAAATGGTTTCAACAATATGGATCAATAAAATATAGAATATTCATACAAAGAAATATGATATAGCAATCAATATATATCTACTCTAGGTAATACTTACATTAGACTATTACACATAATTTCCACATACATGATTATATAAAATATGTCTCAATATAATGATCAGTCAACATACATTTAACATTTTGTTTTACAAACACGTACAAGTTTTATACGTATTAATTTGCAAAAGCCACATGAGGTATACATGTACACATAATCATACAGTTGTGATTCCCATTGCATTGCTTAGGAAATTGATCCTCTGGGAGACTGTGTCATGTGCCCAGTGTCACATAGCTAGTAAGTGGTGGATCGGAGATTTGAATGGTCATCTGCATTGAGGGTTTTGGTCCATTGTCATTATATATCATATAAACAGAGAGAGATATCTGAAAGGATTCACTATTAAAATAATAACATCAATGCTTCCTTCTCTCTGTTTGGTAACTTTTAAAAATGTGTCATTTATCTGCCTTTTCTAATGTTTTACAATATAAAAGTATTGTGTGATTTCAAATGAAGTAGAATATAATTATAAAGAGAGGTGAAAATTCTCTATAACCTGAATCAGTGCTTTTTCAAAAGCAAATAGAAGTCACGCAGACATAAAGTGCTTTGTTGGATACAGCGTGCTACTGGAGTTCAGACTGAGGAAATAACCTCTACCTTATATTGAAAACTACAAGACTTCTCTTTGTGCCTTTAAAAGACTGAGGCACATAGGGTAGAGACTTCTATCATGTCAGTATTTACAATTATATAGGACAAAATAAAAACCTAACATATAATTGACTGAATACATGCTGTCCAATCTTGAATGGAAGGATTAATCTTAGTGAATATACTTAGACACTAGAAGAATTTGTCACAGGCAAATTATCAGTATAAATGGCCACCTTCTTAACTTTATTCTTCACACAGTTTTCACTTACTTGCCATTTTTTCTTTCATTTAATATATATTTATAATCATAAATAAATTATAATTCACCTATAGCCATCCAGATTGTAGGTTTAGAAAAATGTAACTGGTATTTTAAGCATACTCATTGCAAATAACAGTATACAGTGTACTTGAACCAGTATCTGAGGACCCACAGCAATAGCAGTTTCTGAATCTGGATGTGACTTGTTTATTCATTTATGATACATTTTTACTCATATACATGTTTAAGTAATCTACTCAAAATTTGGAATAACATAATATGGCAAAGTAAGAAAAAGTTACAAGGTTTCACTCAGAAATATAGGTTATAACTAGGTGGCCATAAAATTTATTAAGCAGTACTGGGCAATTTAGGGAGTTAAATAGGTGCAATAAAAATTATTCCACGTAGTGGCATAAACACAAAATATCCTGGGTAATCTGGGTTGTACACTCAATTCAGTTATAATCTTTATTCTCCCCTGATGATCATTTACATTTATTCATGTAAATGTGTAAAAGTATTATTGTAGTCTTATCTTAAGACTTATCTACAATAATACTACAATAATAAATAATATGTGAAATATCATTTAAGGAAGTCTGTACTTTGTGAAAGAAGTTAATCTATGGACACAGTTGGCTCAACATCTGATAGAGTGGAGAATGCCATTCTAGAACCTGGATTATTCTTTTTTAATCAACAATTAATATCAAAATCAAAGGCGACTCCAACAAACTCATTTTAAAGGTCAAATATTTCTACTGCTTCAGCAACCCGTACTTAATGACCACTTTCCAAACTTTGTCAGTACCTGAATCTTAACACCAAAACTCATAAATTCCAACATGCCAATAGCTTGGTTAAAAATGATCTCACAGAATTCCAAAAGAGTGATTGAAACAAGGAAAGGTTAGCACAGTGGAATTCTATTTTCACATGAGTTTAGGACCTGAACCAAAATATAAAAAGTCATTGGGAGACAAAACGGATTCTAGAGATAGTGTGACTGTAAAAAATTCACCGATTGACTGGGTGTGATGGCTCATGTCTGTAATCTCAGCATTTTGGGGAAGGTGAGGTGAGCAGATCACCTGAAGCCAGGAGTCTGAGACCAGCCTGGGCAATATGGTGCAACCCCATCGCTACTAAAAATACAAAAATTAGTCGGGCATGGTGGCAGATGCCTGTAGTCCCAGCTACTCTGGAGGCTGAGGTGGGTGGATCGCTTGAACCCCAGAGGAAGAGGCTGCAGTGAGCAGAGATCCCCTCAGTGCACTCCAGCCTGGGTGACAGAGCAAGACTCCGTCTCAAACAAAACAAAACAAAACAAAACATTAACCAATCACATCAACTACTACGATTTGTTTATCTGAATGTCAGCAGTGATCATCAAAGAAAAGGCAGAAGGAAATTAGGATTTAGGGAATAAAATTATGGTATAATGATTCAAAAGGAGAGAGGTGATTAATGCCAAATGTTTTAGTCATTAAAAATGAAATTAATAGATAAAATTTTTAAGAAATTCATATCTTTTATAAACAGTTTTAGTTAAATAGGACTTGGTTATTTCTAAAGGCATTTTTTACATTTAATAAAATAGATATCAGTAATTGTTAATGAAAAAGCATTTTTTCCTATCCCAATATGCTTTATCTATGTTTTTTTACAAATTAATTT
>NW_012104809.1:4837925-4840798 GCF_000951045.1 Mandrillus leucophaeus
AGAACTCTGTGTCTACCTCAAGGATTGTAAGTGGGCCAATCAGCACTCTGTCTAGCTCAAGGTTTGTAATTACACCAATCAGCACTCTGTGTCCAGCTCAGGGTTTGTGACTGCACCAATTGGTACTCTGTGTCTAGCTAACCTAGGGGAGACTTGGAGGACTAGCACTCTGTGACCCTGTGTCTAGCTCAAGGATTGTAAATGCACCAATCAGCACTCTGTCAAAATGGACCAATCGGCTCTATAAAACAGGCCAATCAGCAGGATGTGGGCGGGGCCAGATAAGGGAATAAAAGCAGGCTGCCAAAGTCACAGCAACCGGCTCTGGTCACCTTCCATGCTGTGAAAGCTTTGTTCTTTTGCTCTTTGCAATAAAGCTTGCTGTTGCTCACTCTTTGGGTCCTTGCTGCCTTTCTGAACTGTAACACTCACCACCAAGGTCTACACCTTCACTCCTGAAGCCAACAAGACCATGAACCTATGAGGAAGAACAAACAACTCCAGACCTGCTGCCTTTAAGAGCTGTAACACTCACCAGGAAGGTCTGCAGCTTCACTCCTGACAGTTGAGACCACAAACCCACCAGAAGGAAGAAGCTCCAGACACATCTGAACATCTGAAGGAACAAACTCCAGACACACCATCTTTAAGAACTGTAACACCACGAGGGTCCGCGGCTTCATTCTTGAAGTCAGTGAGACCAAGAACCCACCAATTCTGGACACAGTATCTTCACTAACAATTTTGTAATCGCAATAGTTTCAAAGCCTGTGATAGGCATAAATACAGGCTTTATTTGCATTTTAATTTTTGATCACCATTCCTTTTTCAACGTTTTTAAATTTCCTATTCTTGTGTCTCTCTAGGGGAAAAGAGGATTTTCTAATCATAGCCTTGCAAATGTGGCCACATATAAAGAGATAAGAATCACTCAAGGTCATTGGCATAGATGAGATTAGATGACAAGGAGAAAACAAAAAAGAGAATATTATAAAAAATGTTAAAATTCTAAAGAATATGAGTAGTTGTAAAATGTTTAAAAAGACACTGACAACTTCTAATGTCATTGTACTTTAATGATAAAACAGAAGTTTTCTTTTTGTAAAGTGTGTAAAATTGCATAAATATAAATAAGCAAAAGAAACCTAAAGGTACTTCCTGATTTTTTAATACAGTGCTTTCCTGGAAACTGAATTAAGTATAGAACAATATGGTTAAGGCAGGTTGACTCTTCTCAGACAAGCTGTATGAGGATCTCAGACTGTGTTCCTGAAGATTTGGAAGAGCAAAGAGGCACCACAACAATAACAAAAAATCAAGGATGAAAATCAACATATACATATTATAAACTTGCAAGTCTTTGAAACTCAATGAAGCTTAGGAAAGTTGGCGATACATTTTCCAGGGTTCGTTGCTATGTTAAGGAGAAAGAAATTGAGCTAAGTTTTTAAACAAATCTGTGCTAAAAATTTCATATATGTTATTTCAAATTGGTCTCATGAAAATATTGGGAAGTAATTACCATCTTCCATTTAAAAGATGAGGAAATCACCACAAAGTGAATATTACTGAAATCGCACAACTAGCAGGAAATGTATTTAGGATGGAAATCTGTATTTTCCATTTTCTTTCCACTCACTCACACTGCAAAGAGTCTTCTGAAATGTAACTGCCATCAGGAATGAGGGAATGTGACACACATACAGACACACACACAGGCACACATGGACACAGAGACGCACAGAGGGAGACAGAGAGAGAGGAGAGGGTGACAGAGAGAGAGAGAGATTGGAACAAATGGACTTTTCAATAATAATGTGCCCTGTGTACTCTCCAGTGTCCGGTGAGAATTAGCAGCCATCCTCCCTGTCAATTCATTACCAAGAAAATAATTTGTCACTAGGAGCAATCATTTTACAAACCCTGCATGCACAGTGCAACTGCTAATATAATAATCCCATGGGAGATAAAAGAAAATAAAAGATTCAGAATGAGGATGGTTTTTAGTGTGTACCAAATGCTAGCAATTCACTGCAAATGGAGTAGTGTTATTTCCTTTTTATTTCATTTCTCCCCCACTATTGCTTTGAATATTGAATTTTCTTGTGACAAGGGTTCCAGGTTAATGATCAAAGTGCACTTCATGAACCAAAATAATTTTAACTTAGTTTTCAGAGTGACATTTCCTAAAATGTACCCCTGGGATTCAAATTTTCCTGACTCAAAACTGTTTCTATTCAAGGTCTAAAACCACTTTTAAGGGTAATAGCTATGTAAACACTATTATATTTTGGTTGATTGAATCTGCATGAATTATTTTTCATTAAATAGCAAAATCTAATTGTAGGGGAAAAAATCTTGTTAATTGTTTTTGTCAACATGTGCCCCAGGGCAGCAGGATTTAGTTTTTCACTAACCATGGGTTTCAGAAAGCTTTTCAATTCTGCCAAATCATTGCTTGCTTATATTTTTCATTGAAAATGGAAAATATGAAAATGACCTTTTATGATAAGTATGTATTAAATATATTTTCTTCTAGCTAAAAACTGCTTCCTAATATGAATTTTGACTTGTGTTCTATAAATGAAAAACACATGAAAAGCATGTAGACTCACATTGGAAGGAACATTAGCCAGTAACTGATGTACAGTTTGAAGTCCTAATCTTGCTATATAAAAAGCTGGGTGCCTTGGGTCACCTATTCAGTTTACCTAATGCTGAGAAGAAAGGAAGGGTCTTGCTTGGGAAAAAAAATACAATGCTCTTTGGAGACCAAATGCTCCAATCACCAGATTATTCAGATTTATTCATATACTGTCAGTGTTATACATATATCTATATATATTTTATATGTATTATATATGATATAATAT
>NW_012104809.1:4843899-4845259 GCF_000951045.1 Mandrillus leucophaeus
TTCTTATTCATGGCTGAAGATCTAGGGCAAGGATACAAAGCAAGCTAATTACTCTGCTTCATTAATCTTCAGAAAATTATTTCATTAACACATGCACTCACACCCACATAGTAGAAAGTTAGGTGAAATATCCTCAGCAACATTGAAGTGTTTTCTCTAGACTGATCACAGATTTTTGTAGTGTTACATCACTTTTATAAACTGCTTCTATTTTTACTATAAGTCTAGAATTTTCTTGTTGCAGAATGGATTGGTTTTATTCCAGCTTACAAAATTAGTCCAAAATGTACTTGATTCCTTCAACTTTTCTACTTAAAGTGTTATTAGAGTTTGCACGACCAGAGCAGAATGTACTTTTCCTCAAGTACATGTTACTTGCATGCCTTATTTTGTGTTTCCTAATTGAGAAAAATTGTCAGTGGCTGACCTGAATGCTTCTACTAATAAAAATGCAACGTGGATTCAAGTGACTTTACCTCTCTTACAAATGTCCTTCAAAAATTAAAGGAGAAAATCGCCTGAAGTTTCAAAGATGTTTCAGTCAAGTGGTTACTTCTACATTCTAGAGTCAACTACAGAGACTAAGATATAAATTGTGTACTATATAAAATAAATAGAACATTCAGATACCCTGTTAGCAATGTTATATTCTATGAGTACACTTAATTGCAAGGACACTTTAAGTAAACGCTAAAATACCTATTTTCAAAATGAGCTTATGATTTTCCACATAAGAAAAGTTTTCAAATTTATTTTCTTTTTGGAAGTAGACTTGAATTCCCCCTTCATGAAATTTGTCTTATTTTTGAGTGAAAACTGTAACATTTATGGTGTACATATAGGGGGCAAATATATGTGTGTGTTTCCTGTTTTTCCATGCAGACTCCAAATTCCTTAAATGAAAAGAAGCCAGGGAGTTATTTTACAGTAGTCTAATTCTCGACATTGAACAAAAAGCCATTTTATCTCCTAGTGAAATGTTACCAATATTTAGTGGAAGACTCCCCAGGTTAAAAGGAATTCACAGTTCATCCCTGGATCTTACGTTAACATGATGTTCTTAAATCTTCCACACAATTGTCTGAACCTCAGATTTTTCATCAATAAAATCAGAAACATTTTAAGAATTCAATAGCAACTTATTAGTAAACTTTTATATTGTTTTGCTAATGAATATTATGTGTTTGTAAAAAGCAAATCATTAGTTTGTAAAAGGTCATCTTAGTACTGGAAGTAATGGCAGTTATAAATTATTGAGAAACTTATAAATACTCAGTGTTGAGTGTTTATAAGTTGGCAAATTGTTTATAAGTTGGCAAATTATATAATTTTACACATACACGTAACTTTGTAAGATTGA
>NW_012104809.1:4847219-4863235 GCF_000951045.1 Mandrillus leucophaeus
TAACAAAAGACACAGAAGAGTCAGCTTGAAGGCCTTATCCTGCTGAGATCTTGGACAATTTGAGACTCAGAATAATGACAATAAGAATTCTACTATTTTCAATAAAATAATTCAAGGATCCAGACTGATAATAAGTAAATGAATAGGTAGATAAATAAACTAAAACAAAAAGTTCTTCCTTTTGACAGAAACCCGACTAACAAATATAGAAGGAGTAATCAAAGTAGAAAATGAATCTCATTTTGTCAACCACAGTAGTAAACATGGAGCCAAGCATCAGTTATCAAATAGATGCAAAAACTAATGGGTGGAATTTTGAGGAATAGCAAGATATTTACATGACTTCAAAGTATCCTTCCAAAACATATTTATTCATTTGAAAAAGTTAAATGGTAACTGCTGTGGTTTGAATGTGTCCCCTAAATTACATGTGTTGAAAACTCAATCCCTAGTGGGGCAGTATGGAAAGGCGGGGTCATTAAGTGGTGACTGTACCATGAGAAATTAATCATGCCTTTATGAATGGATAATTTCATGTATTAAATCGATTAATTTGTTAATTGATTAATTTTTATTAGGGAAGTGGGACTGGTCGCTTTCCAAGAAGAGGAAGAGAGACCTGAGAGAGCACACTCAGGCCCCTTGCCGTGTGAGGCCATTTGCTTTCTCAGGACTCTGCAGCAAGACCCCACCAGCAAGGAGGCTCTTACCAGATGCAGTCCTTCAACCTTGGACTTCTAAGCCTTCATGACTATAAGAAATAAATTCATTTTCTTTAAAAACTACCAAGTTTCAGGTATGGCTCACGCCTGTAATCCCGACATTTTGGGAGGCCGAGGAGGGCGGATCATACGGTCAAGAGATTGAGACTATCTTGGCCAACCTGGTAAAAACCCATCTCTACTAAAAATACAAAAATTAACTGGGCATGGTGGTGGACACCTGTAGTCCCAGTTATTTGGGGGCCGAGGTAGGAGAATCACTTGAACCCGGGAGACGGAGGTTGCAGTGAGCCCAGATTGTGCCACAGCACTCCAGCCTGGCCACAGAACAACATTCTGTCTCAAACAAACAAACAAACAAACAGGAAACAAAAATTTACTGTAACTTACGGTGAAGAAACTTAAATGATAGCAATTTAACCAAGTGTTAAATTTAATATCCTCAATATTTTAGCAGAAAAATATTTTGTGCCTATTGATATGAGGCACCAAGAAGGGTATAACATCACTTCTGTATTCCTCTCCCAAATGTGCATAACCTGAATCTAGTCATGAAGGAATATCAGATAAACCCAAGTTGAAGAACATTCTATAAAATGACTATTCTGAACTTGAAAATATTCAATGTACAAGGTACAAAGAAAGATCCAGAAACTGTTTTAGATTATACATGTGATATATAATCTTAGATTTAATTTTACTTACAAAGCATATTGTTTTGTTAATTAACAAAATCTGAATATAAACTTTCCTTAAATGATAATACTATATCTATCAATGTTACATTTTTAAATTTCGATAATTATGTAACAGAATGTCTCTGTTTCTAGAAAATTCACATAAGGTAAATAGGGCTAAAAGACCATTATGTTTGCAACTCACTGGCCAGTGATTCAGAAAAATAATGGTGTACACAGAGACACATACATAGGTACACACAGAGAGAGCATACAAAGGATAAAGCAAATATAGTACTACCATAACAAGGAAACTATAAGACCATATGAAATTTTGAAGGTACTATTCTTGTATTTTCTGAAATTCTTCATTTATGTTAAAGTGATGGTTAATTTTATATGTCAACTTGATTTCGCTAAGGGACGTTTAGAAAGCTGATAAAACAGTATTTTTTGTGTGTCTGTGAGATTAATTCTAGAAGATTTGTGCTTTTGAATAAGTAGACTTAAGAAAGACAATTCATCCTCACCAGCACAGGCAGGCATCATTCAATCCATTGAGGGTCCAAATAAAACAACAAGGCAGAAGAAGGATGAATTCACCATCTTCATGAGCTGAAGCTTTCATCTTCTCCTGCCCTAAGACATCACAACTCTTGGTTCTTAGGCCTTTGGACTCTAAGGTCTATGCCAGTGGTCCCCTGGTTCTCAGGACTTCAGACTTGGAATGAATTATACCACTAGCTTTCCTGGTTCTCTGGCTTGCAACACAAATTAGCATGGGATTTTTCAAACTCCGTAATTGTGTAAGCCAGTTCCCATAATATATCTCCTGTTATATATCTGTATATATCCTATTGGTTCTGTTTTTCTGGGGAACCCTGACTGATAAATATATTTGTTTTAAAAATGAGCACTCATGCCCATAAGCCTGAGGCTTCAGTGAGCTATGATTGCACCACTGCACTCCAGCCTGAGTAACAGAGTAAGACTCTATCTCAAATAATTTTTAGGTAAAAATAAACAAAAATGTGCAATAATGAGATTCAGATTCCGTATCCTGGAAATTTGTGATAATCTCAAGGAATTTTTGCAGATGTAACATTCTCTAATTCAATAGAACACTTAATAAGCCTTCTGGTAGCAAAATTCTCCTTGATCATGATTCTGAAAACTGAATTCCAAAATTATCTTTATGCCAAACCAACTCTAATATAGCAAGTTCTTTCAATTTAGAAAACTCGTTTTTCATAATAATAAGATATATGCTGTGCCTAAATGTCATTAGATAAAATATGTTTATCTGCTGCTTTGTTAAGTGTTCAATATTGCCTTGAAATTAATGAAATTTACTGTAACTTGTTCTTTTTCATTTTTTCAATTTTTACAGTATTAGAATATCTCATGAAAGATTTATCATTAGGAGAAAAAAATACGATGGAGGTGATATATGTATTTTTTAAAAGAAACATGAGCTGCCCATAATAAGTCCATTTTCACTCTCAATATAGCTTCACGCCTTTTAGTGTGCTTGTGTGCAAGGCTGTTTTCTTATATCCTGTTTGGGTGTTTTTAGATTCGCTTCATGAATTCAGAGTTTTGAAATGCTTCAAAGACAAAACTCATTATTCTTTCAATATTTCTGCTTAAGCTGGGTTGACTTTATATGAATTACAAATGTTGACACTAATTGGTAATTTTTAAAGAAAAAAGTATCTAGACAGCTTCTACCCCTTGAGGGGGAACTTAGATAAATGAAAACATCAACTACGGAATAATTGATACACTTGTATAATTCTGAATTTGCTGGTACAGAGTTAATATAACACTAAAATAATAGACAACCAATGAATACATGTCATTGCCTAATGTTTCCTTGTGACCATATGTCATTCTTTTTAGTTGTTTACTTTAAATTACAGACATTTATAGCTTAAAATTGGCTCTTTGGGGAAATAGAATAAAATTCTTTTTGTTGAGACTTTGGAAAACACAGTATCTTCATACTTCAAATAGTTTAATGACTTTATGCTTTGTTTCATCTTAACTTATATCTTTACCTATTTTTGTGCAAAGTGTCAATTAATGATATATGCATACTATAGTGGGATTTTGCTTATAGCAAATGAAACTGACAAAAAAATAGAAAAATTTAGGATATGGCTTGAGAGAGCAAACAAACTTGGAGAAAATGGTTTATTTATTGTGGGATCTAGTAAATGCACATTACTCGCTGTAAACTATCCACCCTTTTTGTGCTCCATTTTTATTGATTTCCGAGACTAAGATGGAATTATTTTGCGTGGCATATTTGTCTTAAAGCTCAACATTTTGCAAAGTCCTTTAGGAGCAATAGCCCCGCAGTACCTTGACTGACATTCAATAAATTGAAAAATGAAAGAGGACATTTATGAAGCTTTAGTGGTGCTGATGAGGAGAAACAGGAGGTAGACAGCGGCAGAAACCTGGGGAGAGTAAACAGCAGATCAAAATTGGAAGGGATCCAAGAGAAGTCAGTTTTACATTGGTATGTTTTCCCCTTCTCTTTTTTATATCTTTGAATTAGTTTCAGTTTTCTTAGAACAAATACTTTTTTAACATTAAACAGTTTCCCCTACTGCCTCACTCCCTTAGCACAAACAGAAACCTGAATTGAAATTTGCATGAAGAACTGAGCATAGCCGGTAACCCTTAACACTTTGTATGCTGTCGGCAAGGTATCACACAATATCTTTCTAATCTAATTCTATGGTTTGTGTTAATTCATCAGATTGCAAAACTGGAAGCTGGCTTTTATTATAATTTTGGCCAATATCTTGAGGCAATTAAAATGGGTTGTATCAGTTAAGGATTTTCCAGAAAAATAAAACCAACATATTATAATGTGTATACCCCCCCCCCACACACACACACGTGCACACGCACAATTCTTGAATAACACGGGTTTCAACTGTGAGGGTCCATTTATACATGAGTTTTCTTCTGCCTCTGCCACTCTTAAGAAAATAAGGCTAACCTTTGCTCTTCCTCCTCTTCAGACTGCTTATTATGAAGAAGATATGGATGAAGACTCCACCCAATGAAGATCCACTTCCACTCAATGACTAATAAAAATATGTTTTCTTCCTTGTGATTTTCTTAATAACATTTCCTTTTATCTAACTTACTTCATTGTAAAAGCAGACTTTACAATATATGTAACATATAAAATACGTGTTAATCCATGGTTTATGTTATCGGTAAGACTCCTGGTCTATAGTAGGCTATTTGTAGTTAAGTTTTGAGGGAGTCAAAAGCTATACTTGGATTTTCTTTTTACTGTGTGGGGGTAGGGGTGGCACCCCGACCCTAAAGTTGTTCAAGAGACAACTGAATCTACTTAAAGTCAACTGATTGTAAATGTTAATCACAGTACAAAATCATTCACAACATCTAGACTAGTGTTTGACAAAACAACTGAGCACCACAGCCTAGAAAAGTTGACACAAGTTAACAAATAAAATTAACCATGATAATGGTAGTTTGACACTATCCTTAACAAACTCCTTCTATAGATATTTCATACACCACTGACAGAAACTACCCCCTTGGCCAAACTCTAACCCAGGCTCCTCTGGGCGCTTTAGTCACTAGGCCTCTACTTGGCCTAAAACGACTTTAACAAAACACAACCTCGTTTCTAATAGGTCAGTGCCACTTCCCTACAAGGATCATAGCCCTCTGTAAAGTGTCTA
Source organism: Mandrillus leucophaeus (assembly GCF_000951045.1). Taxonomy (NCBI): domain Eukaryota; kingdom Metazoa; phylum Chordata; class Mammalia; order Primates; family Cercopithecidae; genus Mandrillus; species Mandrillus leucophaeus. The sequence goes on from NW_012104809.1 coordinate 4,852,353, forward strand.
CCAGAGAAAACTTGGGTTGCCAAAAGAATTTGCTGCTTGTTACAGCCAACGCCTGAAGACAGGATCCCTGTCTCAGATTCTATGGGAGGGCAGCAGTGTAAACTCAATAGGGCCAGTTAGGAAACCTGATGGGTTTCTTATGGACCAAACTTCCTTCCCCCTTTTCGTAATTTTGTACTTCCCTGACTCTACTGAGTCCCACTTACACCCTTATCTACAACTTAATTTTCTCTTTAAAATGCCCAGTAACATTTGTAAAAATTAAAGGTGAGTTAAATTCATACTGTACTCTTTTCTCTGTGGCAATAGTACATTAATGGTTAAAATCTGTCCTTACCAATTTAAACAGCGCCCAACTTTGTTTTTTCTTTGCCACCACTTTCCCTTCCAAAAAAAAAAAAGAAGAAAGAAAAAAAAGAAAAAGAAACAAACAATACATTGAAAAACAACAGGCAGAATATTTTAATTAATTGATATAACCTAAACGCCTATGATGCCATGATGAAACCAGAAAAAAATAACATATTTGAAGACATAAAAATAAAAGTAAAGGTTTGGTAAATGATTTTTGAAAAAGAAAAAAAAAAATGACAAGGAAAAGAAAAAAATATTTTAGAAAACAAAATAATGTATGCATATTTCTCAACAGAAAAATAAGAAATGACTCTGAACCCACTTCTCTGAAATCACCATTTTTTAATGTTATGATTGAAACAAGTAATATCCCTTGAACCATAAAAATCCCAAAGTCCGTGACGACTAAGCTAAGGTTGCCTTCCTTCTTCATAGATTATCCTTCCACACACAAATAGTTCCGCCTGAGCTTTCTTTATTCGTATCAATGAATAATATTATATTTGCACTTTTCTTTCGCATTATAGAGCATCTACCATTTTGTTTTACCTCTTCCCTATGCTAGCCGTATGTGACTTGAGACATAAAAGATGATGCATTTCCTCTCACACAATAAAATGCTGTTTCTTTTCCTAGCAGGAATTACTGCTCTACCTAATTCAATCCAGATGTGAAATACAGAACTCTATCTTTCATTTATAACTGCTCCTGAACCATGACACGGAGTGCTATCTGTCTCTACCTATGATTCCTCTGGATACCAGCTTAGATCTATACTGCTTAGAGTACTGTTTAATAATTTTTTAAAAGTCACATCTCTTTACCTAGCTAATTAACCCCTGACTATATTCGGCTACATTTATTTTTAAGTAGAATGTGTACTATATATGTGTTACTGATTTATATACATAATATGTATATGTATACTTGTCAGTTTCAACTAATCAGAAATTACATGAATATAACCATTGGAAAAGTATTCTTGCCTGCATAAACTTTCTCATGAAGAAGTATTCTTGCCTGCACACACTTTCCCATGTTGAGAGGAATGGAGGATAGAAAGTTGAGAAATCCTGGAAGACTGAACACAGACTCAAAGACTGAGTTGAACAAAATAATACGACTTTGTTCTATTTAGGAAAAAAAAAAAAAGTGCCACTTGCTTCCAGCACTCATTTAATTTTACGTAAACACGTTTTTTTGTGGCTGAAGCAAAACTGGCTCATTTGCAATGTGAAATAAAGTATAAAAACTGTTCTTGGAGTTATTTCTAAGTAGAACCAAGATCAGAATTGTCTATTTTGGAAAAATCGTATTTGTCAAATGAATCTTGGACCAAAAACTGTTCGAAAAACGATGTTAACATCACGTGTAGGAATGGTGTTTTCTAGGATTTGACATTTTCAGTGATGGAGAATTACTAAATTTTATAAATGGAAAGATCACTACTAAAACCAGAAAGCAATAAATAGAATGATGTCTTTTGTTTCGAAAGTTGATAAACTCGGGTGATGCAAAAATAATAATAAAAGTGAGATATTTCCTGGCAAAGTTATCTCAGGGTAAACGCGGCAGCCGGAAGTGCCACCAGCCAGTATTCTTTGAGCAAATGGGGGAAGGGTTAAACTAAAAGCTCCTTTATCACCTTTAATTTAAGAGTTCACTTTTCAATCCTACACATCACTGTCTATCCTCTATCAACTGGAATAGGAATGGCAGAATATCAGATGATATCAGCTTTTAAAAACAAACTTAAAAAAAAAAATATGGGCTGAATTGAATGTATTATATATTTGCCGCAGAGGATATCAAGTGTTTTAAACCTGCAGTCTCAAAAGATTCTTGACTACAACTTAATTTATGCACCTGGTGCTTAATTTTCCACCCCACCCGAACCCCACAAAGGAATATATTTAGAGTATTTTAAAATAATGAAAACATCTTAATTATCAGAGCAGTTGTGAACAGAAGGGTAAGTAAAAGAAAGCCCACATCCTTTCATTGTAATGATGTATGATGTAGACAACTAGGTTCTGTTATAAAACATCTCTTGCTTTTGTTCAGTTAAATCTGGCTTTTCTTTCAGTGGTAAAAATTCTATTGTTTCTAATGGAAAGATAGGAAAAAAATCAGATGTAAGTATTCTACTTGTTAAATAATTTTTTAAAAGGCCAGTCTTAGCCTGTGCTAATGATTTCATATAACTAAACATATATATAACAGAAGACTTTACTTTCACAAAAGTTTCTTCCCATTTCTATAATTATCATTTTAAAGGTTGTCAGTTATTTTCAAAATACTCAAGTTTCTTATACCACCAAGAAAGGTGGAACATGTAGTATTATCTCTGCTAAGTGTCTCATGCAACAATAGCCATTTCAAAGCATATTTTAAGGAAAAATTTAGACGGAGAAACAGGATTTTAGTTTTTAAAGCATACGCTGGTGATTAACAAGTCCTTAGCTTTTTAAGGCCCATATAGTATTTCCATGTCTGTAACAGAAGAAACTGCAACTATCAAATCCTTAAAGTTTGTAATAAGTTTAAAAATTATGATTTTAAGTATTTCAAATAAATAGTTCATGTCCGAAATGTTTTACTGGTTCTAAAAATTAGAAACTGATAATGAAAACTTCTTAAAATTTATGTAAAATGATTACCTTTTCTTTATTGTAACCTAGCTGATAATTTCAGCTGCTTTTATAAAGTCATCAACCCGACTCTAAAGTAACTGTTATGAGGTTAAAAACAGCAATGACAACCGTGACAACAACAACAACAAATAACAATGGCAAAGGTAAAGATAATTTCTCAATCTGCAGGGGATCTGAAAGAAACCTCAGGATATTAAAAAAGAAAAACACAAATACATAGTGCAAAATGGAAAAGTGTGGAGAGACAACACTCAACCAAGTAAATAATAAACCTAAGTAATAATGAAGAACACTAGACATATACAGAGTACTATCATTCTACACTGGAGAGCTCCTAGTTAGTTTTATACATTTTTAAGTTTTACCACAGGAAATAATGACAATATCTAATTTGTCTTAGAGACACATTTGTTGGTTAAACAAGGAGACTCATTTAACGTTTTTTGTTAAAACACACGTATGTTACCAGAGGAATCAAGAAGACAGCTTTTGTTTCCTGATATTCTACATTCTCTTAGCAATTATCTAAAAATTTTTTGATCATTTTTGAATAAAAACATATTTAAATTGATTTAGAAACAGTAATCAACATAGGTTCATTTAAGAAACATTTTGTTCAGCATATATGAACATGGTTTTAGATAAGAGCTTTGAAATGCAGACAGAGTTTTGGGGCAAATGGGTTCATTCCTCACTCTTCATGTCTTCAAATAAGAGAAAAGTTATAATCAACAGATAGATCACCTTCAAATCGTTTGATTGAGTTGGACAGACGACTGAACAAAGCAAGATCAATTCCTTTGCACTCTGTAACCTTATACTTATTTAAAGAGTAAAATTATTTTCCTCATGATTTTGAGCAAATTTAACATATTAAATCAGAGTCATATAATAAATGTCCTTCTTATTGTCAAGTTTTCTGTAAAAAATAAAAAAACTGTGATCATTTTCTTAATGTCAATTGTGAAAATATAATCCTTATATATGAATCAAGTATGATAAATGAGATTTAGTTTTAGCATCAAGAAGGTTCATTAGATATGAACTTACATACTCATGAGGGGCCAAGGCCCTACAAGTTTCTAAGACTTAACGATCATTATTAGAGAGGTGATTTTTCGTAAGTTCACATTGCTGAAATATTTTGATTCAGATTGAACATAGTGGAGCCAGGTTCTTTGTTTATAAATAAAAGCAATTAAACGGCGATTTTACATTTTGTTCAAGAAAACTGCTTTTGGATGTGTCCAATCTTCCATAGTAAGCACAACATCTTTATAATCTTTAAGAAAATGATTTAGGTTCTTCTGCTTTTAGGTTGTTAAGTCATAAAACAATTACAGGTTTTAAAAGAGTAATTTGCTTATAAGTAGGAAATTTCAAGAGTATGTATTTTCATTCAGTTCCTGAGCTACTGTTTTCTAGTCTCTTATGATGCGTATTCATATCCTTTCCTGCCAGTGCCAAGCAGTCTGGTTTCTTAACACACTTTAATTTTTTTTTTTTCCCATGGGCCAAATCAAGCAGTAGATCTTGAAACCTAGATAGACTTGTTGCTAGAGATGGGGCCAAAGCATAATTCTGGAGTGTATTTCTCCTAAAATGGAAACATATGTACACTTGTGAAGACTTCTATATTTGCTACAGTAGAGCTAACCTAAACTCTCAAAAATTATAGTGAATAAATGCTAGTTAATAGCATAATCGACAACTTCACGGATTTCACAAATATTTACTGAATTTCTACTTTGTAATGCTTTTGATGAATACAGTAGATAAAATCCAGACCTTATTAAACATATGTGGTTACTGAACATGAGAATTGCATAAGAAAGGAGAACAAAACATTTTTCTTGTTCTTGAGCCACCTGGCTTATTAAAATAGGAGCTAAGAATTTGCTGATGGAAAGCAGTTGAGAGTAAATAACTAAGCAACAGACAACCAAGAAATAAGATATGTAATTATAAAGGGCATATTACACAAAAACATAAGCTCAAGGACAAATAGATCAATGTGTTCAATAGGATTGGGGAAGGTATTCTAGAAAAGTAGAAGCTGAGAAACAATACCATAGGTACTTGGACAGACTTTAAAACAAAACAAACAAAAAAAATGAATAGACAGAAGCTTATCCACATAAGAAAGAATCTAAGCAAAATAATAGAAAAGGGAACAAACTTAGAACTAAAAAGTGATTGATAAAGTGTCTCAACAGACTATGACAATTGTACGTGTTTATTTAGATGTCTGAATAAGTGACAGGGACTAGCAACAGATAATTAGCTCCCTTAGACTTAAAAGTAAATTCAATAATTAGTAGCTAATAAATAACTATTAATGCGGCATTCATTTATCATAAATCATAAAAAATCATAACTTTTGTCTTGATTTTTTTATGATGGCTCATCCTCTTCCATACAATTGTATTTCCCACAGTAATGTGATTCACTAAATTTGTTTTACATCTATGTATTGAGTTCTTCCATAGTCTAATATGTTGTTAAGTACTGTAAACAGAAAAATGAGCAAACTGTCTTGGCCTTCATAGAGCTTACAGCAGAGGTTAACAGAATGGAGGATGGTACAACTGTACAATTAAAGAGACATGTCAATGTGGAAGTTACTTTTGCAAGTTAATGCATTTATCTTTGGAAAACTTTCCATAAAAATAAATTTGCAATTTGAAAAAAAAAATTGTCACATGATATCAGTCCATTTCTAGTTAAAAAAAAAAAAAAAAGTTGTCATTATGGAAATAGGCTACAATGAGGCTCCAAGCACTGGTTTATGAATTACAGGATGGTTACAATCATTATGCATGCCATATGTTAATCTCCAGCTGGTCAAGAGCTTTGTAACACACTGTCTATATGTACTATATAAATAGAACTGTTTAACTTTGTCTAATGTACATCTTTTTCTGTTACATAAATTGAAAATATTTAGAAAGAAGAAGGATCTTTTCTTTTAAGAAGCCATGGCATGACCATGAGTAAATTAAAAGCACTGAAGGCAAATACATTGCTATCATTAAATGAAGTCCAGAACTACTTGGGGCGGAGAGGGGGGAACTAAATGGAGAATACCAAGAGTGAGAAGAAAGGCTTCAGAGAAGCTCATTATTGCTTCCATCTTGCAACCGAAACAGATTTTGTTGCTCATAGTGATTCTAAATAACAAATGGGAAAAAATATAGGAATAATATCTAGTCTGTGTTAAAAGAATGAGTGATAGAGAAATCACATATGTCAAATACCTACAATATTATCTGCAAGAATAGGAACTAAATAAATGGTAACTTGATTGAAGTTAAAATTATTACATATGATGTTGGTTGCACAAGAGATAATTCATTAAAATAAATGGTTTTACATATTTTTAACGATTACATGACTTATGAATAAATTTTTTATTCAGAGTAAATATAATGTTGCCAATCACAAATGAGAAAAATGCTGGTGATATTGATTATACTAGTGTGATGTATACAAATTATATATACAAAGTACTGTCCACAGTATTTGTACTCTCATAAAGAGTAGCTAATAAACTAAATGTGTTTCTGAGTCTTAAGTATTTTTAAAAATCTATATTGTAAAATATCAAGTAATTACTAATAATATAATATTTATTTATGGAAGTTCCTCTATGATATTGTAATAGTCTGTATTACTTTCCTATTAGGATTTTCGAAAACTTAACACAAACTAATTATCTTACAATCCTAAAGGTCAGAATTCTAAAATGAGCTTTACAGTGATAAAATGGAGGTGTGGGCAAAGCTGCCTTCCTCCTGGAAACAACCAGCAGAAATCTTTGTCTTTGTCTTTTGCAGCTTTTGGATGCAGACCTGTATCCCTTGGCTCATGGTCCCTTCTTCTATCTTCAAAGTGCATCATTGCAACCTTAGACTCTTTGGTCATATTCTCTTCCCTCTATGTTGACTTGCTTGCTTCGCTCTTATAATGACTCTTGTGATTACATGGGGAGCACTTACATAATCCAAATTAATCTGCCTATCTCAACATTCTTAACTTAATCATGCCTGAAATTTCTCTTTTGCCATGTAAAATAATATAATCACAGATTCTGGGGAGTAGAATGTGAACATCTTTGAAGGATCATAATTCCGTCTACCATACAGTCCTTAAGAAATACGTTTTAATTATACGACTCAAAACAACACAATAAGGTAAAATTTGCTGTCTTTATTTTACAGATGGACAACTGTAGGCACAAATCTAACAAATAACAGGCTTCATCTCTACTCTGTCTATCTGCAACCCTATCTTTCCACCTGAAAATTCTGCTTGTTCCAATCTTTCCTATTGGGAAATCACTTACCCTTAGTAACAAATATAATGAAACATTGCACATTCACCCTTCCCATTGGTTTTCAGGCATGTATGTCAGGATGATAAAAATGAATGGCTGGCTGCACCTCCTGGATGGCTGTTTCTTCCCTTGCTGGGAGGACAGTGTCCCTGAACTTAGCTGATGCTCCTCGTGACACACACGTGCAGCAGCCACTGTCAACACACGGGCTTTCAGAAGTTGACATTTGCTTTATTCAGTAGTAACTTCCTAGTGAATGCTCCTAATGACATCCTTTTAAAACCTCGTCTTCTCCCTAGACCCTTCTCTGGCAAAACACTTTAAAGCTGCTGTTTCAGTGAAGTCCTCTAGAGTGTTGTTCAAAGAACAATTCCTGCCGAGCCCTCTGGTGGTGGCCACAGGGCAACACAGTCCTTGAAAAAAAAAAAAAAGAAAGAAAAACTTGTTCTGTGCTGCCTAGATTATATGCCATCTGATAGCACGTTTCGAGTTAACCCTTGGCCCCATTTGGCTACAACATTAAGTGGAACATAACTTATAAAAGACTTTGGAGGCTCGCGGGAAGCCTTAAAATTGTTCTCCTATGACTTCTCCCTGTCACATTAGTGCACAGGGATAATTAGATAAAGCAAGGTCCAGGTTACACTAGGTTATTCCATTATTTCCTAAAATCAACGTTTCAATTAAACTCTAAAAATAATGCGAAGTGTGTTTATATTACAAATACACACAAATATTCAAATGCATACATGTAATGTACATTTGACACATACACACGTACATATTTGTATACATACAAATACAGTATATATATTATGTATGCACAAGGATACATCAAGGGACGCATTCTGACTTGATACTGTTAACTTCAGTGGAAGTAAATCTAGTTGAGTCACCCTACTATTTTATCTCGGCTTAGGTAATCCCCTCTCTTGGAACATTTCTGAGCCCTTTCCTCAAGGCTACAGAACTGTCCTATATATAGCTCTATCATTGCACTTCCTTAACATTGCCTACTTTAGTCAATCTGCCTGACTTAAATTATACTATAGGCAACATGAGGGGACAGACCATACATTATTCATCTGCATAATTCCTGAAACATGATAGAAGTTAAAAAATAATTGGCGGCCTTAAACAGGCATTCAGTCATACTCTAGTTACCTGAGGTCAAGGCCAGCTGTGAAGTGCACTAGATAATCTAATAAGGCATTTAGGCTTACTCAGTGACTTCAAACCTTTACTCGTGACAGGCCCATCACATGGCTATTCAGATTTCTATATTTCCATTTACTTGTATCCATCTGTAGTTCTCACTTTCCATTCTTCTTTCGCATTAGTTTATTATTGCTCATAGAAGTCTAGGACTGTTCAGGTCTGGGGCTAGAAATTAAGGAGGATACTAGAGAAAAAAATCAGTACAATATTAGGAAGTAATCCAGAAAATATGTTAAGTAAACAATTTTTTCCCTACCCCTGTGAGAAGATTTTAAAAAGGAAGAAAGCAAACAGAAAACAAAAGCAAAAAGCAAAATGAATGCAAAATGCTACAGAAGCCAGCAAGCAAAAACAAACCTAATTCTGTTTTCTTCCAATTTGGAGAAATTTCAACATAAGAACCATGCTGGCCAACTTAGGCTGCAAGCAGATCCCACTATGTAAGTTCACTGATTACTTGGTTCAACCCACTTGGGGCACCAGAATGTTGGTCACAATGTTAGTTTGGTTGATTAGTCAGGTAGCTTTCTTTAATAATACCTCAAGGGATTGTGACTTTTGGCAAAAATAGAGCTAATTCTAGCTTAATTGTCATACAAAATGTTCCCTAAAGCACAGTAGACACTGACCTTATGCTGCTTCCTATGACACACTTTTAGACATCCCTCCTGAGTGTAATAACACACCCTAGTGTTACTGTTTAAAAGCTTAAGACCACAATAGATGGTCCTGTCACCACTGTCATTTCACCTCTTCTGCAAAGAGAAAAACATATCAGGAGTATATCCTTCAGACCTCTGAACCCCTATTTTATTCTTTCTGAAACAACTTTCCGTAGCGATGCTTTGTCCTTCACAGAATGGAGATTCTTAGCACGAAGCAATTCAAACACTGTCTTTTCTTCTCCAAACCCGTCAGAGTTTCCAAATCCTAGTGTATTCTCTCTTCCCTCCAAGATGTCAAAGAATTCCATGTGTATTTCTCTCCAAGTACAGCATTCCTTTTTCCCTCTTCACAAGTTCCTTAAAAATAAGAACTATATTTTGTATACCTTTCTATTTGCTATAGCATTATTTAACAACTATATTCTATTGATCCCCTATTTGAACATTAAGGCTATGGTGGCCTCATTTGTTTGAAGAATTCTATGGTATATAATGTCTCCATGGTACAATGTACAGCATTTAATTGAAGCTATGATGCTTGATAAATGCAGTAGAAGCAAACTTTATTTTCAGCAGTAACTTCAAATTTTCAAAGAACCTCAGAGGGAAGATCAACAATTTGGAAAAATATTTTTGCTTTCTACGGGAGAAATGTATTATAATTCCTGAAGATCTGGCCTTACCCATGTTGTTTTCCAGTCTCTGACAAAATCCAGAATGCACTGGACACCTCTGGTTGTCACTGGTTTTCCAGGAAAGGGTTTTATCCAAAGGCTCTTCCTGATAGGGTATGGCTTAGGCAGCAAAGTGTTCTTCCAAAGAAGGAAGACATTCTTGCCTTTCCAGAGATAATTCTTTTACAACACATGCCAGAAATGCATTCCTACTGATTCATTGTCTCAGATATTCTGGTCTTTTACATCTTAAAAGAACCTATTGGGATGGAGAAAATTATGATAAAGAGAAAAGCATTAGATTTCAAAGAAACACTGGGTCAAAGCACTGAAGAGTTAGTAGTCCTTCAGATCCTTTATGTACAAATTTAAATAAAAACAAAATATTAAGGCATAGAACAACTGTAAGGAAGTGTAACAAATTTCTACCCATCTGCTTACTTGCGGTAAACCTGTTGAAACTTTTTAAAATGCAAAATAGGAGATTATTTTTAAAATTCAACCCTATTTGAGAGGTATTATTCGTATCTACCAGTTGGGTAACTGACATTACTAATATGGACAGGAAATGAAGATGACAATAATATTCATTTATGTCACAGTCTTATGAAGTCTGGCCTTGAACTAAATTTAAAACTGTGTTTGACCACCCTCTAAATATAAAATAAATCTAATTTCACCTCCTATTTCAGACATCTCTTCTCCGCTTTCAGATTATCCCACAAGATTTCTTAGCTGGGACTCCCTGCTCCCTTCTGTTCTTCGTTGCATTGGCATTCAGAATTTGGAATAATTTTTAGAAAGCCTACTGAGGGTCATATACTGTCCTATAGATATTTTATATGCTACACAATTCTTAGAACAAATGAAGAAACTACAGCCTTGGCCGGACGCGGTGGCTCACGCCTGTAATCCCAGCACTTTGGGAGGCCGAGGCGGGTGGATCACGAGGTCAGGAGATCGAGACCATCCTGGCTAACAC
>NW_012104809.1:4863393-4871937 GCF_000951045.1 Mandrillus leucophaeus
AAAAAGAAAGAAACTACAGCCTTGATATGTAAAAAAAAAAAAAAAAAAAAAGAAACTACAGCCTTGATATGTCTGAGTGCTGATTCTCATTCAGGATCTGTATGACATATTGTGCCTCTGATTTTCATCACTAAATATAGCCCATTATAATAGCTGAACAAGATAATGGCTTGTAGTGCAGGACCTGGGATATAACAGCCAGATTTCTAGCTCAGGCTCACATGCTGAACAATGATGTTCATTCTACTTCAGCAATAGACCAACTGGATTTTAGTCATGATCGTAAGTGCCAGCAAAATTCTAAGCAGCCTCCATTTCCAGTCATATATTCCTAGAAAAGTCATATTAGTTTCCACTGCTAAGATATCTTTCTCATATTGTTTGCCTTTCTGGAGTGAGGAAAAAGATAAAATGAGGGGTGGGAGTTAAAAAATTCAGCATCCAGAAATGGTAGAGCTTTCTCCAAGTGTAAAGAGTACATTTGAGACTTATAACTCCATGAAGAATGCGTTTGAGGCTTATATACAGCACTTTATATAGATTCAGCTCAGAAATATTTAAACAGCACAAAGTTATGTAGCCAGGATGATATTAACATCCAGAGGTAAGAATTGTGTGCAGGTAAGCTATCCAACACCAATTACCAACGTTAATTCTGTTACTAATTAAGACACTGACTTGTTCCCAAACTGTGAAGCTTTTGAGTTTTCAAATGTATAGGACACATTTAAATGAATTGTTATTTCTACGAGTTTTCCAATTTCATCCCAAAAATACCCTCTAAAAGCTATTACATTTTATTGCATTATTTATTAAGCAATTGAGCTCAATCTTTTTATGCCACATTTTATATTCTAAAGACATGTTATGTTGTCTTAAGCATCTTATACTTGATCCATTTTGTATGCACAGCTTATTATATTTATAGATTGACATTTACATATCTGATCAAGTACAAACCATTAGCACACTATGCAATATGATACCTTAGTTTAATTCAATTTCACTTTCAACTGGTTCCGACTTTAAATATTAATTTAGGTAAATGTGAGTGCACAATAGTGTAATTACTTCAAGCAAAAACATATTTCATCTATTTTTAGGACTACACAAGTAAAATATGTGTCTACTTTCCAACTATAAAGAATGTAATGAAAGTTGTCATGCCCTCACCACTCCAAGAGGCTTCACTAAGAAACAGAACTTGATGATTTTAAACACAGTTTCATAGATACATTTGGTCACTTTCCAACCAATAAATTTACACAGTCAAGGCTTTCTCTGTGACTATTTATGGCAGAGGTTGAAAATTGCCTGAAAAAGTCATCTGGAGCTGGTATCTGGATATGCTTATTTTATCCCACACACACAAAAAGGGATCAACATTTTAACTTTAAACAATTTTGCATAAAAGTCAAAATTAGAGATCTTGTACCACCTAGGCCATATTCTTAAAGGGCAGCAATTTCCTGGGCTTAGGTGGCAAATGTTTCACTCCCTTTAAATGGATGAGACAGAGGTGCAGCAGTTTGCCACAGCTACACTGTATTTCCTAATTTAATACTTGTACAATGAATATATGATATTTGGGAGGCATTTGTGTTTGTTATTCTTCATCTATAATGCCTTTATTATGGAAGAACACAAACGCAGTATATCTTTTTGAAGGGGGGACAGATTTACATAAGTACTAGTTGGGATCCTGTCTTGAAAACACCTAATGGAGAAACTCTTACAACACTGTCATCAGTTATTTTTATGTTTATGAAATGAAAATCCCACATTTGTTCTTTAGTATGCCTCACTGTTTCTAACGTCCCCTCCACCACCACCCCAATCTTCATTGTTCCTTCTTTCTTCAGCTCGAGTTAAAGTAAAACATTGTGTATAAACAGAGTAGTATCATTCAGCAAATACTGAGTAAAACAGCTAACAGAGTTTAAGGAAAAAGAGGGCATTTCTTTTCTAACTCTAGGAAACTGCAGTAAAATGTAAATAGAAAACAGGAGATACTTTACATCATGAAAATGTTGGATTTTCCTTAATTATTTTAGTGTGCTATTCCCCAGCTCATTACATATTAATGTAATTTGAGACAATCTTGTTCAAGCTGTTTTCAATAATAGCTATGAGGCTCTAAGTAAGGCATAGAGCCTTCGTGAGCTTCATTTGTCTTTTCTGTTAAAGAAATATCTAGTATAGATTTTAAGAGCACAGAGTGAAGTGTCAGACTGCCTGGGTTTGAAGACTGACCGTGGCTTTCGTTTTGAGACCTAGTGCAAGGCACCTAAAGCCTCTGGGCCTTGGCATCTGCATCTATCCAATGGAGATGATCACAGTAGCATCTCACTCCTAGGGTTAATTTGCAGATTAAATGAGCTAATATTGCAAAGCACTCAAAACAGTGGCTGGCATATAGTAAGTATTATGTTAGAGTTTGTTAACACTAAATAAAACTGTCAATATAGCCTAGATTATGTCTAACCAAATCATCAGCTTTCAAATTCCATCTACTTTGATTTCATATCTGTCACTTGATAATAATACATTAATTAAAATACCTCTTTAAATATGTGATATTAAAGAAGTTACCACTATTAATAATGCTGATTTTAATTTTTTAAATGATCATAACCAAGTATTATTTAGATGAGCCTGTACACAATACTTCTAATCGTGAAAAATAAAGAGAAACTTAAATATGGAAATTTGCTACTCAAAATAGCATGAGTTACTTAGAATGGAGTAAAGCTTCAGCTCTATTTTAAAACACAAACAACTTAACATCTGTATGTCACTTCCCACACGACAAATGTAAGTTAAGATGTTGGGAGTTTTATTGTAATCTTATACTGAGAATTTACACTGATGCTCAGGAAGCAAAATCTCTTATTGGATAACTGTCCTGACTTTTTTTCAAACCTAATTCTACTATCCACTTTTCTTTATCTATGCTTAGAAAAGTTAATAATTATGTTGTGGGTTTCTCAACTTTAAAAAGACTCTGACTTCTTTAAAATAATTCTGACATTATTTGTACTTACTATGGTTTTAATATCCTTACATATAAAAAAAAAATCATTCCAGAGAGTTTTAATTTGCTGTTTAATTCAAGGGTGATGATATGTCCAAAAATATTGAAATGTCTTACTAAAACTAGTAACCTAATTCCATATGGAAATGTAATTTGAAACCAGTATGGTTCTGTGCTAGAATGTTTCAAGTTTTTCCTGTTTCAAATAAAAATCTATTTTAAACTATACTCCATGAGTCATTGAGTATAATTGCCAAATAGGATTTAATTCAGAAAGAATAAATATTTCTATGAATGCTTACAATAATGGAGCAGGAGGGAAATATATAGTACAACCAGTCTGATGCCACTGTTAAAAGGGGAAATCATTTAAAACCAGACAGGTTAAGTGGTCAAAAGTTTATCCAACAAGACAGCATAACAGTCCAAACTGGAAACGTGTCATCCTACTTACTATCCATTTTGTCATGAATGGTCTTCCACTTGAGCCGGAATATTAAACAAGCCTCTAATAAAGAAAAGTGAATGAAATTTGCACACTAAATGCATTGTTTTTGTCATTGCTTCTATAAAACACTGGAACTTATTAATATTGTTGACCACCAGCTAGAAAAAAGGCTAATAAAAATTTTATTGTCAAGTTATATTATTAGTTCACAGGTTCAAAGTGTTTGCTGCAGGTATTTTTTAACACTAAATATTTTATACTCATATCTCATAAAATAAATTTCAAATTTTAGAATGGTAGGCATGCTGTACTCTATCAAAAGAGTAAAAAAATGACTGTTGTCTAAATACAGAAATTATTATTACATCTGCTATCATGTCTCAGGATTTTTGAATCAATTATACATCCATAAACACAAATACATATATACATGAGCACAATTCAGTGTTTAAATGACATATGTGCCCTACAGAAATTAGGTGCAATGTGAAGGAAACATAGGTATTTAGGTATTGTATATGATTAATAAACTTTGATGTATAATAATTTAATACAAAATTTTAAAATACAGAAAACTAAAGAATTTTAAATGAACTCATATGCTAGCTACCTGCTGATAGACACTGCAAATTTTGTGTTTTGTTTTGTTTATCTAGACTCCTTACTACCCATTTGTGTTCCTCGGTACATCTTTTGTATTTTGTGCTAAAGGAAGATAATTTAGTAAAATCTGAATACATAATAGTTGATTTCTTTTGTTCAAGGACAGTGAATGTACTTTAAGACATAAAATATTTTATAAAGGCTGAATATGTTTTTTCACAACTAATAGGTTTATTAATAATAATTTATGTCTCTTCTTCATTTAACCATTTTTGTTAAATATTTGTAATACTTTACCTTAAAAAATAATGGGATGTATTTCTATAAATTTACCTCCAAATACAACTGGCTAAATTTACTTAATTTTAATACAGGAACATTCTTTTTTTAAATTTTTAAGTATTTTCTTGTTACAGTTTTTATCTAATAATTCACTAACCAGACATCTGCAGGAAAATTATCTTACTGGCCTTGGACTGACCCATTTCTGTCTCATTTCCTGCTTGTAACTCTCAAGAATAATTGTAAAACATGCTGAGAATGCAATATTTTAAGATGGTGGAGGACTGGTTGGATGCCCTCTAGAAACAGGATGTCATTAATTTCTTTAGTTCAGCAAGCTACTTGCCCTAGGAAATAAAAGCTAGGGTGGGCTGCTTTCTGGTGTCCCTCAGCTGTGGTGCAAATGAGGCATGCACAGATGAGACTCCATTTTCCCCAGAATGCTTTTTACAGCCTTGGGGGACAAGCTCACAATGAATCTTAGGTTTCTGTTGTCCCTTATGGTGTGTTTGTAACTAATAAATCAATTTCATGTAGCTTGTGAGTGTGAGCATTCTGTCTTGCTGAACATGTTGGTAATCAGTGCAAAATGAACCTGCTTCACAAAATTGGGAGACTAATTTTTATTTATGTATTCAATAAATAGTTTTGTGTCCATGGCATTTGTGTATTTATTCTTACACTGGTATAAAGAACTAGTGGAGACTGGGTAATTTAAAAGAGAAGAGGTTCACTTGATTCAGAGTTCCACAGGCTGTACAGGAGGCATAGCTGTGGAGGCCTCAGGAAATTTACAATCATGGCAGAAGGCAAAGGGGAAGCAGGCATATCTTCACATGGCCAGCAGGAGAGAGAGATTCCATGAAGGGCAATGGGGTGTTACACACTGTCAAACAACCAGATCTCATGAGAACTCTATCATGAGACACCACTAGGGGGATGGGACTGAGCCATTAGATATCACCCCCATGATTCATTCACCTCCCACTAGGCCCCACTTTCAACCCTGGGATCACAATTAAACATGAGATTTGAGTGGAGATACAGTCAAATCATATGAATGTGAGAGCCATCCTCAAAAGCAATGAACTAATACCACCAAAACAACAATAAAACCCTACCCTAACAGAATTTACTTTCTGATAGGTAAATATATATGATAAATAATTTGATAAGTTAAACTATAATATGATGGAAAGAAGTGGTGAGTGCTATGAATAAAAAAAAAAGCAGCATAAAATGATAAAAACTATTAGGAAGCATGTTTTAGATAGGGTAATTTCTAAAACCTTTTATAATGAAGTAACACCTGAGCAAAGACCAAAATAAACTAAAGGAATCAGCAATGTGTTTACCGTGAATCCTACAGTGACATAGAGTGCAATGCTGCCAATAACCACATGAATGGGGAAGCAGATCCTTTTTTAATCTAGAATTCAGAAGAAATCCTGGCCCGAGCTGACATTTTAATTGCCACTTTGTGAAATTCAAATCAAAAGACTAAAGTAAGACTTTTTCAGATTCTTGACTCACAGAAAGAATGAGATAAGAAATGGATGCTGTTTTATACTACTATATTTGTGGTGATTTGTTACACAGCAATTTAAAACTAATACACATTTTGGTACTTGGAAGGTCCTGCTGTAACAAATATCTAAAATCGTGATGGTGGCATTAGAATTGGGCAAGGGGAAAATTCTGGAAAACTTTTGAGGAGTATTCTAAGTTGCCTTGAACATGTTAGTGTAAGTATGGACTTTAGGATGCTGCTCTTGAGGGTTCAAAATTCAATTGAGGAATCCTTGTAATACAGTGACAGAAAGCTTACCAAAATTGCCTCTTGCAGTTATGTGGATAGAAAAACGTGTTAAGATGAACTTATTTATCTAGCTAAGGAGATTTTCAAGCAAAGTGTGGAAGGTACCAACTGATTTCATTTTTCTTGCTAGATATAGTAAAATATGAAAGGAGAGAGATAATCTGAGAGAATAACTTTAAAAAGAAGTTTAAAAAGTCATATCTTGATGGTTTTGAAAATACAAATTATTTTCAGAAGGCAATGAAAGCTAAAGTGTAAAAATGTCTTCCAAAAGTATGGCATGGAGCAGACCTAAGGGTGCAACTATAAAATATTTTACCATGACCTCAGATAGATCAAAAGGTCAGAATATTTAGTCACACAAATGATCTATAAATAAATTGGTAATATAACTAACAAGCTTCTCTTAGTCTCTTAATCAGCCTCAAGATTGAAAGCCTTGTCCTTCAGCAATTTGAACAAGTAGGGAGAGATTATCTCAAAATTAACTGTTGCTGCGACTTTTGCCTAATGAATTAAACTTCATTGAAATCTACAAGAGATCCATAAAGTCTTTGAGAAAATGATTTCAGAAGGTTGGACTGAATGATACAGAAAAAGTACGAAATAAAAGGAGGCTGTGGAGTCCCCAAAATTCTACTGGCAGAAAGCACACTGATCACCTGCTCAGATGGAAACAAATGCTGAATTTTTTTTTTTTTTTTTTTTTTTTTTGAGACAGAGTCTGGCTCTGTCTCCCAGGCTGGAGTGCAGTGGCACAATCTTGGCTCACTGCAAGCTGTACCTCCCGGGTTCACACCATTCTCCTGCCTCAACCTCCTGAGTAGCTGGTACTACAGTGACCACCACCACGCCAGGCTAATTTTTTTGTATTTTTAGTAGAGACAGGGTTTCACCATGTTAGCCAGGATGGTCTTGATCTCCTGACCTTGTGATCCGCCATTCAAGGCCTCCCAAAGTGCTGGGATTACAGGAGTGAGCCACCACGCCCGGCGGGCATGCTCACTTTTATAAAAGGAAAGATGACTCAGAAGCTAGAACCAAGAGAACAGAAGGTGGAGTGGAGAGCCATAGAGAATTTTTCTTAAGGCTGGGGCTCTAATAAGGAATTTTCAACCTTATTTTAAATGGATTTCAGATCTGTTATTAAATAGGGGCTTAGTTTTGCTTCCTATTTCTCAATTATTAAACTAGATGGTTTTTAACTCATATCCTATGCCTTCCCTGCCATTATATAGTGGTGAGGCTCTTCATATGTCTGAAAATAAAAAGAATTTTTGTCCCAGGAACTGTACTTGAGTAGTTACACTAAGGAACATTATCTGTGCCAGAAACTGATTTAAATGATGAGATTTTTGGACTTTTTGATCTGATACATACCGGGATGAGATTTGCAGGAACCATAGGAGAGAATGGATGTGACTTGTATGTAGGAGTAACATGGATAAATCTGTGTCATGAAACATGATTCAGTCTGGGCTCTTGCCCATGCATTTCTCCCATTCCTGCTCCCTACAGTAGTTAGAAAACCACTGGACTGGATTATTTTCAACTTTTTTTATCTCTTAAGTTTACCCATTTTTCAGAGAGGCCCACAGGTATTCAAATTAAATAGCTTTATTTATAAAAGTAGTGAGAACATGGCTTGTGTTCTTATCAGAAATACTGGATTTGAGTCCTAACTGCAGCATCAACATTGCTAAAGTCTTGAAATTCTCAAAGCCCAGGTGTTGTTTAAACACATGAAGACAGAATTCATGTAGAGTGCTTAGCTCAAAGAAAGGCTGGTGTGTAGTAAATCCATGCTACTTGTTTGGTATTATTATTGTCATCATTGTTACATGATGAGTTTCACAGGTTTCTTATTCTGGAAATAGAGGAGAAACATCATTGTTATGTGAAAAATAAACACAAGATATCATAAATATTAAGCCAGACTATTCCGAAATCAGAAAACATGGTCTCATTATAATGATTCCTGTCAATGAAAAGTCTTTCTCCTTAAGTGACACATTAGCCTGAAGAATCTAATACTTTACTACATAAATAGAGATAGTGGTCAAGAAGTTAACTTGTTCATGGGTACTTTCATTCTTCTCTATTTATTATTTTTCCGACTTTCATGGCACTATACCAAATTTTCCTTTTCCTTTGAGTCCTTTCCTGGCCACTGTAGCAAGAATTGTTCCAAATTAACTCTGAACCTATTGCCTGTTTTCTCTCTCGCAGGTCATTTATCACTTGCTATCAAATAATTGAGTCATCAAGCTGATTTATTTTATCCTAATACCAATGAACTTGTTGGAACAAGGGTCTATTTGTGTTCATCTTTATCTTACTACTCTCTGTACTTAGCAC
>NW_012104809.1:4872282-4873217 GCF_000951045.1 Mandrillus leucophaeus
AAAAAAAAAAAAAAAAGAAAGAAAAGTATTTGCTAGAAATAACAAAGTAAACTTATAGGACTGGACATAAAAGATAAACCCAGCATACTCTCAGTTTAATTTGAAAGGGAAAATAAGGGCTTAAAATAACTAAGATGAGGATCCACAGAGGGAAAAAACAGATATCATGCATATAATCAATCTTTATCAAGCCTAAATCACAACCAGGAGGAGTACGTGAAAAATCAGTGCACCTTTCTAAATATAGATCTCAAAACTGTTTTTAAGGATATATGCAGCACATGAGACACCACACACAGCTTTTAACTCACTCTTTAATTTTTATGTGATGGTCTTTCATTTGGTTAAATGAATGAGACTTACGTGATTTTGGCTGGTGAAAAATTTTGCAATTTTACAAAGAAGAGGAATATGAGTCAGGGGAATTTAGAGGAATTCATTACTTACCAGTGTTTTAACATTACTACTCTTAGGTTTACATTTCCCATTCCCCTGCTAGCATCAGCCAGAGAACATTCTCTGCTTTTAACAATAATTTGTTTAATTGTGGTAAGAATGGTTAAGATGAGATCTACTCGCTGAACATTTTCAAGTGTAAGATACAGTATTATGAACTATAGAGATAATGCATTACGGCAGATCTGTAGAATTTATTAATCTCACAAAACTGAAATTTTATGCCCACTGATTGGCATTAATCCGACTACGTCAGGCCCACCTAGATGATTTTCCTATCTTAAGTTCAATGATATTATACAATATAATCACAGGAATCAATTTCCATTGTATTTACTAGTTCCAGACACATTCCAAAGGGAGGGGCTTACTCAAGACTGAGGCTACTGCTGAACATTCTTGGAATTCTGCCTGACATGCAGAAAATAGTTCAACCACTGCCCAGATTCATAAGCTTTCATTAAGTCCAAAAAGGAGGC
>NW_012104809.1:4874726-4876099 GCF_000951045.1 Mandrillus leucophaeus
TATAGCTTCATTACCAGAGAACTAAGTAAATGAGGTATCGTTACATGCAGATCCACAGAGACATTGAAATAGTTTAAGACAACGTAACCCCTGCTTCAGGATATTTTTTTAAACATAAATCTTACCTCTGGTATTTTTCTGCCAAGTTAAAGAAATCGACAACTTTAGTAACCAGTTGGCCTTAATATATTGCTTGCAGAAACGTGTACGAAGAATCTCAATGATTGTCCCTGGGAGAACTATGCTTGAATAAGATTTACACGTAAATAGTTCATTCAATGTTGATTTTTGTGTGTTAGTCTTCTGAGGAAAGAAAAGTGCTTTATACTCCATGTACTTCAGCCTTGGTGGCCTTGGAATGTCTTACAGAAGACATCTTTGTTCTATAGATTATTTAGCACAGAGTCTGATTATATAGCACAGTTTTCTAAGAGTGCATGTGTCAAAGTGAAGAATCACAGAGGAATTATTGAACATTGTATTTTCAGATGGAAAGCTAATCATATCTAAGAACAATAGGGGCAGCACACAGCAGTTATTTAAAAAATATGAAAATTATATATATATATTTATATATACATGATAGATGAAAGAGAAAAAATAAGGGGGGAGAGAAAAACAAACAAACAAAACAGCAAGAAAACAGAGTTACTAACTTTTTCTATCACAACTTTTCAAATTCTTAGATTTAGCAAGGTAGAAAATGTAGAGATTTTTCCTCCAATTTTAATGTCTGGATAAGACAATGAAAACACACAGATGGATTTAGTAGAGTACTTATTCCAACTCTAAATCAGAGCATATATGCTTTGCTTATATAAGCACCACATTTTAATCCACAGTTTTCAAGTTAATGTATAAAATTTAAAAAAAATAGCAGTTATGATTGCTGTCTTAGACCTGATAAGGACAAAGAATTTTTATTACTCAAGAAATACAAGAGGATTTCTGACCTTTATATTGTCAAAGAAGAATAAGTTGGGTACTTATTGAAACAGAGTAAGTTAAAAGTTATCACAAGAGTCTTACTTTATTCACTTTCATTAATATATATAGAACATTTTAGATAAAACATTATTATAACTATCATTTTGATTAATTATATTTTTAGCAGCAAGATATCATCTAAGGTTTACTAGAAAATGGTGATAATATCTCAACAAATTTGACTCTGAAGTTGGCAATTTTGATAAATCTAGTTTAATTCTTAATCCAGCCAAAATTCTGGTATATCAAACCAAGTTTTCTTAAAATATATTTAAAAAACTTTAAAATAGCACAATAACATTGGATTTAATTTAAAACGATGATTCATGTCTATTGACTTTAGCATAAGTGAAAATACATCATATTAATTCTGGAACTTTATTAAG
>NW_012104809.1:4876194-4887168 GCF_000951045.1 Mandrillus leucophaeus
TATATATATTTCCCAGCTTATTGCAGTCAAACAAATCATTTCCTCCTGCTTTGATACTGAATCACTAATTACTTCACTTGGTATCTGTCAAACACTATGTAACATTAAGTTTATTTTTCCCAGTTAGTTTCAAGCACCATGTAAATGAGACCAATGAAAGGAGTTTGATACTCATTTGGCTTTGTTTATGGTTGAATATAAACAGAAATGTCCTCTCTGATAAATAATTGCTTTGAAAATTGTAGTTAAATAAGTTCTCTTATATTTAAAACATGCACAATAGTATATATTTTCTGTTTTATGAAACATGTGGTACAAGCCTTATAACAAAAAACTTTTTTTATCTTAAACTGTAAGAGGACTGTGTTGAAGAAATTATAAGTTCTTCATCAGCGAAAAGCCAGTAGATTAGTAGACAGATATTACTTTTGGTTATAAATTTACTCCTAGGTAGACATGTGACTTTACAGTTATTTATTTATTTTTTTCTGGAAATCAGTTTCTCACTTAGAAAATTAGGCAAACTAACTGGGCTCTCAAAGGATCCCAATATCTCTTAGAATAGGCAAGAGTAAGGTCATGTTGGTTTAATGTGGAAAGAAATCAAAATATTCTTGGTATTTTTTTAAGCTTACACAAACATTTCTGATGATCCAGGCCACTTTCTAACCCTAAAAGGTTACTGTTCATGCTGCTGCGTGGCAGCTGGCCATGCAACTTTCGTCATCGTGTCACTTGGAACATGAGACTTTCTTGAATGGTGTAGCAGAGAAAGAAAATACTGGTGGGTTTTGCCTAAGCAAGGATGTGCTTGGGATGGAAGTGATACATAAACTCTTCCCCATTAATTTCTTTGGTTACAGTAGGTCACACAATCCTGCTGACTTAAGAAAGCTTGTAGAAGAAAGGTGAAGAATTCTGAAAGTCTTTGTGGGCACTAATTATATCTAACATATTCCCTTGTATCTCTAACTTCTTCTGATTCCCTTATGTGATTCCCTGATGCCTTGACATTTTCCAGGGAAAAAGTACAGAACTGTGAAAATTTTACCAGTAATAAAAACTTAAGACTTTCGGCATTTTCTCAAGGTATATTCACAAAGAAATCCACTCTTGAAGTTAGGTATGGCAGACATCATTCTTATCTCAAAAATGAGCAAACTGAGGCACAGTGTAATAAGGAGAAATCATAAAATTACAGCTCTAAAGTACACCCATCTCCTCAAAGGCAAAGCTTAGAATCTAATCTGAATCCTAGTGAAGCCCTCTTATTCATAAGATGGTGTTCTATATGATTGTAACTAACTGGACCATCCTAGGAATAAGTCATTGTTAAGGAAAATCAGCTTGAGATCAGCACAACTATTTGAATGAAAATGCATAGTTTTATTTATTTTTAATAAGGATATGAATTTTCCAAAGTGGAAGGTATTCTTCATTTTCTGTTGGCTTCTTGCGCAAAATTGAAGATAGGGCAAGACATTGTTGCTCAGCTGCCCTCACTGTGCTCCGCTCACGTGCCCACAGAGAAAATCTATTTCTCCTGGGGTGTATTTAAATAAACCTGCACAACAATTTGTGATACTGTGCTAAGTTCCCTTAAAAAACTGTAACTTATAAAATATTCGAACAAGTAGGTCTTCAGAAATTATTCGGCCTAAAACCCTTATTTGCAGATGAGATACCTGAGACTCAAAGAGATCAATTTGGTTTTCTACTGCTACAGTACCTGTCAATATTCACATTGTAACATAGATCAACCCTAAACCTAAGCCTTACTCCAATAAAATATCTGCAAAATTGAAGAAGGCATAAGAGATCATTTGGGGAGTTGGTCTTAGAATGTTTCCAATAATAAAATTCAT
This sequence comes from Mandrillus leucophaeus, assembly GCF_000951045.1. Classification (NCBI taxonomy): domain Eukaryota; kingdom Metazoa; phylum Chordata; class Mammalia; order Primates; family Cercopithecidae; genus Mandrillus; species Mandrillus leucophaeus. The sequence goes on from NW_012104809.1 coordinate 4,878,060, forward strand.
ATGGGTTGATTTTTAAAGTTAGTTCTTTGCAACTAGTCTTCTCCCATTCCTATACATGTTCCCTTTATTTTCCCCAGTTACCATAAAATAACAAACATAATCAAATAGCTCCCTTTCTGGAAGATCAGTAAGTTTCTGCTTAGCAGAGCATAACTTTTGCAGTGTGGTCTATTGAACTTTGCAGCCTGGCTACCACTTGCTTCTCCAGGTTCATCAGCGATCTTTACAGCCTATGTCACAATCACACAGAATTCATTGATCTCTGCACATATGATGATATTTCACAACTCTTTGCCTTTGTTATTGCTACTGGGTATTCCCTGCTTCCCAGTCCATCCAGGTCCTATCATTAGCCATCCCTCATCTCAAACGATGCCTGACAGTGACAACTCTCTCATCCCCTTAGGGGTAAATCTGTGCTCCTACAGTACATTGTTCATATCACTCTTGAAGTTTTGCCAAACTCTTCTGCAATTTTCTTCTGTTTCACCCAGTAGACCCCTTAAGGGCAGGAAGCTCATTTGAAACCTCTCCTTTCCCAGTGATACCGCAGTGTGCAGCACCTAATAGTTGCCTAATACATTTTGTAGAATTAAAACTTCTAACACTTTACAAATCACAAAACACTTTTCATATTATGTCAACCCCTCACCACAGGGTGCTCGTGTATTTATAATTCATATACAGAGTTGGCTGTGTGTGTGTGTGTGTGTGTGTGTGTGTGTGTGTGTGTATGGCCAGTATTTCAGGGGGTGAGGAGTAGCAAGTTGGGATTTTAGTTTATAAGGAGTACCAGAACAGAAGAAAACAACTGGGAATTGGAGAATGAGTACTTCTATTAACATCTAACCTATTCTCTTGACATATCTGTGCCTTTTCCTGACTTATCCAGTTGTGATCTTCTCACTTTCTGAATGCCATGACCACAGACACACAGCACTAATCTAAACTAGCAGCTAGACACCATTTTCTCAAGCTGTAGAAAATGAGGATTTCAAGTCTGCACACCAATTTCCCTTTGTAAGGTGTTTCAGTCCTTATGTTCACTGACCTTATTTCCACTGTGTTAGTTTATATTGCTCTCCGCTTGAGGAGTTTAATGAGTGCATCAATTCCACTGGCTGTTCTGATTACAATATCCCTGCATATGTGCACCTTTTTGGGATAAAAAAGATTACCCTGGGCCTTAAAAAAAAGGAGTTTGAGGTCTTCTATTTGGATTTTATAGTTTTTCTTCAATTATTAGTTTCTCAACCCAAATTATAATATTTGGGACAAATACGCTGGTATGTCAAGAATAAATTCATGAATTCTATGTCAGCCCAGCTAGAAATGGAAAGAACATGAGATTTCAAGTGAAGCAACCTGTTCCACCTCCACTACTTACATTTTGTTTGACATTGGAGAAGTCGCTAATTACATTTAGCCTCAAGTTCTTCTGCTAAATGTAGATACTAATTAGATACTGATTCTGTCAGAATCAAGAGAAGGGATAAATGTAAATGTGCCTTTTTATATTCAAAGATGTATATGAATTTCATGGTACAAAATTATATATGCACATTGTCATCAGTTCTTGCTAAATCCCATTCAGGTATTGACTTGTTATCTCTGAATGCAGTCACAGAATATAATTAAGCACATCTGACATGTAGTTCTGGCTCTTTAGTCAGAAGCCTTAATGGGTGACATTGGGCACCTTACAGTAACCTCAACCAAATCTGGCTTCCATCTTTAGAATTAAGAGATTCTGAGGCCATCCCTGTTCACAGGATATAAGTATGACACTTAATTAAGGACCCAGTGGAAGAACATTACAGACAAAAGCATCCAAAAAACCTCAAGCCCTGATGAAGCATGATTGAGGTTTTCCAGGAAAAAGTAAATCTAGTGGGACTGTGTGAAATAACTTAAATTACAGTAGTAAGAAATAAATTCAGAAAGATATACAGGAGCCTTTAAGTCCTTGTATCAGTAACAACTTTTTTTTTTTTCCTTACAAAAGTCCCACAGTTTGGGAATGACAAGTGCTATCAGATCCTGTACCAAATACAACCACATTTAGTCAATTATTCAACCCCAGGATCTATAAAAGTGGTCACTGGGTATGAAAAAGGTTAATAGCAATTTTTTAAAAGAATAATTATGAAAACCTACATGTGTGCTCCAAAATTAAGGGGACAAAGAAAACTGTACTTAGTTCATGCCTGAAAAGTTTCAAAGGAAATAAGCCGCTCTTTCACTGATGATAGTAGAAATTCAGGCATTTGCCATGTGGCCAGCTGTGAAACCTTTGACAGAAGGCTTTGAGTAACACTGAAAAAGTCTCTGCCTAAGACGATATTTTGCCAAGCTCATTAGAAAATGACTGAAGGTACCTCATCATATATAAAATAGGCATAGGTCAGTGGTGAGTGAGAGGAAATCAGGGCATTGAAAATAGAAAAAAAAAAAAAGTGGCATAATGACAGATCACTGCTGTTCCAGTGTAAACACAAAAGTCTCAAAATGAGAGTGAAATACAATTCTATTAATTTTTATATTTATTTACAGTCTCACTGACCCTTTAAAATTTATTCATGAGTGTAACCCCCATGCCACTGAATGGAAACTTCAAAAAGCTTCCCAAATTATTGAAAGAAGGCAGTACTATTATTTCTGTTGATGCAAACCAGGTCCCCAACCAGAAATTATATTATATTGTTGAAGATGGTAATTGATAGTCATTTAATTACAAGAAATCTCCCAGCAAACACATTCTCTTCCCAATGTGAAGGACTGAAATTGTCAGCTCTTGGCATTTGAGAAAGATGTATAGCTCTTTCTGTCTTCTCTTCCTGGTTACGTCTTCTCTCATTGCAGGTGGGGAAGGGATGAGATATGGATTGCTTGGCTGTATCCTCTCCTGGCCTGATAGTGGTTAAAATAGTCTCTTTCTCATGGATTCTTCAAAGAGTCCCATCTCTGGACATCTGTTTCTTATACTTCTTTTGTCCAGAGTAGATACATATCTATTTAGTCTACGTTTTCAGTTCCCAGTAATTTGGCATTCACCATCGGTTTCTTGATGTTGGGGTCTCTCTGAATCTTTTGGACAGGACACTGGACAATCCCATACCAGCTTTCTCTCTTGCAGAGTCACTGCTGATCTATGGAAAAACACATATCTTTGCCCAACTAATTCTGGAAGAACATGCTACCTCAATCTGCATACCTTTATCTTCATGTTTCCTTAGTCACTGCCAGTCCCCAGTCCGTGATGACCTCCAATTTAAGGAAAACAAACCTACCTCTCTGAAACAAATTAAAGAGGAGCCTTTTAGAAAAGAAAATCTTAAACTCTTTGAAGCTTGATAAAAACCACAAATATTAGTATCTGCTGAGTCACTATCTCAAATAAACTCATTCTTCTGAATCTTCAGTTCCCAACCCTAGAGGAAATCTGCATCAAATCTCAGCTTTAATTGCCACCATTAAATATGAACTAATAATCTGATTTTTCAGGCATTCAGAAGTCCAGGTCAATCCAAGTCTCAAATCATCCTACACTATTAATATCTTCTTCCCACGCTTGGGCCTGATTCAGGTCTAGAAGCCTCCAGTAGGAAAAACGCATTATCAGCCTTGATTTCTCTTTCTCACGTTGCATTCCCCCTGCTCATTAGCTGCTCTTTCTCTCTTCTGCAAGGTTGATCTTTGTATATTTTAGAGGTGTAGGGAAATGAGGAATTAAGAATCCATAACAATATTTATATAGTAGATGCATTGCCAATACTATCCCAGCTGTGGAATGCTCTCAAACATGACAGAATTTTAAATATTGGCTCTTTCTTTCTCCTCTGGGGTGTGTGTGTGTGTGTGTGTGTAAGTGTGTGTTGTATGTGTGTGCTGTGTTTATGTAGTGTTTATTCTTGGAGGCATTTACCACCTGACTTTCCTTTTGCTAGACATCTGACCTCTGACCTCCATCTCAGTCTTTGGATCTTAGTGGTCTACTTTGTACAGATTCTTTATGTTGGAAACACCTCATTTTTTTGTGTGTGAATCTTTTGGTGAAGGTGTCCTTTTCTGATGACTCTAGCCTCGGGTACATTCCACGGAGCCTACATCTAACCCAGCGTAGCCATTTGCCTATGTGTTTCGTTGGTGGGATGTAAATTGCTCTTATGCTGTCTCCTTCTACCTGTTCTATTTTCAGAGTTGCTTCAGGCTCATTCCTGCTTTTAATATTTTCCAAAATAGAGTAAATTACTAGTTCTGTGCCCACCAATCTCTCTCAAATCTGTCAAATAATATGAAGTCAAATAGTTAGAGAATGGAGAAATCAATGCCACTTAAGAATTTCAGGATTCCTGGACAGGGTGGCATGTGAAACAGATATGGCTTAGACAGAAGCAAGAGAACAGAAAGGCATGGTAGATGAGCAAGCTTGTTAGGTTTAAGAGTAAACTTTATAATTATGTAGACCTAAATTTGAATGTAATTTCTGATATATATTACTTGGTTAAATCGAACAGTTATTTTAGTTGTTATGGCCTCCATCTCTTTTCTGTAAAAGGTTATCAGTATTTTATATTTCATAAGGTTAATACAAATGTTGAATTACTTAAGATTTGAAAAGAGTTAATACCTAGTTGATAGTAGACACTCAATAACTTATAGCTTGAAATAAAATATGATAAAGTATATAATTCTGGAGTTTGATTTTAGTTCATGCAAGGATGTAAAAAATATTAAAAATATATTATTTAGAAGTAAGAAGCTGTCTTTGGTTAGCAATGACCAGTTCATTCTCACCCACTAGGTGCCCCCTTAGTAGATGCTATGTTGTCTTTTGAAAATCTAACGGTTACTGGTCTTCTCCAAAATACTATGGGCTCTTTAAAGCAGACAATGTATCTTGTTTATTCTCTGTCCCCAGCTCCTGGCACAGAGTGTCTTTAAAAGGAATTTCCTGAATGAACACATTAAGATATTACCTACTAATTATTCTCACAAGTTAAAAATTGGTACAATTATTATTAATAGGTATTAAGCAAGATAATTAAATAATGAAAGTGGTAAATTGGAAAAACTGCCCAATGTTTGAATGCAGAACAAGTTCAATGAGATGAAGATGAGTGATTACAAGACGATTTCCCTAAATCAGATCCACAGTGATGAAAATCCAGACAAATGTAGCATTGAATGCAAAGCTGGCTGTAGTCATCCAGGAGATAGCGTGCAAGGAGAACAGGCTGTCTTGCGTTACAGAACAATACAGTTAATATAGGAGACAAAGGAAAAATAAAAATATGAAGTCTTGCTCCTTAGAACTTTGGCAAACAAGAGAACAATAATAGTGTTACTTAACACATTTGTGGAAGTCGAGTAGCATATTGACTTGGAAGTAAAACATGAGCTATTGGTGTTTGGATTTTGAGACAACATTTAGTCTTTTAAGTGTAAACTTATTTTTCCAGATGTGGAAGTGTAGAAATGGATTCATCAAGCTAAAATATCTACTTGCTGAGGTATCACTAGAGAAGTGATAGCTGTAATATGAGCTTAGATTAACTGAAGGAAATGTAAGTGTATATAAATGTACTATATTACATACAGCACATTTTCAAAAGCAGGTTAGTAACATGGAACTCTGAATTTTGATCAGACTTAGAAACTAGAAATAATACTATTTACTGAGCATGTAAATTGTGCCAGGTAGAAAGAGGGCATGGGTTTTAAGGAGAAGAAGTTGTCTAAGATCACATAACAAGTAAATATTATGAAGATTCTGAACTTATCCTCACTCTATCTCAAAATCCTGTTTATTTTCTCCAGCAATTATAGCAAAGGTAACATAGATGGAATGGTCTGAAGGAAAAAAGGTTAATCCATGTTTAAAGGAGATGAGTGCCTTATGAACAGGTTATTAAAACTATAGGTGGACATGAAGAAAAAGTTGAGGATGATAAAAATAAAATGTGATAAAGAGACTGAGTTGCCAAAACTCTCTTTGAGTGACCATGCTTGGAAAACCAAGTCACACTGCTTTCTGGCCATCATTAACTAATACTTTTGGTATCCACATACTTTCTAATGATTAGAATTCTTAGATTTTACAAACAGTTTTCCCTGGCATTGCTCCTAGAAAATTTGTCTTGAAAGATTTCCATAGCCCTGCACATTCAAGGTCTCATGTAACTGACAAGATAATGACAGGGGCAATTTTAAACCGTTAAAAGATTTTGCGGCATTTGATCTTTTCCAGTGCTGATTTCAGCAAAAGAGGGGGAAATTGTTCATTATGTCAAAAAGAATATAAAATACAAAATATGATGCCAGTTTCTAAGACTTTTCCATCCAAATGTTCTTCTACCGAATGACAGGAGTATGTCAAAAATACAGTCAAGTAAAAGAAAGTATGTGTTGGTTGATCTCAAACTAAGAAAGTAGTTACTGTTAACAAGCTTTGCAATTTCACAAATCTCCATTTATGTATAACAGTACATGATTTTATATTAGCCAGAAGACATGACAGGAAAAGGGGCAATAGTCACTGCAATAAAAACGATCTTTGATTATATGAGATAGTTTTATTCTTTGGTTTTCAATTTGATTCAATGTTCAAACTAATGAAAATGCTACAGCAAATAAAATGCATTTCCATTGCACAATCATTTGTGATGTGCTTGGGCTAGCTATGAATAACTTGTTTTTCATATATGTGGTTATTTAGTTTCCCAACATTAAACTGTTGTGTTGTATTGCTAACAACAGAAGAGAAAAGGTTAATTTAAACCAGCATTAAGAGGGAAAAAAAAAAAAACTTGCAAGAGAAATGCAAGGTTTAGTCAAAACAGACAGTTGGGAACAAATGGCAAGGAGCAAAATACACTAATTGAGAAGCAGGCAAGACATTTTTTCGCTTCCTTCTTCTTGAGTGCACTGATTAAAAAATAGTTAATTAACACACATCAGCAGATCTGCTCTACACTGGGAGTTTAACCTTATAATGTTGTCATTTTTCATAGAAGCAGGGTGTTTAATGAAAAGCACCATTAAGTTATAATGTATAATGATGTGTATTGTTGATAGATGAGAGACTACTCAAAACATTTCTTTGTAAATTTTGCATATTTCTGGCATTTATCTACCACTTTATGTTTACTAAGTGCTTTATTCTTGTTCAAAAATCTATTTTTCAACATCGTGTGAAAATAATTTTACTTGAAGCCTATTAGAATATGTAATGGTAAATTTTTTCTTAACAGTTTATATCATTTATATTGTTTAAACACAGTTACTCTCAATTACATCAGAAAGTTCTTCTCAGTTGCATAGGAAACTGTTGCAAGTTTACCGTGCCCACTAGAAATTCCTGACTCAACAATTATTGATCAATTGTCTACTATGTGAAGCATAAATGTACATGAGTATAATTCTCTTTTCAAAGTTTTTATAATCATTGGAGCAATAATATTTCTAATCAGGAATAAGACTTCTATAATTTATTGGAGGAACAAGACAGTTGAAACTAAGAGGCTTAGACCTGCATCAGTGCAGGATTTCTTCAGGCTTGTCCTCCAGCATTCACTACCACATTCAAAATATACTCTACTCCTAATTATCAAGGGAAGGAATAACAACACCCAGATGAGTCACAAGAATAAAAGGCTGCATTAGTTGAGTGTGTATTCTGCATCAGGCACTGTGCCTAGCATGCTTATGACTTATTTATCCTTTTGCCTCATAATAACTCCATAAAGCAACTATTGTAATTACTTCCTGCTTTCAGAGGAGAAAACTGAATTTTAGAGAGTCCAAATGATTTGCCAAACATTATGTAACTAGATAGAATAGAGCTGGGATTCACACTCAGATAGACTTCGACAGGCTCTTAACTTCCACATAGTGAAATACACTTTCTCTCTATCACATTGAGGACTTGTAACACCTTACCTAGTGGCTATTTAAACAAGCCTTGCTTTAGTTTAGCTGTCCTCCTACCACCCTATTTCCCATAAAGAGGACAAGCAAAGGCAGCATTATTTCATCAGGTGGAAAAAATCACTCCCCATCTACTCCAGTCCATAGGGATTTGTGCCTTACCCTTTGGTTTGTGAGGCACCTGAGCCAACACAAAATAAGATAAAATTATCTAAGCAGAACTGTTAAATCTTTGCCCAGCTTCTGTATATAGTCAGAAGGGCAGCTGTTTCTGTGATGGCCAGAATCTCTGGGGATGCCTTGGCTGTAACTACCCATATGATTATGATCGCAGATTTCATTCTGGCAAAGAGAAAACATATTCTGACCATGGCAAGTAAAGGAGAAAGTATTATGCATTCAGAGTATTGGGACATTATAACATTTCAGAATTGTAAGTGTCATAAAGGTCACTTTTCTTTCATGACAAGAGTGTCTGACTCAATGCAAGATCATTATGCATACCATCACAGCTGAAAGAGGAGTAAGCCTTTAGTAAAGCAGCTGGCCAGAATATTCTAGGAATTATCTACAATATCTGATGATTCTTTGTGATCTAATTTTTATGTATTGCAAAAGATGAGAGTATAGTTTCAATAATGTCCATAGAAAGATGCAGATAGTCTGGTGACAGCACTAACTTAGACAAAAAATTTCATTTTGTGTTGGGCACCTTGCTCCAAATTATTTCTCTCACTCCAAATTCTGATACATTCCTCCTTCTGAACCAGTCCAACCTGGGTACCTAGCCAATCCTAACAAATTTGGAGGCATTATTTTGAGCTCCATTCTCTCCCATGGTATTGTTATGGTTCACAGATACCCACAAGCTAACAAAGTTGCAGTTGTTATCCTTGCCATTTTGTCCTAGCATTTGATGAGAACACCCAACAAAGGACTTCTCTTAGAATTTGAACTTTTGTTTTCTGATGTCCAATTCATTTGTATTGATACAGAATTAATAACTTATATGAGCCCATCACACTGTAAGTGTCTTATCTCATTTACAATATTCTTTGCTTCAACCATACTCTTCTCATTATATTCGAGCACTGGATGGAGAACCAGAGCAAATTGGGCAACACTTCTCCCTAATGACATGATCTAATGTTCACTCACTTTTTTTTTTTTTTTTTTTTTT